>NW_006921877.1:2288458-2418291 GCF_000298275.1 Orycteropus afer afer
CCCACCAGCCACTCCTCGGAAGGAAGGTTGGGCAATCCTACTTCCGTAGTGATACTGCCTCAGAAACCCAAGGAGGGGTCACTATGAGTCGGGACCGACTCGACGACGGCACATAACAACAACATCCTTCATTTTAGGAGCTCTGGTAGCATAGTGCCTAAGGCATTTGACTGCTAACCAGAAGGCTGGTGGTTCAAAACCAACAGCCACTCCTGGGAAGGAAGATGAGGCGATCTACTTCCATGGTGATACTGCCTTGGAAACCCAAGGAGGGGTCACTAGGAGTCGGTTCCGACTCGACGGCACATAACAACAACAACATCCTTCATTTTAAATTATCTAGATATTTTAGGCAAAGGTAATTTCTAAATTTCTGTATGTTCTTAGATACACACGATTAAAAAGACACAGCCTCTCTAAGTCACACAGACATACTCGAATACCCTTTGTCCTGACCTTCCATGGGCCTTACCTGACATCCAGGGCCTACCCAACAGAGCTTTGCTGTGTCATGCTGCCATGGTGCTGGGAGGGGTGGAGGGATGAGGGGGTCATAGAAGGGAATGGAAGCTTTCAGGTTTCTCATCATATGTGCCTCACCCTAACCTTGGATTTCCCTATTAGCCATGTCCTTCCCCCACCTATTTCACTACGCTGCAAATAAACATTCCTTTTCCAGAATCTGCTCCCATACCTAACTCCATGACTGTACTGATTTCAATATGGATTAGGCAGTTTTCCAACAAAGAGGCCCCCACTTTTCCTACCACAACCTAGGTCTTTCTTTGGAGCAAAGGTTTGAGAGGTTTGAGATAAAGAAGACCATTAAAAGATCAGGATTACTCTAAATATTATACCATACCCCTCCCTGCCAAAATACCCTCCCCTATGTCGACAAGTAAGTTTGGGGGTGAGGGTAGTAACATCAATGAAACCTTAAGAGAGAGAAAAAATTGGAAATATGGATTAGTAGAGGCTAGAGTGACACAGTAAGAATAAAGATTGGTCACAAATCAGGTAGATAAAATTATAATTGCTTAAAAATGAAAATATAATTAGATTGAAGAACAAAATACAGACAATGAATGATAGAAAAATAGCTACTTGAAATGAAGTAAATACTGAGAGATGATAACTACATATAAATGGTTAGAAATTACTATCTCTTGTAAAGGACAACAAGGCAAGGATGGAAATCTTAGAGGTGTAAAACGGTGATCAAATAATTACCTATTGTTCAGAGCGCCCCCATGTCTCCTCTTGAACTGTCCCCCAACCTCATCTTCATTTGGGGTTCTCAACCTAACCATAGCAAGCTGTTCTTCTATCTTTGCAACCCCTCCCCTTTCCCTTCCTTCAGTTTACCTGTTATCAATGAATTACTAGCGTGTTCCAAAGGTAGAGGTAGTGCCTCTGGGGCTCCGAGATTTCTCTGGCCTGGAGAAAAAGAAGGCTGTTGGGTCTTTGATGGCTTTGTCTTCTCACTCTCGCTCTTCAATGACTGAGACTGTCTGCTCAGCCTCCCCCTGCAATGCAGCCCCTCCTAAAGAAGGGCGGAAGGACTCCCCGCCCCTGCCTCCTCCCTGCCTGACTCGGCTAATTCAAATGATAGGTTCCAGAACACTTCAGGGAGGAAGAGGATGAAAGCACACCCGTAGGCTCACTGGTCTGGGCAATTAATATTATTCCCGACCTCTACCAGCATCCTCATGCTGACTGGGGTGCAATGAATGAGTAGCTGTCTTTTGCTTTAATCTTAGGTTTATGGATTAAAAAATCTTAATTCTGTGGACAATGGAAAGTGTTCCTTTCCTCCCCAGTTTAAGTATTTCAGATTATGAGGTAGATCTGTAAGAATCAAAACATTCTTCACTGGTCCCCCTAACCCCTACCCTTCCCTCCTTGACCTCACAAATAGGTAACTAAACCTAGCCCTGCCACATTTTGGGTAGAGCACAGAAGACTGGGGTTTGTACAAATCTCGGCTAGGTTGCCTCTGGGGGATTTGGGGCTTCGCTTCGTTTTGCCCCGCAATTGCCTGGCACTCAAAGGGAAGGTGCGATTCCCAGGAACCCAGTTTAGATGCCAGACCCTCGTTGAGGTGCCCACATCGTCCCGCTCGCCCCACAAGGGCGGCGGCATTCGGGGGTCTCAACGGGCCTCCTCTGAGCTCCTCGACTGTGCAGCCTCCAGTTGGTTCATGGAGGAGCCGTGCGCGCGGTGCGGAGCCGCACGGGTTTCGTAATCGCGTCGCTGCTGTTTCCGCCCTCCGCCAGCCACACCTCTGCCGGCCCGCCCTCGGCTCCCCTACTGCGCCGAGAAGGGAGCCCGGGAACCACACACTGGCTGGCGCTGAGCGGAGACCCCCACCAGCTGCAGCTGAACGCATCGATGCCCGAGGAGAGCAGGTGAGATCATCAAGTTTGTGCCTCTGGTTCGTCCGCCCCGCCTTCACTGCTCCGCGGAGACACACCGGATGTGGAGGTGGGGGAGGGAGGGTGGCCAGGGCTTTGGAGATGCTGGGTCGGTGGGAACAAGGGTGCCTCGCTTAGTAACAGCTCCCATCCGCGCTCGGGCGGTGCCCAGGCTGCGGCCGCGAAAGAGAAAGAAGGGACTGGAGTGTTGAGAGGAAGAGAAGGTCTCCTCTGAGCCTCACCAACTTCGGTGGCGGCGTGTGCCAGACACAGTGAAGCAGCTGGGTCCTGGAACGTTTACGTCACTGAGGCAGCCACGGGAAAGAGTCCGAAAGATCCAAAGAGAGGTCCCAAACCGAGTTCAAGGTTGGGAGAAGCAGATAATTTCTAGGTAGATATGGCGGGGGGCGAGGGAAAGACAGAAATGGAAACTATGTGACTGAATATTTTGGGATGGAGGAGCTTAGAGTCTGGTTCCGTTTCCTCGTAAGCCCCCACAGGCCCTTTCCTAGGGAAGGGCACGGTTGGTGCAGGGGCAAATGCCTGTCACTTTGCTGAAACGTGGGGTCCAGCCCCCCTTCTCTAGAGTTCCTCAGTAGTCCTCCATGTCCCGAGGGACATGTCACGGGGGACCAGCTGCAACCCTGGGCTTGAAGCCAGAATTGCCCACTCCATTTTTTCAATTCTCTTTCTCTCCAGCTGCTTCTTGTGAAGGCTTGTCAGGCAGCGGTTGGAGGCCTTGGGGCGGGAGGCAGGGGGACCGGGAAAACCGGTTTGGTACTAGAACCGGACCTGGGAACTACCTTTGTACATCCCTGCTTCCTGGAAACCCTACTTGCATCCTTTCTCCTGCTCTCCCCCCTCAACAGCTCTGAGGCCTGGTGGCCGGGTCACCTTGGATGCCTGGGTTTCCCAAAAGAAAGCCTAGCTACTTCATTTTCATTTTCTCATAGAGGGAAGAAAAACTTGGTATTGGGCTGGGATCCAGTGCCTGAGTCCTCTTAAGCCCTAGTGTGACCTTGATAGAGGTGGGGAGTTTCCTGGCTCTATATTTCACTCTTCCTATTTGAGAGAAGCTGAGTTCTCAGCACTACTTCGCTGTCAGAACGTGACCTTGTGTGCTCTTTCCTGATCTTTTCTGTTGTTTTCCCAGCCCCTTCTCTTTCATTCTAGGCTTGAAATAGTGGGTAGTGGGTTTGAGTGCTTCTTCCTCCTGAATTCACTAGCTCAGACTCATTTTCCTTTGACCCACCCTTCTCTGGCTGCTTTAAAGGAGAGTGGCAGCCAATAGCTCTTACTTCCTTTTCTGGCCTTGTTTCTCTTCTGTCCCATTTCTACCCCTGCATTCACCCTGCCTTGTATTATTCTCCACACTCCTACCCCACCCCGAAGTTTTAGAGACCCTAATGTCCTGGGGAATGGAATTTCCTGGTCACGTCTCATCATCATTGGTCACTTCATGCCAAGTCCACACACACACTTTCCCTCCACCCAGCTCTGGCCAGATCCCTGGAAAATGAACAGAAAGGTCCTTGTTCCTTCCACTGCCCCTTTCCTTCTCTCTCCTTCTCCGCCCCCTTTTCTGTCCTCTCCCCTCCCAGCACCATCCACCTCTGTCCACTCAGCTTTCAGCGGGGGTGGGGGAGTGGGGGGATGTTGGGGAAGAGCCCAGTTTCAGTATAGCCTATCTGGGGGTTGGAGGGTGGTTTCCTCCGATTCTTCATTGTTTTCTCCATTGCCCTGGCCCCAACCCTTACTATCCGCCATCATTACCATCATGACAAACCCTGTGACTGACTTCCCCACTGACCACAGCTCTCTTCTCTGGACAGCTGTGTTCTGACTTCTGCCCTGTCTGGTTACTCCTCTCCAGTAGTAGGAAGAGGGAAGTAAGAGAAAGCCCACACTCCTAGGTCCTTCCCTCTCCTAGAGGCTGTGTCTCAGTATTTATGTGATCTTACTTCAAGGCTGTTAAACATCTCTCAGTTCTTAGATCAGATCTTCGATCAGGGTGCCAGAGCATCAAAAAGGGAGATTCCTATTTGTGCTAACAGTGTAATATTAATGAAATTACCCTGTTTGAAATCTTTGAGGTTGCCTGGGAAAATGCAATGAATATAGAGGAAACTCAGATGGCTGGCAGTAGTGGGAAGGGGAGGAACTTCTTTCTTGGACACTAGTGCTATTGGAAAATTCCTTGTTTCTGGTTGGCTGATAAAGCTTGGGGGTGGAAGTGCTGAAGAGGGCAGAGAGAACAGGTCACAGCATGAAGGAAGAAGGGAGGGAGGCCGGGGCTGTGAGGCAGAGCAGGACACGATAGGACATGTGAAGAGGGTAGGGAGACTGGAAAAAGATTCCTCATGGGACAGAGGATTACTGGCACATGTACCTACTGTCTATACCCAGATGATCTATGTATAAGGTATACGTGGAGATATGGCCATGCACATATGTGCAAACAGATGTACATGCAGGAGGATAGTGATACAAGACAACAGATAAACAGTGTACACACAGCCTTCACCAAGAATCTCAAAGTCAAGTAACAAAGAAGTTCTGGTAGCTCTGGTGGTATAATGCCTAAGGCATTTGACTGCTAACCAGAAGGGTCGCAGTTCAAACCCACCAGCTACTCCTCGGAAGGAAGGTTGGGCAATCTATTTCCCCTTGTGATACTGCCTCAGAAACCCAAGGAGGGGTCGCTATGAGTAGGTCGACAGCAGTGAGTTTGGTTTTTTTTTTTTTTTTTAAACTGGCTTCTGGGCGGAGTTGGATCTCAGTAGAGGGGAATGAAGGGAATAAGGGGAGTGAACTGAAAGAGAGAAGACATTCCTCACTGTACAAAGTCTTTCTTAAGGTCCAACTTGCTACATTTAGTTTCCTAGGACATAGGTGGTCAAGGTCTCTCTTGTTCTTAAAGAAAATCTAGGTGTTCGGGGCAAGACAAAATGAAAGGAAAGGGCCCCACATACTCTAAGGTAATCACTTAGAGCAATAGACCACGGGACTCCAGAGGACTAACATTCAAATTGAGGAAATGCAGGATAAACAGGAGTGCATAAATACGAGGGGCACAGGGGGAGTATTACAGGGTAGGGAGGGGAGGAGACTGGGTTAGGGTTGGACATGGTAAAAGGAGAATGAAACTAAATGTACACGTAATGTTGAATGTAAAACAAGCTCTTAAAAAAAAAAAAAAAAATTTAAAAAAGGATGAAAGGAAGGGGCAGGGGTGGAGGCCTTGTTTGTGAAAATGAAAAACCACCATTTCCTCTTCAGTGATACTTATATGCCCCTCCCCTTCTACCCTAAACCCAGAGAGAAGGTAGCATCCCCAAACTTTGCTAATTTCTGCCACTATCCTTTGGTTCTCTCTCATCATCTTACCTAAGTGCTTCTAGCTCCCTTTTTCTCCTGTGGTACCACTGGCCACTGCTCCTTAACCCCTTGATGTCCTTCAGATTCTGTTCCTTTCCTGAGAGTCAAACTATGAGATCCTTATGTTTGAAGATTAGTACTGGGGTATAGAACTAGGAGCTCTGAGGGAGAGTTGGGAAGATGTGGGCTCCTCGGAGGTTTCTCAAGGGTGGGACAGATACTAATCTTCCTTCTGTCTCTTTTCTGCTAATCCAGGATTCCAAGTCTGAAGAAGACAACCTTGTGCCTGACTTCTCCACCCTGCTCTCTGGCTCTGTTAGTCTCTCAGGGTCTGAGACACCAACCTTCACTGATGAGCTGAGGGTTTCAAGGACTCCACTTTTTCTAAACCCATCTGGCTGAGTGAAAACAGCATATTGTCACACCTTGGGGGCAGTGAGGAGTGAGCAGCCAAGGCACTAGAACAAGAGCCCTCTGGGGCCTCAGGCAGAGGAGTGAAACTGGAACCATCAGGGAACATGAGTGAATTTTGGCACAAACTGGGCTGCTGTGTGGTAGAGAAGCCCCAGCCGGTGAGTCTGCCCACCCCCACCCCAGCACCACAGAAATCAGTTACCATATACTGTAAAGTAGACATACCACCTAGGATCTGCCATCTGAAAATCACACTTCTTGCTTGCTTCTCTGCCAGGATAGTTGCTAAGGCCAGGCAGGTGTGTACCTAGGATAAAGGGGGCTGGGTGATGGAAAGTGAGTAATTCTCACTGTCACCTCTTTTTCCAGTCTATTCTGAGTTGGGCAGGGATTGTAGGTGGAGATCAATGCCTATCACTTATCCCCATTGTTTCCTCATCAGCCAGAGGTGACTTTGACTTGCCCTTACTTTGTCCAGTATTCACTTTGCAGGCTACTCCCCTCACCACACTGGTCCACATCCTCTTTGTGTTTATGTTGTTCTAGGTTTGCCTTTCACACTCTTGTGATTTTTTTCTATTATAATGCCACATTCTCTTCTACCAGAAGACCTTTAGCTCTTCCCCAAGTGACTTCTAAGCCTCTTTTCCTTCATTGTGACTGAAGAATGGGATTTCAGACATGACTGTCCTGTTTTCTTCAAACAGAAGAAGAGGAGGAGACGGATTGACCGAACCATGATTGGGGAACCAATGAATTTCGTCCACCTGACTCATATTGGCTCTGGGGAGATGGGGGCCGGAGATGGACTTGCCATGGTAATAAGGAAATGAGAGCTTGATGTGGAGGCATGGTCTAGAACAATTCTCCTTTTTGAAAGGTCAAGCAGGGAACAGAACAAAATACTCAGTGGGGAAGCAAGAATCTGGGATTCTAGTCCTGGTCACCAGCTACATGACTTTAGACCTGGCATTTCAGGTCACTGGGCCTGGGTTCCCTCATCTTTACAAGTAGCAGATTATTCGTCATTGGGGTGTTCCTCTCTTCTCGCAATTAAGAACTGCTGTCTCAGTGCCATGGGAGCTCTGGTGGCATAGTGCATTTGACTGCTAACAAGAAGGCTGGCGGTTCAAACCCACCAGCCACTCCTCGGAAGGAAGAATGGGCAATCTACTATCGTAGAGATACCGGCTTGGAAACCCAAGGAGGGGTTGCTATGAGTTGGAACTGACTTGATGGCAGTGAATTTGGTTTTTTGTTTGAGTCTCAGTGCCACAGTAAGTCATGTTGTGATAGGGAATGTTGGGATAGGAAGGGGCTGAGCACTTCTGTCCTAAATAATGGCCAAGATGCATTTCTACTCTCAAGGGAAATCAGAGTGAAGAAGGAATCTTTTTTTTTTTTTTTTAACATTTATGAAGCTCAGGTAAATACACGAGAATCCTTTATGAAGGCTTTTAATAATAGAAGGCCTGTTTTAGCTCATCCTAATAAAGGCCAGTGTGTGAAGGGAGACATTCCTCCCACCTTCCGTGGGAGGAATGGTGATTAGTTTTAATCTTTTCAAGTTGATTTTATTGTAAAAGAGATGGGGGTCAACCCTTTTCCTGGAGGGCAAAAGGAGACCTCTGACTGTGGGATATGGAATATAAAGTCTCACATGTGCTTTTTCACAGACAGGTGCAGTTCAGGAGCAGATGAGATCCAAGGGAAACCGAGACAGGCCGTGGAGCAATTCTAGGGGCTTGTAGCTCCAGTAGAAACGGTGAGTGATTAGAGAGACCCACTCAACACATCCAGCCCCTGGTGCTCTGGTGCAAGAATGGCAGGTGAAGAGGAAAAGAGAATTAGAGTGGAGAATTTAAAAATGTAGGCTCCAGAAAGGCAGAAAGAGGGAGTTGTGCAGATAGAAAAGAGCACACTGTGGAAAGAGTTCAGAGTCTGTACTAGGTGATACCTTCTTTATAAGGCCTCTGTTTTGAGGCTTATCTTTCTTTTTTTTTTTTTCATCCAGGTTCTGCCGTCTCGAAGTCCCCACTCTTGTGTCCAGCCCAGAAGATATGCTGCCCCTTCCAGATCCCTCCTAGAACCAGTGACTCCAGGGTCCCTTTTTTTCCCTATATGTGTAACAGTGCCTCAGAACGCTTGGGGGCTGGACTCCCTCAATTCCCTCTGGCGATAGCCCCTCCTGGAGATGGGGTCAAGGCAGCAGGACTGACCAAGTGACTACTGGTTGGCCAGAGGATCTCAGCTAAAGCCCTGGACACCCTCAGATCTGAGATAGGAGTTCTCTGAGAACCTGGGATGAGTTCTAGTCTCCTGGATGATGGTCTTGGGTGCCAGCTGTTTTTAAACTCTTAACCTGGAACTCCTTAAATGGGGATAGGGGGTTGAGATTAACAAAGCTGAGGGCAGCTTTGCTAAGAAGCCCCTACCTCTCTACACTTCCCTTTTTCCCTCCTGTAGTGAACTGAAGCAGATACCAGGCAGAGACTGAAAGGGTGACTGCTGTTCAGTCTGTTTTTCCTCTTCAGATTTCAGACCTTAAGCTCACAGTCCCTCAATATCTCTCTGCCAATACCAGGGTCTTTCTCTAGTTAGGCCTCTAACCTTGTATTTCTGTAGCATTACTAGCTCCCCAGCAACTCTTTTTAATTAATTAAGAAATTAATTTAAGATGCATTTTCTTAATTACCCCATGCTACTGCTACCTCTGTCGTTAACCCCAGCTCTGTTAGGAGTCTTAGTTTTCCACTGAATAAGAGTTAAGAGATGAGTCTTAGTCTCATGACATTCCTTTCACCTATTTAAGTCCTGGGTATCTGGCAGCCTCCTCTGCCAACCTCCCTGCTGGCCCAGGTGAGGGGAGGAAGAGTGTGGAGAGAAACCCAGAATACAGCAAAACTGGGATTTATATCTCAGGGAGGATTTCCTGGCCATTGAGGATAGGAGGGGTGGTGAGAGAAACAGGTTGAAAACAAGCACCTGTGAATTTAGTTGTCTGAAGATTCTCACAGCATGGGAACAGGGAGAGGCTCTAGAGCAAGGTTTCTCAATCTAGGCACTTTGGACATTGTGGGCAAGATAATTCCTTGTAGTGGGGGCTGTCATCTGTCATGTGCATGGTAACGTTTCTGGTCCACTGTCATTTTGACAAGCAAAAATGTCTCCAGGCATTTCCAAGTTCCCTTGGGGGCAAAAACCGCCCCCAATTGAGAACTGCAGCTCTAGAGTCTTGATGTTTTTCTCTTGGTTTCTACAGTACCACCCCATCCACATCCCCTTACCCATCCTAAGGCTGAGCCATGGATGAGCTAGGACCTCTTGTAAAGCAGGGCCAATAGTGGTGCACATATCTCCAAATAATTTTTTATTCAGTATCTTGTGTGTGCTTGCATGAGTTTGTGTCTCTGTTACAGACATGTTCTCCATCTTGCTTTCTGGAGGAGAAGTTTCTGTAGTGTGGACATGGGAACAGGGTATGGTGGAATTGGAGAAGAAATAAGCAATAGTACTGGAGACATCACAGCTTGTCCTCCCCAAATTTAAGCTCTATTTCTGTACCTTAGTCCTAGAGCCAGACATGGATAAGACTCAGGGAGTTTTGTCTGAAGACCAGGTCCCAGTCCTCACCCGGTTGAAGAGTCTCCTTTAGGTGAGAAAGCAGTGTAGAAGCAGGGTATTTAGGCTGCTGCTTTCAGTTTTATCAAGGGTTACTTGTTCTGGCTCCTTCCTTGCAGAGTGATTAGGAAGGCAGAACAAGACAAATGAGCTGTTTACTAAGACAAGGTGGGTCTCATTAGCTCTGTAATAGGAAACACCTTGTTTTGTAAGTAGGTGGGAGTCAGGAACATAGAAACTGGGGTCCACTTTGCTGATTCCATCATCTATCCAGTTTTCCCTCACACTGGTTGAGGTTTTAATTTTTCCAAATTTCAATGTACTTTTTCAGGGTCTAAAATTGGTAATGCAGATACATCCCCAGTTTACTCCCAGTTCCTGTCAAGAGAGTTGCTCTGAGAGCATCTGACTACTGCCCTAAGTGGCTCAGTAGCTTGAGAGTTATATCTGAAGGATTAACAGGACAGAGTAGGCCTTCTAGGATTCTCTGGTCATTCTGATCTTCCCTCTAATACCTGTTCTTTGGACACAATCTTCTCTTTCCCTTGGTGCGCTCTTGCCTTTAGCTGCCTTCTCTGATGTGTATGCTACCATCACTGCAACAACTTAAGGGTGATGGGAATGGGTTTGAGAGTCATAATTTATATTAAAAATTGTTGGACTTTTAAATACATTTTTCAAATAAAAAATTTTTAAGCAAAGGACTTGCAGAATGATCACTACAGGTGTATAAAGAACAGATACAACTGATAAACATAATTCCTTAAAAGTGGCAGAGATGGAATTTTGTACCAACATTGCCTTTCCTGAGGAGGGTCAAGCACTGCAAAGGCAAGGAGAAGACCACTATCTTTGAAAGACTCCTTGTTTTTCTTATTATCTTTTCTTGGTGTTTTTCTGAGATTTTTTCATCTTTAAAGAAGTACTTGTTTAAAAACAACTTTGGAAATGTGGGAAATGACCAACATCACTTTATCCTAGGGAAGGAAGTAGGGGACCAAGTGAGATATTACTAGCTACCCAGTTCAGTTTTGAAGTTCAAGAGATTTACGGTCTCTTCCCTCTGATACCTCGGTAAAAAGACATGAGACCAAACAATGCATTTTTCAGTTTTGTTTTTCTGTACTGAAAATATCTATGGGTGCTGGGGTTGAAAGGGGAGGAGAAGCTGAAATGCTGACACCTCCTCTTCCTGTGGGTGAAGTAGCGTTTACCTCCGGTTTCTCTCTGTCTACGTGAGGAAGAAAAATAGAGAAAAGGGACAAATTACAACACATCTACATTCTTTCCCTTTCTTGCTTTGTTCCCCTCTCCCACATACCCCTGTTCCCTCAACCCTACTTCCCTTCTTGGGCACAAGGAGAAAGGCGGAAACCAGCAAAATGACCAAGGATGCCACATTTTATTGCTCTTTCCCCTCCCCAAAGATCCTATCATCCCTGTCAATGGAGAATGTTTTATCAGGTCAATCAGAACCTTCAGGAACTCTTGGTAAAGTAGAGGACTGCCCTTCCGAGTCGATGGCACACAACAACAACAAAGCCCTTCACTGAGAATTCTTAAGTTGCTGGGAAGAATCCCAGAATAGTTACTTGGGATGCATAGATTGGTGTTAAAAGCATAGGCTTTAGTATTGAACAAACTTGGGTTTGAATCCCACTTGGGCTCTGTTACTTCCTGGCTTTGTAAATGTATTCCTTTTAACCCTCAGTTTTCATCTATAAAGGGATAATGCCTCATCCAGTTGTTACGTAGGTTGATTCAGGTAAAGTTCACCTAGTAAGACCTCAGATATTGGCTTACTGTTGTTATGTGCCATCGAGTCAGACCTGACTCATAGCGACCCCTCCCTTGGGTTTCCGAGGCAGTATCTCTACGGAAGTAGATTGCTCAACCTTCCTTCAGAGGAGTGGTCAGTGGGTTTGAACTGCCAGCCTTCTGGTTAGCAGTCAAGTGCCTTAATTTACTATTAAGCTATACTAATTAGCTGAAAACGAACTGATTAATGAAATAATCTTTTCATATCCACTAATTACGCATTAAGAAGTCTTTATATATCTACAGTCTTAACTCTTTGGTCAGTTATCATCTAATGACCAATAACACATGTTGACTAATAACCAAGCAGCAGTTAAGAAATAGGATGAAATTAGTCCACAACAATGTGAATAACCAGTGCCAAGTAAGTTAGAATAACCAGGTACTGCAAATAAGTTAGAAATTCATGCAAGCACACTGGCTGGCAACAGGGTGTTAGATACAAACTTCAGATCCATCAATGAATACTTACTGGTTGCATCTCTGTGAACACTGAGGAGAGGCTGTTCCAAATATCCTCCAGCCCAATCCTGACCCGTTTCCAAAAAGCAAGAGCGGGGCTGGGGCTGGGGCTGAAGCTGGGCACGCGGCTGGTGGGCATGCGGCTGGTGCTGGACTGAGAGAGGCAGTTCTCACAGAGACCTGTGTCCAGGGGGCACTCTTCCCGATCCCGATCGCAGGGACATTGCTGGTAGGTGCAAGGTCGGTGCTCCGAGCGGATTTGACTAAGTGCCCCAGCTCGGAGGCGCCCCGACAGGCCCTGTAGTTTCCCCGACCGGGTCCGGCTCATGGTGCCCGACTTGCAGTGGCAGTGCCACGGGCCCCAGGGCATCAGCACTAGCCGCAGATCTTCCGCAGGCGGCATGGCTGTAGGAGAGGGTGGCGGCCACCGGTTCGGGGTGGACCCAGGTGTCGACCACTGGCTCAGGGTGAGCTCCGAGTCCTGTGGCTCTATAGTAGACTTAAAGGTGGAAGGCATCATGTCTGTAGTCAACCTGATTTCCCTCTCCTGGGTATTCGCTGGAAATCTTGTGCTGGGAACCGTATTGTGAGTCTCCAGGTTGATGCCATTCTTTCTGGCATTAATCGAAACTTCCTCTTCCAAAACTCCTTCCTCCTCCCCGGTTCCGCGGGGATGGCTGACGCCTGTGGCCACCGAAGAGGCCAAGAGCTCGGCGGCGGCAGGGCCTGCCAGGTGGTCGGCGGTGGCCACTGCGTCTTCCTCATCCTCCAGAGTTACCGTCATCTTTCGCGGTCTGCCGGTCTGGCTGGTGGTCCGGTAGGTGCTGGTCATAGGGCCCCCAAAGCGGAAACTGACCTTCTGTAGCCCTGTCGGAGTTTGAGTCTGGTCTTGGGCCCCCGCCGCCCGGGACCCCAGACTCAGCAGCAGGGCGCAGAGCAGCGCGCCAGCGGCGGCGGGGACCATGGGGTTAGGCGGTTCAGGTTTGGGAGGGAGACCAGTGAAGGAAGCGCGGGTCCTATCTTTTCTTCCTCCCTTCAGCTCTCGACCCACTGGGTCGTTTGAACCGGAACCGCGGCCCGCGGGAGGGGGGGGGCGTGCCTCAAACGCGCGCGCCACGCTCCTTCCCCCCTCCCACCTCCGCGTGGACGCTCCCGCAGAGGCACGGGTCGAGCTGAAAATCTTAGGTGGCTTCTCCAAGATCTAGGTGGCAGAACTAGGGATGGATTGTGGTATACGGGGTTGGAGAAAGAGTCGTTCACTTCAAATCTCCTATCGCAGTTTATTAAAACATTACACATTTGAATTTACTAAAGGGCAAAAATACACCTTTGAAAGCACTCGTTCCCAGGTTTACAGGCGGCAGACGTGCCTAAGTAAAGCATGGTATACACCAGTTCTTCAAGAATGAGTGAACATTGCTATGGAGGGGCTCAGTACGGTGTTTCTTGCTGCGGACTGCAGGCAGGCTGGCTGGGGTCAGTTAAGCCCTGCTCTTCCTGTCCACCTCTCACCTCACCGGCTTGCTACAATTGCCAAGGTGGAAAGGATCTCAGCCCCTTCATTTACAGGAGGAAAATGAAAGCCAAAGAGGTGAAGTTACTTGCCCAAGTTTCCACAACTAAAGCAGGACCAAAACCGAGAGCTCTACAACTTTCCCAAATGCTTCTGTCACTACACTCACTGTACTACCCTAAAGCCAGCAGATGAGGTTCCAGAACTCAAAGCCCTGTTGTAGGGGGAGGGTCATGGGAGGGATGACACCCCATGGAGATGTGAAGATCCTGTAGCACTTTGGTTGAGGTTGAGACAATTTACAAAAGCTCAGATGTTTCAGGAGTAGGCAGATCACTCTGCTTGGTTCTAAGGTCCTTTATCCAGACCTGTGCTAGGTCCCTCTTGAACCATGGAGGCTTTGGTCCAGCCTAGGACAGAGAGAAAGAGAGAGAAGTGGTACAGGGGTAGGATGGCTTGGATCTACTCACTGGCTTTCCAAGAGAAGCTCGGTGAACTCCAAGACTCTTGGAAGACTGATGCTTGCAGTCATCACTTAGGATCTTTTGCTCCCTAACACCCCTCCCCCACCAAACACACTCCCCTATTCATTGCCAACACGGCCTGTCCTAATTTCTAGGGCTGGTCTGAATCTCCTCTAACCCTTGTGTTGTGATCATTCCTTTATTCCTTGACACTTCAGGACTTATATATATATAAGTTTTTGTATTTGTTCTTGTTAGATACACTAACATCTCATTTCTTCTCTGGGTGTGTGTAGTTTTCCCAGATACACTAAAGCATCTGGAAGCAGGGCTTCCTCCATCTTTTAGTTCTTTTGTTTCTCCCCTAAGGCATTAAGAAAGTGGGGACTGGCTTTACACATCCCACCCCTAACCTTCATCTTTAAGCTCAGGACTCACTGTTTGACAGCTTCGGGGATGTGGACCTGATCCAGGGAAAAGAGTTGGGCCAGTTCTCCCAGGCTGTCCAAAAACCGTATCTTTCGTGTGAATTTGGAACTGAAAAAAGAGGGTAAATTAATTGTGTTCTGTACTGGAGATTCTTTGCAAAGGAAAATGTAGGGAGTAGAGAGTAGTTAAGACTAGAAAGGATCAGGGTGGGGAAACATCTTCTTCATACTGATTTTTAAATTGGAAAAATAGTTGGAAGGAAGTCCTTGTCCCGAGAGCTAGTACCTGATGAAGGGCCGAAGCAGCGCCAGAAATGCCTTCACGTACCACGTAGCGTGGACAACCACCAGAGCTCGCAGATTTTTCCGGAGCCTAAAGAAGAATATCAGATTATCTTATTTCTTCCTCCCCCTCTTGCCTGAAGAACAAGTGAAGCATCTTCTGTACTGTAACTTCCTTTACATTCTCATTTCTAGATTTCTCTGGCAGCTTCCTTTAATCCCTATTCCTTTAGCTGTAATCTCAGCCCTACCCATCTTGTTTAACCCTCCATGCTCCACATTCTTTAAAAAAAACTCTTCTCCCAGGGTCCCTCAGCCGGGGCTTCTGTACCCCATTCACCATCTTGCCCTTCCCTCACATAATCTCCTTATTTCCTCCCCCATTCGTGTGCCTTTCTTTTCTTTTTTACTTTCTTTTGCACACTTTCCCATTCCTCTATGACAGGACTCTTTACAAACTCCAGATGGAAGAAGACCAATGAGGAGGAAAAAAGGAAAAAGGGCAGGAATAAAGAGAAAAGTGAGCGAAAGGAAGATGGGAAAACAAAGAAAAACAATGAATGTTAGTGGGGGGAAAAGGCATTATGGATCAGGGATGAAGGCAGAGAAGAAAAGAAGACAATGGAGATGTAGAAAGAGCAATCAATGGCAAGACTGGGAGAAAAGAAGAGTGCTTTTTGTGTGCAAGCAATGTACCACAGTGGTTTATTTGATTCTGTCAGGTGCTCAATGGCAAAGGTATTATCATGTCCATTATTGTTGTATGCTGTTGAGTTGATTTTGATTCACAGTGACTCTATAGGACAGAGTAGAACTGGACCATTTTACAGCTAAGGAAACTGTACCAGAGAAGTTAAGTGACTTGTCCATATAGTTAGTGGTAAAGGCAAGATTTGAAACCAGATTTCCCTGACTCTGAGAGAGAACAGAAGACAGAAGAGGGTTAGAAAGAGATGTAGAGGGACAGAGAAACAGAAAAAGGGACTAGACAGAAGAAGATAGAATGGAACAGTGGAAAAGAAAAAGGTGGAGAGTTGTGGCTCTCTCCTCTTAGGGTCTCACCGTCGATCCAGGGTATGGTAACACTGGCGTATCCAGCTCAGAGGTGGAACTTGGGCCCTACTAGTGCCTCCAGTTAAGTGAACAAGTAGGTAATTTTCAGCTACCAGTAGCTCCAGAGTTCCCACCATATACCTGGAAGGGATGAAATTGCCAGAGAAGATGTGTGTTTGAAGTTGCACAGAGTGAGAGAGATCGATTATTGTAGACTGATCTTGGAAGGCTTGAAAGGATTTTTTTGTGTGTGCTTTTCCCTCCCTAAAGTACTCCCTGTATCTCTTCAGGCCTTTCACGTCACCTAAATAAGTGTTCCATGATATAGGTGTAGTTGGGAATGCTGCTTCTGGGTAGATAACAGGAAGCAAAGAGAATGACAGCATTGAGGCCATCACCATGGTAACCTGGGGAGGATGAGGGAAAAATTCATTCAGTCAACAAATATATATTGATAGATAGATAGTATATTTGCATAGGTTGAGGGTCTTAAGGTCCCTGGAAGTTACAGGGAGGATTTTGAACTCAATAACTGAGTCTCAAGCTTAGGCATCTTATTTAAGAAGCCATAGTTCCCACTCTTTCATTTATGCCAGTGATTACCTCCATGAGACAGGACTTTCTTATAGGGTTCGATGACAGTCATGTCCACTCGCTGCTCCCACTGGCCTGTTCGGAACACCCTCCAGCGACGACCATCTTCTCCAGCCACATCCCACATGCAACCCCGACCCAGCCTTTCAGCTGCCTCACTGGCCCCTAGACCCTCTGACCGAGGCAGCTCGTCTGAAAAAGAGGGATAGAGAAGGTTCAACAAGGCAGAATTCCCACTTTTTGTATCTTGCATCTTACCCAGACTCCTCAAGTTTATTACTCCAGTCTCTCATTCCTCAATTTCTTCCTTGACCCTTTAGCCCTAGTTTGTCCAATTAACCTAGTGCTTTGCTGGGTTCTCTCACTTGCGTCTCATTATCCCTACTTTTCCACTAGACCATGGCCCTGGCACAACCTTGCACTATGGCTAGTATCAGTTTTTTCAGGATTTTCTATTTCTCTTTTTACACACTTTTCCTTGGGCAAGCTCATCTATTTCCATGTCTTCAGTTACCACCAACCAATAAGGTGATGACTACCAAATTTGCCTCTCTAATCCACACTTCCCTACCCAGACCTATATCCATCCCTAAATGCCCAGAATGGACACCTCTATTTTGTATCTCTCTGTAATCTCCAATTCACCACCAGGTCCAAAATAAAACTCATATTCGTTCTCTTCCTCCTCTCTCCTATAATTCCTGTCTTGATGAATGACCTCATTGTCCATCCAGCTACCACTGAGAGAAACTGTTTGTCACCGGAGATTTCTTCATCTTTGTCAGCCCTGAAATCAACTTGACCTCAGATCCTCTTTCATTTACTTCCACAATATTCACCATCTTCTCCACTACTACTGAGCTGGTTTGAATTCTTACCATTTCTTACCTGGCCTTACTACTCACTTCCTAACTGGTCTCCCTGCCTCTAATCTCCTCCAATTCACAGAGCAAGATTTCTTTTCTCCCTTACTTTTTTTTTTTTTTACTCAAATGATAATATTCTATAACCACTATTCTGCATGATATCTCCATAATAGAAAGAGCTTCTTCATTAAAAAAAAAAGTTCCATAGTATTCCATTGTATGGATACACCATAATAGCATTAATGCTCTAATGATGGGCCTTCAGGTTGTTTTCAGTCTTTACAGAAGCATCAAATTTGATTGTTATTCTTTTGATGAAAATTTTTAGTGACTCCCCATTGCCTACAGGACAAAATCTAAACTCTTTAGCATGGTAACAAGGGCCTCCATGATTTGACCCTGTCTACTTATCTCAATGCTATCTTTTGTCATTCTCTCTTCACCTTCCGCTTCATATCTAGAGTCATGGTTAACACTTTGAATTCCCCAACATGCCATGCTATTAATTGAGTTGCTTCTTCTACCCAGAATGCCCTTTGATAAACATCAGCTTTTAATTTCTCCTCTGTGAAGCTTCTCCTGACACCTCTCAGACAGAACAGACCATTTCCTTCTCCACGGCTACACGTAGATAGTAACTCTTAACTGCACTTATTTGCATATGTGTTTATTATTCACTTCTAAACAGAGAATTCACTGAGGGTAGAGACTATCTTACTCTTTTTTATAACTCCAGTCCTAGATCAATGATAACATGTTAATAGTAATACAATAAAGTTTTCCTCAATAAGCAAAAGATCCACCTTTCTCTACCAACTACTCTCACATTGGATCTATGAGCTCTATCTTTTTATTCTGAGGAAACTGATTTTGCTGGCCTTATCCCTTGGTCCCCACCTTGTTAATTCTAATTTCAGTCCCATTAAATCTATCCTGGGCTTCAACACTGGCCTCTACTTTCTACCAGCTCAATCCTCAGGTTTGTTTCCCACCTTCCCATTCAAACTCATGTCCACTGTCCAGCTGCTCCGAGTCTGAAGGTGTCTCTAATTCATCTATTGCCAGGTCAGAACTGCTAGCAGAAGAAGGTGCAGAATGCGTGGGAGAAGTTCCATTATCTCCAGGCCCTTCAGTCAGATTCAGCCGCAACTCTGGAGCAGAAAGACGCTTACGCATGGGACGCTGGCCGCACAGGGCTAAAGTGCTGGGGTACGCACCTGGGAATGGAGGGGGGGGGGAAACGTGTGGGAGTTAGAGGTGGGTGAGAGTGGACTTGATTAGAATTCCTGTATATGAAAGTAATAATATATGGTGAACTCTGAAAAAGAATTGACATGGGATATTTAGGAAAGAGGAAATAGAACTGCAAAGGAATAGGGTTGGCACATCCCTTCACTGGACCAGGATCAGGAACTTAAGGCTTAGTTTCTACTTTACCCACCTGCCTGTGAGTCACTGTTGGGATCTTCAGGATCTTCAGAAGGGCCAGCCTCCTCAGAAAGCAATCTAGAGGGGAAGCGTATAAAGAGGGTAGAGATATAGGCTGCAGGCATCAAGCCAGATGTTAATTTATCAATTCTTTCTCCTCACCATGACTTTATCATCTTTCTTTTTCCTTCAAGTCCTAATCTACCATCCCTGTTCTCCATTTGCGGCCATCCCTCCCTTTTCCCAGCCTCCCTCACATTTCCTCACCGAGGGAATTCTTCATCTTGCCATTCCTCCTTCAGCTCCAGTTCCCCAAGTCTCAGGGCTGCTCCTACTTCTGCTGTTTCTGCATTCTCCCTGACCCTAAGATAGTCCCCCAGAAGAAAGGATTATCATAAGACAACCCAGGTAGTTGTCTTAATGGAATTGAATAGTAGATAGGGGAATTGGAATGAGGAAAGTAATTAAAGTACAAAGCTGAAAGCAGGCCTTAAAAAAACCCAAACTCAGATCTCATTTTCTAGACAGATAATTCTCTCATCACTTGCTGAAAGCAGATTATCCCTACTGTTGGGTGTAGGAGCAGAGGAAATAAAAGAGTATGAAGCTAATCACATTTACTTCCATGGCAGCTGCTCCACCTACAAAGTAAGGGTGAGAGGTGTTCCACATTACAACTGGCTAGAACCCAGACAGACCCGCCCAGCCGTCACTGGGCAAAGTTGGGGAAGATGGCACCTCGTCAGGCCTGCCTTTCCTCCACCATGCTGGGGAGTGGCTAGGGGAAACCATGGCATAGGTGGAGGGGTGGAAAAAGGAAAATTAGTTGGAAGGGGACCTTAGACTTAAACTCCGTTTTGGGTCAGCTTTCCTGATGGTCATTCTGGAAGGCAGGGAGTGGGAAATGAAAAGTATGGGTAGATTTAGCAGACAAAATATAGAACCTTCCCTTTTTTTGACGAGGGAATTGATCTGAAATCCCCAGTCCCCCAGATCCCATACCAAAAGACACACAGCTCATGGCAGTTAGTATTACATTTCCTACATAAAGCCACCTCCATCCCTTCCTGCATATTAATTCTCTATGGTCTCATCTCCTTCAGGAACCCATAAGATTTGGCTTGGTAAAAGCTGAACAGTAGGAAAGTTCCTCACACTATGTATTAATTTCCTATTTCCAATTAAGTAACAATACTTACCCAAGATCTAGTGCCTTTTCTCCAGCCTCCTGTATAGTTCCCATCTTCACAAGTCTTCCTGTCTCCTTTAAACACTCGGAGTTGTCAGGGAGCTGGCCGTCCCAGCTCCCCAACACTTCTTTACCTCTTTTCTCTGTCTAGGCTGCTGTTTCTCTTGCCTCCAAGGAGGAGGGAGGTGTGGAAGGGAGGTAAACTCATCTTCAAACAGGTTTTGCCACCTCCCCTCCCAAGAAGCAGGCTTGCCCAAAAGAGAAACCCTGCCTCCAGTGTGAGGGCGGGTTTTGGGGAGGAGAGTGCATTTCCTAGGATGGCTAGTCTTGAGTAAGTCTAGGAAGGCAATTTGTTCTCCTTTCCAGATCCCTTACAACCTTCTGGAAGCTGTTTTCTTTAAGAAAAAAAAAAAAAAGGAAAAATAGAAACCATTTTGGTTGTAAGACAATCTTAGGCCTATTTTTCAAGCACAAGCAAAACTAAGGAGAAAGGACCATGTTATAAAGAGAGCTCTGGCAGAAGAAACAAATCAAAGGCTGAGGATGAGAGGACATAGAAGCCTCCTGTTCCTTATTTCCAAAAGGGTTGTCAAAAGGAAGACATGAAGTGTTATCAGGAAGAAAGGGTATGAATCTTTAGGGGGCTGAAACAATTATCAGAGGGAAAGGCCTCATTATAGCTATAGAAAGAGACAATAAGACCTCAAACAGGAAAAGAATATTTAATACTTTAACAAAATACAAAATAAAGTACCCAAGTTACAAAACATAAATTCCTTTGGTTCAGCGGTTACACCGCTATTTTTACCTTCCAAATGACTACAGACATCATCCCCTCAAAGTGAACTCAGACTGTCCCCCTCATAATGGAAGACATCATGCCAAAACCGTCATATATGCCAAGGTTCAGTGAAGTTGTTGGCAACCTACATGGAATAGAGCTGTGAGGTAAGAACAGTGGGAATGACTTGGTCTGAAGAAATGAGGGAGACTTTACACATGCTGAACCAGTCAGTAGGGGGGATCTCTTTGCTGGGTCACTACGGTATGAGTCATAACACTGTACATGCTACATGAGGCCAAGTCCCTTGGTACAATCCAATATAAATACAGACAATCCAGTAACCCTGACCATTCCCAGGGAAGACAGAATTAAAGTACAGAGAAGCAGAAGAGAGAAAGGGTGGCAACAAGAGGCACATCACAGAATACCAGAGACATCTAATCCAAACCCTTCATTTTACAGATGGGAAAAGTGAGATCCAAAGATATGAACAGTCCTGCCAAAAGACACACAGTTCACGGCAGTTAGTATTAGAATCCAGTTACTCCATGCTTTCTTTTAATATGAGCAAGAAGAGAAAAAGATGTGACAAGAAAATCATAGACCTGCTAAGGTAAGAGAGAGAGTCAGGGCTCTCATTCCAGTTCTGTAGTCTTTTGGGAAGAGTGCCTATGAGGTCTAATGGCCTTCTGGGGTGTCTGTTGGACTCTCGAGAACCAGGGGTGTTCAGAGTCTCTTCAGGGTTCCTGTGGCTCTGGGGCAGAGTGATCCAAAGAACCTGAGAGTCAGACCACCTGATCAGGATGGAAAAGAATGGCCTCCAATCTGCTACCAAATAAGACCTGAAACAGTCACAGGAAGCTCGGAAATGGAAACCCAGCCATCTCTGAATCAAACACTGTTACCTAACTGAGGGCACAAAGAGGAGTCATGGAACTGGAAATCCACTAAAGGCTGAAAACCAGAGCGAGAGTCTTCAAAGCTCACTCAACTTTCTATCTAGCTTCAAGTAGGTAGTTAGTAAATATCTGAATGAATAAATGAATAAAACGGAGATAATCAATGATTGTATGGTTCTATGACATTGGTTCCCTTCAATATCCTTGCTGAGGCACATTTAGGGTACACATTCTTTTTGTCCCACTTTGTTAGCACTGTATGTGTATCACATTGTGCTCCTGGCAAATGAAACAGAGAAAAATCAGTGCAGATTTAAAGAATAAAATTAAATAAAACATCTGTCTGATTGGTAGAGATTGGGGGAAAGGTGGAAAGCCATTCTTAAAGCAGCTGCTTTCTTTTATTTCTTCCTCCTCCCGTCTCTATGAGAACAGTACATTCGATCCTGGAGCAATGAAGACACAGAAACCTCCAAATATCTCAACACATGCATTTGAAGTAGGTTAAGCAACCTTTCCCACTCCCCGACTTCCCCAACAGTCACTTCTTTGACAGGGAGGCACTGGTCGACCGTGACAGTGAGATTTGGCTGCATTTCTCAAAGATGGCTTCAGCTGAGAGCTTAGGCAGCCCCTGGTCAAGAGGGCACTCATCCACCAAACTGTTCATGGGTGTGGGGGGCAGTGGAGGATCCTCATCATCTTGACTCATTTCAGAAACCAGGGAGTTATCTGCCCTGTTCATTTCCTTGTCCACCTGCTCCCTCGACACACCCACTATTTCAGGCTGCTCGGCAGGGATATTCATGGAGTCCAAATACGCTGACAGGGCTTCCTGAAGCAGAGGCAGAAGTTTCTTTCGAGAGACCTGGGTATTGCCTTGAAGATAGGCTTGGAGGTTAGGATGGGTGCTTGGGATAGGAGATAACTTCAGGCATGGAGAGTGGGAGTGTTCCAGCACTCCACAAATCTAAAACAGAGGCAAGAACAGGTGAGTGATACATAAATAAGTTGGAGTAACAAAGCGCTGAAGCTTCTAAATTAAAGGCTCCCTTAGGAGCTGTGGTGGTGTAGTGCCTAAGGCATTTGACTGCTAACCAGAAAGTTGGTGGTTTAAACCCCCCAGCCAGCCACTCCACAGAAGGAAAACTGGACAATCTACTTGTGTAAAGATTTACAGCTTAGGAAACCAAAGGGGGTCGCTATGAGTTGGAATTGACTCAATGGCAATGAGTTTTGTTTTTTTTTAAATTGTGATCTGGGTGAGAGTTTACAGAGCAAATTCGTTTTCCATTCAAAACTTCATATATATTTTGTTTCAGGACACTGATTGCAATCCCCATAATGTAAACAAAGGTCAGTGTTTTGAACATACTCTGTGGGAGAAAGATAAAGAAGTCTGCTTCCACAAAGATTTACAGCTTTGAAAACCCTATGGGGCAGTTCCACTCTGTCCTATAGGGTTGTTATGAGTCTGAATTGACTCAACGGCAGTGGGTTTTTGTTTGGTAAAGGGGTGATTCTGGAAATAGGTCAAGAGACCTCTGTATAAATCTAAGCATGAAGGAGAGGTCCTTACAGAAAAAAGCAGTGCTTAGAGGCAGAATTCTACAGGGTCCTCAGGTTGGAGAAGGGACAGAAACTCACTGTCATTCGGAGTGCCACGTGGGGACAGAAAATAGCCAACTGCCGCACTGGCTCGTTGTTCATGTTGAAAAAGATAGTCATGGCGACCAGAACGTCATAGCTGTGAGCTTGGCAGAAAGCATGGAGATCGGTGATGAGGCCAGGCCTCTGCAGAAAGGCCTGAAAGAGAGGAAATGAAGAGAGGGCTGAGGGAGAGCGGTGGCTGGACCCTCCTCGTCACCACCAACAAAAAATCCCTATGATGGATTTCTTCCTATGTTAACCAGCAGGACATACACTTTATTTAAAAAAAAATGTATCTTGTATTTACTTGTTTAAAACTAGCACCATTATCTATTAACTATATGATCAAGGTTTCTATTATTAATCTCCCTGGACCTGTAAAATAAGGATAAAATACTTACTAAACAATGATTGTTTTAAGAATTAAAAATGGTAATTATATAAAGTGGCTGGCACATAGAAGGCTCCCCAACTCTTGCAATCAAACAGGCAAGGTCTTTGTATTGGGGGTATTTTTATTTTGAAACACAACAATAGTGCATACAAGTTAGAAGAGACCTGGGACCAATGCATCCTTGGCTCTTCCTTCTTTGCCAATCTATACTCTTCTTCAAAACCTAAGGCAGTATTTTCTCCAATGAATAATACCACTAACCCTTCCAGATCATGACTTTTCTTTGTCCTTCGCAGTTCTAATGTATCATTTTGTACTGTGGTTATGGTACTTGGCAAGACTTTTATGTTCATATGTTTGTGTTGTTTATGAAACTAGGTAATAAGAGTCTTAAGGGAAGAGGCCATGCTTTTTTTTTTCCTTCTATAGTATTTAGTGGAAAGCTGTGCAAAGTATGACATTACATGCTCAGATCAGGTTTGCTGAATGACATAAACCACTATAACATGAAACCAGGTATTAAAACACCATTATCAGTGGAAAAGGTGAGCTACCAATAAATACCAACTCCCTATAAAGCATCAAGCAGTGTGTCTGGTACACGGTGTTCAATAATAGCAGCAACTACAATAATTATGATTATTTTTACATTGTGCTAGTGTTGTCTCATGATATTCCAAACTTCTACCCTCCAGTTTCTGGTTCAGCAGAAGGCAAATATGCTATTTTTGTTGTTGTTGAAAATTCTAAAAAATAAGCTCTTCTTTTTTTTTTTTTTTGGTGATAAAATATAAATAACAAAACCTTTGCTATTTCAACTGTTTTTATCTGCACAATTCAGTGACATTAATATCTCACCGTTCCCACTGACTTAGCTATTGTACTCTAACTCCTTTGGTTAGAAATAATAACAAAATCAATTTTACAGGGTTGTTGGAAGGACTGAATTAGATAATGCAGTTAAAGCATCTTACACAGTGCCTAGCATATAGAAAATGCTCAATAAATATGAGGTGACATCATCATCGTAAGTACTGATGTGCATGTAATTATGGAATGTGCATGTAGAGTTTATAAGATGTTAATTTCAATATACTTTATAATTAAATGTTGCTCTTGATGGTATTAAACAGGGAAGCACAATTTTCCAAGTTATATTCATACACCCATCCAACAAAACTCTTTAGTATCCACTATGTGGAAGCACTGTCAAAGGTGGAGGAGATAAATACAGTAGAATCAAAAGAGACAGACAGGGTCTCTGCTCTGGTGGAGAAACTAGTGCAAAGAGATAGACAAGACACAAGGTAATTTCCGCGTGTTAAGTGCTACAAAGAAAACAAAACAGAATTAAGTGCCAGAGATTTTTGAGCAAGAGGGACTTTATTCTAGTTAGCATAGTCAGGAAAAACCTCTCAAGAGAAGAGACATCTGAGCTGAGACCTGAATGATAAGAAGGAAGAGCTTTTTTTTTTTTAATTGTGATTTGGGTGAAAGTTTACAGAACAAATTCACTTTCCATACAGCAGTTCACATACACTTTGTCTCATGACATTGACTACAATTTACCAGAATGCAACTGCTCCCCTCCCACATCCTCCCCATAGTTACCTCTTTCCTGTGTCCTTCCCTCCCAAGCACTCCTGTCCCCTGAGCTGTCTCCCTATACGTACACAGCCCTTCTATTTTCCCATGACTGTTCTCTCCAAGGAGTGTATCTACCTAGTGTAAATGAAGAAGGAAAGCTTTGCAAAGGGAAAAAAGAAGTACAAAGGCCCTGAGTTGGGAATGAATTCAGTGGTTCTGAGAACAGAGAGAAGATGAATGTAGCTGCAGTATTGTGAGTCCAGAAGTGGGGCTGAAATGAAATAAGGTCACAAAGACAAGGGCAGGATCAAATAGGACCTGTGAACCACAGTAAGGTATTTAGATTCTATTAGAAGTACAATGAAAAGGCAATGAAGGGAGGGGGCTGATATGATCTGATTTACATCTTAAAAACATCACTCTGGCCACTGTGGGGAATACTGTCTACAGGGGTGCAAGAGGAGGTAGGGAAACCAATATGAAGGCTTCTGCAATAGTGCAGGTGAGAGATGACAAACTATGGTGGTTAAAGTGAAGATGGAGAAAAGTAGATAGGTACAAGATCTATTTTGCAGGTGAGCCAGCAGGATTTGTTACTAGATTGGGTATAATTTGGAATGAGGGGCAAGGTTACCTATATAATTGGATGATTTCTCTATCTAAACACACACCCACTTCTTACTCTTACCTCCAAATCCATGTATATTGCACTAATGGCCATTTTGGTGCCTTGTTTGTGGATGGTCTTCTGGTCCTTTCTCAGCATCTGCTCGGTGGTCAGTCCTAGAGAGTAGATTTGATATAAGACTTAAGAATCAAATAGGAGAGCCCATGGCCCTAAGACTCGAAAGCTGAGGATACCAAGATGGGTCAAAGAAGAGGAAAAACAACAGGGAATGAATAGTACGGAGATAACTGAAAATGTAACTACATAATAAAAAATTACTCTAGATAATTGAGTCATAACAGTTACCTTTGGAGAAAGGAACTTTGGAGAGAAGCGCAGAAGAAGAGAGGTTTTTACTTTTGCCCCTTTCTGTATTATTTTAACGTCTATCTCTATACATGAGGTACTTTTTCTTTCTTCCTATTTTCTTTTTAAACTCTTTATTGTGATTTGCATGAAAGTTTACAGAGCAAATTCATTTACCACTCAATAGTTCACACACATTAAGTTTTCTTTCTCTCTTTTAATGTCAACAGGTAGTAGGTGGGTAGAAATTTATGGAAGATTTTTTGTTCTCTTCTTTTATCCTTTGTAAGTTCATCCTACAGGTTCCTTCTGCCTCCCTGACCACCTAGATCTCACCCTGATGATTTAGTACGCCCTCAATATGTTTTCCCCCACTTGTCTGTCAGTTTGCCATACTGTGGTGGCTTGCATGTTGTGAGGCTAGAGACTATGCCACTGGTGTTTAAATACCAGCAGGGTCACCGTGGTGGACAGGTGTCAGCGAAGCTTCCAGAAAAATACAGACTGGGAAGAAGAAAGGGGCCATCCACTTCTCAAAGAATTGGCCAGTGAAAACCTTATGAATGGCAGTGAAACACTGCCTGATACATTACTGAAAACTTCATGAATAGCCCTGAAACATTGTCTAATCTAGTGCCAGAAGATGAGAGTCCCTCAGGCCGGAAGACATTCAAATTACAACTGGGGAAGAGCTGCCTCCTCAAAGTAGAGTTGACCTTAATGATGTGGATAGAGTAAAGCTTTCGGGATTTCCATTTGCTGATGGGGCATTATTCAAATTGGGAAGAAACAGCTGCAAATATTCATTTAAATCAGAACATGGAATGTACGAAGTATGAATCTAGGAAAATTGGAAGCTGTCAAAAATGAAAATGGAATGCATAAAGATCGATATCCTAGGCATTAGTGAGCTGAGCTGTTCTGGTATTGGCCATTTCAAATCAGACAACCATATGATCTACTATGCCAGGAATGACAAATTGAAGAGGAATGGTGTTCCATTCATCATCACAAAGAATGTTTCAAGATCTATCCTGAAGTACAATACTGTCAGTGATAGGATAATATCCAAATGCCTCCAAGGAAGACCAGTTAATGCAACCATTTTTCAAACTTACACACCAACCACTAAAGCAAAAAATGAGAAAATTGAAGATTTTTACCAACTTCTGCAGTCTGAAATTGACCAAACATAAAATCAAGATGTACTAATTATTACAGGTGATTAAAATGTAAAAATTGGAAACAAAGAAGAATAACCAGTAGTTGAAAAATATGGGCTTGGTGATAGAAATGACGCTGGAGATTGCATGATAGAATTTTGCACCAATGACTTACTCATTGCAAATACCTTTCTTCAACAACACAAATGGTGGGTATACACGTGGACCTTACCAGATGGAATACACAGGAATTAGATTGACTACATCTGTGGCAAGAGGCAATGGAGAAGCTCAATATCTTCAGCCAAAATAAGGCCAGGACTTGACTATGGAACAGACCATCAACTGCTCATATGCCAAGTTCAAGTTGAAGCTGAAGACAATTAAAAGAAGTCCATGAGAGCCAAAATATAACTTTGATTATATCCTTCCTAAATTTAAAGGCCATCTAAAGAGTAGATTTGATGTACTGAACACCAATAACTGAAAATCAGAGGAACTGTGGGATGACATCAAGAACATCATCCATGAAGAAAGCAAAAGGTCATTAAAAAGACAGGAAAGGAAGAAAAGACCAATTTGGATGTCAGAAGAGACTCTGAAACTTGCCTTTGAACAGAGAGTAGCTAAAACAAATGGAAGAAATGACAAGATAAAAGAGTTGAACAGAAGATTTCAAAGAGCAGCTCAAGAAGACAAAGTCAATTATTATAATGAAATGTGCAAAGACCTGGAGTTAGAAAACCAAAAGGGAAGAACACACTTGGCATCTGTTCAACTATTTCAGGAGTTGGCATATGGTCAAGAACCAATATTACTGAAGAAAGAAGTCGAAGTTGCACTGAAGGAATTGGCAAAAAACAAGGCTCCAAAAATTGACGGAATACCCATTGAGATGTTTCAATAAACAGATGCTGCACTGGAGGCACTCCCTTGTCTATGCCAAGAGATCTGGAAGGCAGCCACCTGACCAAATGCCTGGAAGAGATCTGTGTCTGTACCCATTCCAAACACAGGTGATCCCACAGGATGTGGAAATTATCAAACAATATCATTAATATCACATGCAAGTGAAATTCTGATGATAATTAAAAAATGGTTGTAGCAGTATATTGACAGGGAACTTCCAGAAATGCAAGCTAGATTCAGAAGAGGATGTGGAACAAGAAATATCATTACTGATGTCAGATAGATCTTGACTGAAAGCAAAGAATATCACAAAGATGTTTACTTGTGTTTTAGTGATTATACAAAAGCATTTGAATGTGTGGATCATAACAAATTATGGATAACATTGAGAAGATTGGAATTTCAGAACACTTAATTGTGCTCATGAGGAACCTGTACACAGACCAGGAAGCTGTCATTCAAATAAAACAAGGGGATACTGCATGGTTTAAAATAGGAAGGGTATGAGACAGGTTTGTATCCTTTCACTATACTTATTCAATCTGTATGCTGAGCAAATGATCTGAGAAGCTGGACTATATGAAGAAGAATGCAGCATCAGGATTGGAAGAAGATTCATTAACAACTTGCGATATGTAGATGACACGACCTTTCTTGCTGAAAGTGAAGATAACTTGAGGCACTTAATGATAAAGATTAAAGACTACAGTATGCAGTATGGATTACACCTCAACATAAAGAAAACTAAAATCCTCATCACTGAATCAATAAGTGGCATCAGGATAAATGGAGAAAAGATCAAAGTTGTCAAAGATTTTATATTACTTGAATCTACAATCAACACCCAAGGAAGCAGCAGTCAGAAAATCAGATGACAAGTCGCACTGGGCAAATCTGCTGCAAAAGACCTCTTTAAAGTGCTGAAGAGCAAAGATGTGAAGACTTTGAAGACTAAAGTGTGCCTAACCCAAGCCATGGTATTTTCAATTGCTTCATGTGCATATGAAAGCTGGACAATAAGTAAGGAAGACCATAGAAGAGTTGATGCTTTTGAGTTGTGGTGTTGGTGAAGAATACTGAAAGTACCATGGACTGCCAGAAGAACTAATAAATCTGTCCTGGAAGAAGTGCAGCCAGAATGCTCCTTGGAAGTGAGAACGGCCAGATTTCATCTCACCTACTTGTCATGTTGTCAGAAGGGACCATTCCCTGGAGAAGGATATCATGCTTGGTAAAGTGGAGGGTCAGCGAAAGAGGGGAAGACTGTCAATGAGATGGATTGACACAGTGGCTGCAATGATGGGCTCAAGTGTAGCAAGGACTGAGGATGGTGTGTGACCAAGCAGTGTTTTGTTCTGTTGTACAAGAGGTGATAATGAGTCGGAGCCAACTTGATGGCACTTAACAACAACAATATATTTTATTTATATGTCCAGTATTCTCTGATTGACTAGACCCTCTGAGACTCTTAATTCCTTCTTCTTCATCCTTTCCAAGAGCCTGGATAGAACAATCCAGTAAATAATAGATAAGTTTATGATCAGACTCACATGCTACCTACTTTCTCTCTGGCTTATAAAGCACCTCACACACTCTGAAATTGTTTTGATGGTGTTCAAGAATATAAGGAACAAGGCTTGCCCACCTGTTTTCTCATGTGATGGGTAAGGACATCATTTTAACACCCATACCTGATACATCAAACTTTGCCTTCTGTAGGGAATCAAAGATGTCATTTCTACTGGGCAGATCTGGGAAGAGAGCCTCCAGTTTCTCCACGTATTTGCTGTCCTTTAGGGTTGCTTTTCCAATTTTAAGATCCATATTGACACAGTCCAGGATGATGGTTCCTGTAGAGAAGGGAGATGGGAGAACTCAAATCCTGTGGCCCTCCACTCACAACCACCACAACACATACAACCCTCAAAACAAACAGACACAGTGCAAAGGAGACTGTACGGCAAACTCACTGAAAACAAAACAAAAAACTGAGACTGACTGTGTCCTGTATAAAACCTCCCAAATTCAAAGTAGAATGTAGGCAGGAAATGGGGGAAAGGAAGAAAGGAAGTCTGAGCATCTCATTCCTTGGAGATTTTGCAAGCCAGCCAGAGAGATGGCCTCTCTTCAGTAGACCAATTTCCCTCAAAGAACCTTAAGGAGATGGAGGAGATAGTCTGGTCCAACTCTACTCCAATGCCTAATTGCTCTCTGAAGGAATCCCTTCCTTTGGTATAGACTGAATGACTCTGAGAGGGTATGCTCAGGCTGGAAGAGCCTACTGTCCCTTCTCTGAAATAAGAATTAAGGAACTAGTCATGTCCCAACCCCAAAGCCACCCTCACCATGCAGAAGGGCTGCAGTTTGCCTGTCCAAGATCTCTGGTGCCCCCTGCAGGATTCTCTCAGTCACCAGGGTAGTGCAAGACCCCACGAGCTCAACTGAAATATGGCAGGGAGGACAGTGTTTCTGCTCGATGGGCCGATGATCTAGCACCTCTGCTACTGCCTCCTCTAGGGCTGCATCGCTTCTGTTGGGAGGAAAGGGAAGGGTGGGGGAAAAAGAGAAAGAAAGATAGGTCTAGGCTTCTAACCAATCTCCACCTCATACATGAAGGGAAATGCAAATGTCTTAGGGAAACACTTATACCTTTGGTCACTTCTACCTCTCAATTCTTTAATGTTACAACTGAAGTCACTTTTAAGTAGTATATAATTGACTTTGGTAAAATATCTACTGCAAATATTATTCCAAACTGCATTCTCTTGACACCCAACATCCTAAATCTCTTCTGTTCCCTCAATCCACAGAATTCCCAAACTCCATGCAAGTCACCAGGTTCTCTGGCTTCTCTCTCATTATCAATTCCCATAAATCCCCTCCCTTTACAACCTTCTGCTATGACCTTATTCCAACCCTCATTCTACTTTATCTGGACAATCCTAATAGTCTCTTAACAAACCACCTGCTTCCAGTCTTGGGCCCTCTGAAGCTATCCTCCACAAAGCTACCCCAGTTATCATTTGAAAATGCAAATTTGATTCTGTTAGGACCCTGAACAAATAATAATTAATTGTAGCTTCCCAATGTCATAGAATAAAGTACAAACTCCTTAACAGGGCCTGCAATTGAATGTAAAACAAACTTGCTCTGTAAATTTGCACCCAAAGCACAATATTTTAAAACAAAAAAACAGGGCCTGCAAGGCCTCTGTGATCTCCCCTTGGCTACCTCTCTAGTCTTATCTTTTTTCCTATGTTCTACTTCTCTCTCACATTTTATGCTCCAGCCATGCAAAACAAATTCCAGTTCCCCTAAGTCACCAGGCTATTTCATGCCTGCCTGGCTGTACTTATATTAATCACTCTGTCTGCCTGGAATGCCTTTCTTAATTCCCTTCCCCCCACCCAATTCACTGAGCAAATACCTAGATCTCTTGCAGGACTTAGTACAAGGGTCAATTCTGCTAGGAAACCTTTCCTGATACCTTCTCCTTCCCACTGGTATAATTAACCACTCTGTCCTTTGTGCACTTACTACTATCTGTCCCTTAGTGTGACAGTTCTCATTCACTTCAATCATCTAGCTCACTCTTGGGGACAGGGACTCTGTCTCTAAATAAAATAATAAATAAATTCATCCTCTAAATAAAAGTTTATCACTGAATGAATGGATAGATGAGTTAATGTGCTTAGGCGACCCTCTGTTCTGTCAATGTTCTGCTACAACCATAGTTTACTATTTTACAGGAAAAAACATACATTTTAACATTAGCAGGAGCCAGACAGACTTAGGAAGGTATATACTAGTATTGTTTTTTTGCCAGTTTTTTTTAGTCCTCAATTAGGGATGTAATTAATATAAGTGTGCACATATGTTAAACAGACACCGGTGAGATACTTTAGACTCTCCATAACACTTTATACTTAATTCTAAAGTCACCAAAAGTTTATACAGAAAATGCTTGTTAACTTTTTTAAAAGTAACTCTTATGCAAAGTTTCTAATACAATAAATTTGCCACAAAATTTTAAAACAATGATACCAAAGGTAGATTTAAATGATTTCTGAATTCTCCATGTTTCTATTTCTTTTATCATGTACATAATTGGAGAACTGACAATATTTTCTATATGATATGACTCATCAATTATAATCAGCCTGTAAGATCCCTAAAAGCAAAATTTTTCTATCCTCCTGAGTGAGAAGAGTGCTGCTACATTGTAGGGATTGCAACAAGTGCCACAAAACAAAATGTATGTAAATTGTTGAATGGAAAACTATTTTGCTCTGTAAACTTTCACCCACACCACAATAAACAGTTCAAAAAAAAACCGTATCACCCTTCCTCCCTCTGTATCTGACTCATTAGAGCCCAGCATGACATATGACAAATATCAACTTAACTTCCCTCTACTTACTTCGGTAAGACATGATGGTCAACAAGGATGAGGGTGAGCTGGCCAGCCTGGTGCAGCGCATGGAGGTCAATCTCATCCCGGAAAATCAAGATGGACTCTGGAATGTGAACTTTCTGAAGAAATAAGACGTTGTCACCTCGAAGAGGTAGCTCAGAACGTTTTATATTTAAAACTGGTACAAAGACCTCGTCGGCCTCAGTTGTCTGGATAAGAAAAAGAAAGAACAGTGATGTTTTGGAAAAAGTAAACAGACTGTTGGGACCAAGGGAGCCATACATCTTGGGCAATTTACTGCCTTTTTCAAAGTCACAGTTACTTAACTCTAACTCTAACTCACTGGCGTGGAGTCAAACTCGACTCACAGAGACTCCTCCTTGGGTTTCCAAGGCGGTATCACTATGGAAGTAGATTGCCCCATCTTCCTTCCAAGGAGTGGCTAGTGGTTTGAACTGCCAGCCTTCTGGTTAGCAGTCAAATGCCTTAGGCACTACGCCACCAGAGCTCCCATGAAAAATATCACTCTTGCTCTCCATCATGAAGGTCAACAAGATAACAGATGGAAAAGACCTAGTTCTAGATGCTGCAGAGAAAACAAAAAACCAAACTCACTGTGTTGAGTTGGTTCCAACTCATAGCGACCCCTCCTTGGGTGTCTGAGGTGGTATCTCTACAGAAATAGATTGACCAATCTTCCTTCCAAGGAGTGGTTTGAACCTCCAGCCTTCTGGTTAGCAGTCAAATTGCCTTAGGCACTCTGCCACCAGAGCTCCCACAAGGAACTCAACAATAAACTGAATACTGCTTTATGATTTGCAGATCCTTCAAGATACATTTATTCATTTGATCCTCATAGTAATACTATAAAATATTGTCATTTTAGATTTGATAGATGGTGCCATGACACTCAGCAAAGTTAAGGGATTTAACTTACCCAAGGCTAAATGCTGATAAATGGCAGAGTTGGGTTTTGAATCCAAATCTTTTCATTCTAAGAGACTCTCTTCCTAGGTACTCACCTTTGCCAGGTAAAAAGCTAGAGTGAGAGCAGACACCATGGAGTCCAGGTCACAGGCTTCATTTCCCAATACAACATGTAGAGGTCGGGATTCCTGGGGAGAAAGAACAGTGGGAAACAAACAAAAGCATCTCTAATCATTTCATTTCTGTACTCATGCAGGGGCTTCACAAACATCCTCTCATTGATCTTCCCACAGGAGATGGGTCAGAGATTCTCATGGGTCCTCATCTTATGGATGAGGATATTAGTAAAGAGGACACAAGCAGTTTTGCTAAGTCACATACCCAGTTAGTAGAAAAGTATTCTTTCCCCTTTATTACAGTCTCTTTAAATGGTAACTCATAGAAGAACAGTTATAAATAACTCTATGGTTTCTTATGCTTCTTTGGACACTTGAAGAGAAGTCAAAGGTACAGTTGGGGTAGCTGAGTTGTTAAAGCCACAGTCTTGGGCATATGAACTCTGGTTTTTCCCATTTTCAAAACAGAGAAAAGAATACTTATACTTCTAAATCATATGTGTAGGCAAAGAGACTTTTAATGAAAATAAGATCTAGTCAATTATCCAGTTGTCCATGAAAACTCTCCCTACCCTGAGAAGCCCCAGCAATAACCAGAAATAACCAATACCTCCCCATATGCCAAGAAACTTTCCCTAACAGGTTTAGATTAAAGGGTAGAGACAAGACTAGCTGCTGCTGCTGCTGGAACTTTTATTTTGAAATCTTGGAAAAGTCCAGCTGCAGATAACTCAGAGGAGGGAGGGGTACCTACTGTTATTATTAGACTTGTTCCCTTATATCTTTCTGGCTTTCAGAGTATTAAAAAATAAAATACATTAAAACTTTCAGTGTCCACAGTAGCAGATACAGAATTTGTTTTTGTTTTGCTTTTAAACATTTACCGAATGTAAAATTATTAAACATTGCTTTTATACTTTTACATGCCATTAGCTAGTTACTTAATCTCTCAAAACAATTCCATAGGGTAGGCACTTTAAGAATTACTATTTCACTCCAGGTAGAAGCATTCTGCTGGGTAGAAAGAGTTCATAAAGCCTATGACTTGGCTTAGTATACAAGCATTCTCTCTCTCTTTACCATCCTTCATGTGTACAATTCAATGACACCAATTACACCCATCATGTTGTGCAACCATCACCAATATCCATTCCCAAACCTTTCATCACCATAAACAGAAACTCCAGCCTCCCTTCCTCCTGCCCCTGGTAACAATAATAAACTTTGGTCTCTGTATATCTGCCTATTCTAGGTATTCCACATAAGTGGGATCCTTTTGTGATTGGCTTTGCTTTACTCAGCGTAATGTTTTCTAGGTCCATCCATGTTAAAACATGTATCAGGACTTCATTTCTCTTTATGATTGAGCAATATTCCACTGGAAATGTATATCACACTTTATTTATCCAATCATGTGTTGATGACACTGAGGTTGTTCCCACCCTTTGGCTATTGTAGACATTGCTGCAGTGAACACTGGTGTGCATGTATCTGCTTGTATCACTGTCTCTTATTAGTTTACTTTTGAACTTCTATCTCAGCTTGCTTCTGAGAGAAGACGGGTGAGGAGAAACAAAATGACACACTAGTTATAGCAGGGTTCTCAATCTCAGCACTACTGGCTTTTTGGACTGGATAATTCTTTGTTATAAGGGTTGTCCTGTGCATTGCAGGATGTTTAACACCATCTCTGGCCTCTACTCACTAGATGCCAGTAGCACCCCCAACTGTGACAAGCAAAAATATCTCCAGACTTCCCAAATGTCCCCTAGGGGGCTGCCAAAGAGGCAAGGAGGCCGCATCCTCTGACCTCCTCTAACCCTAAGAGGAAGACAGAATCACCATAGCCCAAGGTCTATTCCTGCGAGGCCAGACATGCTGCCTCCCTCCAGCCTTTCACCAACCCTGACACCAACTGTTCCTCTGCAGCAACCACCACCTCTCTGCTGGGTTCAACAATTTGCTGCAGTGGCCACACAGAACTCACAGATTATGTATGGGGTTTATTAGGGAAGCAACAGGCTACAATCAAGTTCAGGAGCACACTCAGTCTCTCAGCCCACTGTCTCTCAGCCAACAGTCTCTCTCACTCTCCTAGCAGTGCATATCTCTCACATTGCTCAGCTGGCAGTGAGATTCCTTCTATCTCTAGGAGGGCTCCTCTTGAGCCTGGCAGAGTGGCCAAACTAACCAATCCCAACATCAGAATTCTATACACCTGAGAGAGAGAAAACTTCCCAGAAGATTGCTTCATGGCACTAGCAACAGAAATCCACCCCAGGTGGATAACATTAACAATCAGGAGCTACTCAGTTGCTCACAGCAAATTCCACCACAGCGTTTACAAAGACTCTGGCTAGAAAAGCCACACTATGTAATTTACTACACCACAGGGACAAAATTGTCCCTGGCTGAGAACTACTGGTTACACAGGAAGGTAAAAACACTGGTTTTTTCAAAAAGGGAAAATTTGCTATCTGAAAGAGTTTAGAAAGTAGAAAGGTAGTTCAGGAGTAAAACACAGCAAGGTGATGTAACTGTGGGGAAAAAAAGAATCTAGAGAAACCCAGAATCTTCTTCCTATGTAGGCTATGCCTCCTTCCCCAAACTGGATAACTACAGCCAGAAAGAAGCAATTTTAGAAGACTTCTAGTGGTATAAATTCCCCTATCTAGTTACTAGGCAGGTTTTTGTTTTTAAACCACCCTTTACCCATCTCCTATTACCACCCATAAAGAGAAGTATAAAAGGCAGAGGTTATCTGTTAGGGTTTTAGGCAAAGGGCCCCTGGGGGAAGTTTGCCCTTCGATTCTCTCCTGTATCTATTTCTCTAAGCCTATTTCAAGAGTGGGGCAGTCAAAATGTTTCTACATGTGTATTTGTATGTGTTGTAAGAATGCCCAGGTGCAGCCAGCTACCCAGAGGGAGCGAATAGTTGGATCTGTGAGCTTGGGACCATAGTCACAGGGGACATCAAGCTCAATTGGCCTAACACACTACACAAAACATTGTTCCACATCCTACTTTGGTGAATAGTGACTGGGATCTTAAAAGCTTGCAAGCGGCCATCTAGATGCAATGATGGACCTCTGCTCATCCAGAGCAAAGAAGAATGAAGAAAACCAAAGACATATGGAAACAATTAGTCCAAGTGATTGGTACACCATGTGATCCTCAGCCTATGTGACTATGAGACCAGAAGAACTAGATGGTGCCTGGTGTCAACCACTTGGAGGGGGATCTCTGTAGGAGATCCTGGATAGAGTGGAAGAACAATGTGGAACAAAAGTCAAAAATCATTAAAAAAAAAAAAAAAAAAAGACCAAGTTTGCTGATAGAGCCTGGTGTAACCCCTCAGACCATGGTCCCTAGCTGCCCTTCAGGTCTGGAATTGAACCCACTCCTGTGACTGCCAGCCAAACAAAAGACAGGCATATGAACTGAACATTTACAATAGGTAGATACACTCCTTGGAGAGATCAATCATGGGAGAATAGAAGGGCTGTGTATGCAAAGGGAGACAGCTCAGGGGGCAGGAGTGCATGGAGGGATGGACACAGGAAGAGGTAACTATTGGGAGGAAGTGGGAGGGAAGCTGTTGCATTGTGGGAAATTGTAGTCAATGTCATGAGACAAAGTGTATGTAAGCTGCTGTATGGAAAGTGAATTTGTTCTGTAAACTTTGACCCAAATCACAATAAAATTAAAAAGAAAATAAAAGAATGCCCAGGTGTATAGTAGAGCTGACATGGGTCAAGGTTGTGGTGGCTCCATGGCCATAGCCAGCTACCCAGAGGGAGTGAGTAGTTGGACCTGTGGGCTCGGGACCATGGTCACAGGGGATATCAAGGTCAACTGGCATAATGTACTACACAAAATAATTGTTCCACATCCTACTTTGGCAAGTAGCAACTGGGGTATTAAAAGCTTCCAAACAGCCATCTAGATGCAACATGGGTCTCTCCTCATCCAATGCAAAGAAGAATGAAGAGCAAAGGTGCATGGAAACAATTAGTCCAAGGGACTGGTATGCCATGCGATCCTCAGCCTATATGACAATGAGACCAGAAGAACTAGATGGTGCCTGGCTACCATTGTCAATCATTCAGAGGGGGATTGGTGCAGGAGATCCTGGATAGAGTGGGAGAACAATGTTGAACAAAACTCAAAATTAAGAAAAAAAAAAAAAAAAAATACTAGGTTTGCTGGCTGATTGAGCCTGGTAGAACCCCTGAGACTATGGCCCCTAGCTACCCTTCGGGTCTGGAACTGAACTTACTCCTGTGGCTTCCAGCCAAACAATAGACAGGCATATGGGGTGGACATTTACATCAGGTAAATATACTCCTTAGAGTGATCAATCATGGGAGAGAATAGGAGGGCAGTGTTTGTACAGGGAGACAGCTTAGGGGTCAGGAGTGCATGGGAGGGAAGGACATCGGGAAGAGGTAACTACTGGGAGGAAGTGGAAGAGAGCTGTTACACTGTGGGGAATTGCAGTCAATGTCATGAGACAAAATGTGTATGAACTGCTGTATGGAAAATGAATTTGCTCTGTAAACTTTCACTAAAACCACAATAAAAATTTAAAAAAAAAAAAAGTCGACTAGTTAAGACTCATTCACACTGAATAGCATAGGCAAGGGGAGATTTGTTTTCAATATTGAACTCTTTTTTTCTAACATAATAAAAGAATTCTGTACCCTAGACCCCAGTCCTACAGTAATCCCTTTCACTTGTAATTCCTCCTCCCTATACCAGAGAGGGCCCCTCTCTTGTTTCCTAGATACCAAGAACTGTCCAGATGGCTGTGGACCAAAGTGACAGCAAAGCACTTGAGATAAGTGGCTGCAGGGATAACTCGCTTGCTGAAGCAGCAAGGGGCGGAGACACTACGTTCTGTAAAGAAGTTAAGTATAGAAACAGGAGAAGCTGTATGGCCCTAACTCTGGAGAAAGAAGGTAAGACGCACAGAGAAAAAGGCACAGCAAGGGGATAAGACGTATTGCTGGCACAAAGAGGCCCCCAGAGAACCTTTCCAAAACTCATTTAGATTAGTGCTGTGCTTCATTCCAAGCGGTAGCTGCATCAGGATCAGCCTGAAGCCCAAAATCAAGAGAAGGCTAAGAAGAAACAAACAGAAGAAAGTAGGCACCAAATACAACTTCATAGCTCTAAGGTGAGGAGAAATGATCTCTAAAGGAAGGCAAACAACTAACTGGCTTTCCCTTTGTGCTCAGCAAAGCCCAGAGAGCAAACCACATGGAAATAATACAAAAGGGAATCCCAGCAAGGCTCGGAACAGGGATGACCAAAGGAGGTAGTGGCATTCCTTTCCCCCGTCAGCACCCACCCTTCACCCAGCCTGACTGGTCTATTCACCACCCCCAAAACATAATGTGCACATTCCCAGCTCTGCTCTTTGGTACTTTTTGTTCTTCCCTTTCTGAAGGCAGCAGAGGCACCATTTGAAAAGATCATAGACTTGGGGGTTGAATTTCAGCTCTGCTTCTTACTTATGGGATGTGGCCTTTCTAAGCCTCATTTTCCTCATATGAAAATGTGGATAATACTGTAACCAATTTCATGGAATAATGTCTTTAAAATGAGATACTTTGGGGAAAAGAAGGTGCTATTAATGATTATGTTGGAGTAAACTAAGACCATCTTGGCCACATTAGATGTATGGTTGCCCAACTTACAAGATACCATTCATTCTCTTCTTCATCTAGGAAAACACATGTAACTGAGTCCCCACTCCATCCGCCCACACCAGCTGAAAGCACAAGACAAACAGCCTCAGTTTTCTGACCATCAGAGGAAGAGTTCAGAGCAAATATAGCTTTACTTAGCTGCGTGAGGAAACCTGAGCTACAGGTAGAAGAAACACAATCTGAAAGCCACAAGTAGATAAAACTTTTTTTTTTTTTTTTAATAGACCCACTAGTTGAAATGACTCTTGTCCTAATGCTTTCTTTATCTGTGGCCTCAATGGGAGATAGAGGTGGTTCCAAAGTAAACCATTTCCTTTCTGAAGCTGAATATGGTCTGAATATAGTGAATGAGAGAGAAGGAAGGAAAAAAAAAAAAGAGATAAGGAACCAGAGACTGAGAAGCCATCCTACCAGAGAAAATGGGAACAATGCTAAGACCTCAAATTTCTAAGATAGTGGGCCACTCCTGATTCCCACCTCATTCATGCTTGAGAAATGCAAAAAACATATTATCCAAAGGCTCCTGGGTGAACATCTAAACTTTTTTTTTTCAGTTTTCTATTGTGATTTGGTCACATATTTACATAGAAGATTTGTTTTCACTCTCAACAGTTCATACACATTTGGTTTCCTGGCACCAATTACAATCCCAACAATAAACAGCTCTCCTATCTCCTTCCAGTGATTACCCTTTCCCTGCAGTCCTTATCTCTGCATTCCTGTCTGTCCAGCTTTTCCCCTAGGCAAACGCTGCCCTTCTGATCTCTCAAATTTGATTGATCTAAGGGGTGCATCTCCCTGGGGTAGGTGTTGTGCTAGGAGGCCTTTCTACTAGTGCTTGGCTGAGAGCTAATCCACAGAAGTGAGTCTAGTTCCAGGCCCGAAGGACAACCCGGGGTCATAGTCTTGGGGGTTCCATCAGTCTCTATCCCACCAGTGATTCTGATAATTTCTGTGTTTCTGAATTTGAATATCTAAACTTGAATACAGTTCCACTATAAAGATTTTTGTAAAGGGGAGCTCTAGTGCCGCAGTGCCTAAGGAATTTGACTGCTAACCAGAAGGCTGGCAGTTCAAACCCACTAGCCACTCCTCAGAAGGGAGGTTAGGCAATCTACTTCCATAGTGATACCACCTTGGAAACCCAAGGAGGGGTCTCTACGAGTCGGAAACAAATCAATGGCAGTGAGTTTGGTTTGGTTTTATAAGTGAAAGATGAGTCCCCACAAATAGGACGTTTAGTTAAACAGAATTAAAAAGAAAAAAAAAAAAAGAACATCCTATAATCACTGTGGCAAAGACTGTAGAAAGTTTTTCTGATATCACATGCTAAAAATATGGTATCAACAGACTTGGCTGGATTATCAGCTGTCTCTACACTGTGCAAAAGTCAAGCATTCATGATTCCCTGAAAACTATTCTATATATAGTGTAACTGAAACCCTCAAATTTAACAACATCTCTATCTAAACCATGTCTTTCTTTACACACAAAACCTAACAGTGGTGGCCTCTAGGGAATTTCATGGGGGAAAAGGAAAAGGATTTTTTTTTTCTTTCTATTTTATACCCTCTTTGCATTTAATTTTTTTCACAATGTGCATTTACTACCTCTATAATCACAAGTGACCAAAATTGTTCATGTTTACCTGTATGTACTGCCACCAGTTCACCCATGAACATTTCCAGGGTCAAGTTTTCTCGTTTCTCCCAGCCCTGGCTAGGCTATATGATGAGAACACCAAGATACAATCTCACCTTCACAAATTCACAAGTTTGGAGAAAGGAAGATTTTGTTTCTTGGGGGATTAATGTAGGGAGAAAAAGGTCAAGAGACCAGCAGCTCAACAGTATTTTTCAGTTCTATGTTGAAGAGCTTGCTTTTGATATATGGTAGAGTTATTGCACATGGAGCCTCTAGACTTACACATGCAAAGAAATGCTATTTGGTGAGGTTTCAGATCCAAGTGCTCTTTACCAAACAGTAGATAAGAGACTACTGATTTGGGTTATTAGGGTAGGGAAGTTCAATCACCTGTCTAGGTTTCTTCTAGGGCAGTGTAACTTCGAGTAAGGGACCTTAGAAACCCTCCCCCTCTCTGGCCAGGTTTTTGTTGCTGAGGATAGCAGCCTAATGCTTTAAGGCCCCTACGCCCGGTGAGTGAGTCCAACTGGCTGAGAGAGTACCAAAAATAAACCACAAAGCATTCAGGAATCATGCTTATGGTTTTGACTCCAAACACAATTTATGCTTACATCTTTCAAGCAGGGGATTTTTATGCAATGTGTGCGCGTTAAGGCCACAAGGAAGAAAGCTGGAGGCAAAGCAATAATGGTTTTGGGTCAAAAGATATGCCTGATGTATTGTGTAGATTTACCTTAAGAACAGAGACTTAACAGTAAAACACTATAACCAACTCTTATCGAAAACGTGTTCAGCCTGTCAGAGAGAAACCTCTGCTCTGGAGAACTAAAGCCGTGGGCATGTAAGTTTTCTCGGTACCCCTGGGGTTCACCTGGAGGCCAGTGGGCCAAGCAGGCTTCGTGAGCGAAGAACTGAGAGGGGCGGGGAGAAATGAATCAACACACCTCCCAGGGCACGGCTGGTGGCGGTGCAGGCTAGTCCTTTAGCTGAACTGACTCAGGACACAGTGAACAGAGGCTTCAAAGCAGGACCCAGACCCGCGGCTCCTCCTCCCTGCCAAAACGCGTGGAGCCAAAAACGTGGAGACTGAGAAGCATTCTTACCCTTCCTGATCCAGGTTCTCATTCCTCAGGCCTCAGCCTGATCACACTCCCAACCAAGACCCCTCCCCACGACTCCGTGTTTCCTTCACACGGACCTCCGGGGTCTCCAGATCCCACAACTCCGTCCTTCCTGGACCCACGTTCTATTCCTTACAGTCTTAGGCAGAGACCCGTTACCTGCAGAGCAGCTCGACAACCCTGCAGGTAGTCCTCCATGGTGAAGCCGAAGTTGCGCCGCCGCCCCTCGCCGAGGAAAGGTTACCCGGGGAATGAGCCCCGCCCCAGACTCTGGGCCAAGAGCCGAGAGTCAGGAGGCGGGACTCGAACCTGCCACACAGACATTCGGCCCCGACCTGGCAGGAAGTGCGTAATGAGGCACTCCCGTAGTCCCACATCGCCCCGCCCCCAGGCGGCCGACAATAAATTCTGCCCCTGAGACTCATGGGACACTTTAGGAGGCGCGAAGTGACTTGTGGCGCAGGGTTTCCTGGGAAACGTAGTCCAAATGTTTCGAAATGCTCCCAAAATTTGAGGAAAGGAGAATTTTTTGAGAGATAACTCATTTGACACAAAGATGTGTATGTGTCACAGTAACCCGTCTTTGTAGCTTCTGAAGCTTCTTTCTCGAGTTAGGCTAGGATAGCATCGTTCTATTATACATGTTATACCGAGCATCTTGTTGACTTCTTAAATTATATATGGCAAAAACACCTCTTCATTTTCCTTCCTCAAATTCTCCCCTTTACCAAACTAACGTATTGCCACCGATTTTGTGGTTGCCCACGCTAGGGGAAAAAAAGAAGAAGAATCTTTGTTCCCGCTTCTTAATACTGACACTCTCTTGCCAATTCCTGACGCCTTTTCCGTTACAAGTTTGTGGCCTGTTTGTTCTATAGCCTACGCAAAAGTCTCATTATTCCCTTCCTAGGCTGTTGTAATCTTGGTTCTTTGCTCCCTGCCTCCCTAATTATCCCAACTGCTCTTCCAGCTTTCGGAGTTGCTTGAAGCTTCATCCTTTGACAGTCCTGTACTCAGAGTTTGGAGGGCCCTTCAGAATGTAGAGCTGGGTTCCAACTCCCTTAACTGCCACCTTTCTGGCCCCAGAGTAGTACAAAGTACTGCATAAAAATGTACTGTCGTATCAACATTTATTTCCCTCATTTATTAATCCATCCTTTGTTTCTGCCAGCCTCACACCAGCTTTTCCATCTCTCCGAGTTGGGGATTAAGAGGAGGTGACTGATGAGAAGCTGATGAGAGTATAGGGGTGTTGGAGCTCATATTTGCTCAGCTCAGGGCTCTTCCAGATCCTGGGGCTTCTTCCACACTTTCTTCTGCGCTACCAGGGTTACAGCCTAACCAGTGTCCTTTCCAGGTGAAGATGGTACAGCAAGAATGTTACAGAAAGGAAGACTTTGAGGGCTCCAAACAGAAAGGAGCAGGAATTTTTCTTTTACATTAAATGAGAAAATAAGCCAATATCATGCTCGTTGATCGTACTTCTGTGGACCCAGAGCAAAACAAGAATGCCACATCCAGGGAGAGAGCTCAGATCCTAAGAGTTGTTGCTGTCCAGCCGGTCTCCTCCCCACTCAGCAAGCGCACTTGCTCTTCCCTATTCTCACCAGAGAGGCACAAGTGCTCCGTCCCCTCCAGCGGCAGGCGAAAGGAAGAGAAAGGGTCTGTTGTTTTTCTCTCCTTGTTTCCCTCTCCCTCTCTGCTGATCACCAAGCGGCTGACCGGGTCAGAAAGCCCTGATGGAAACCTTCCAGGGCTGGGCAGGCCACCTCTGCTCCAGGGAGCTTGTCGTTGACTAATTTTTCTTTGTCTTGATGGGAAAAAAGAAAGGGAAAGAAGAAAAAAAGAAAAACCACAAACTTCCTTTGAAAACCAGCTTGTAATCAGGGCCTGGAGCGCAAACCTAGACTCGGCGACTCAGGAATCCTGAAGACCCTGGGAGCTACCCGGGAGCACCCGGACTGTGCCCGGGCCGGGCCCCCCTCCGCCCCTTCCCAGGTCGGGCAGGCGTGGGCGTGAGTCCGGAAGCAGCCGCAACCCAGCCGGGACGCCGCCTGTAAACCTGTGTAAGCTGTGGCGTTGACAGCTGGAAAGCCGCTGGGGCTGTGGCGGCGCCCCTCCTTGTTGCCCCTCCCCCATCGAGTTGCCAGAACTGAACCTTCTTCTCAGTCCTGGAACAGCACCCACTTCTTTAAGGTAAAACTTTTGTTAACCATTTTCTTCTCTCCTTTCCCACCCCCAGCTCTTCTTCCTCTCCAGCTCTGGGGAGTTGACACTGTCAGTTTTGGTCTGGATTGCCAAAGTAGCTGCAAGACAGGGGAAATATTTAGAAAAGGGTGCTGCCTGGTACCTTCATTTCCTCCTTTTAATGAGACCCTCGCCCTTCCCTTGTGAGCAAGTAGGTAGGGTGGTGTTTGATTTATTCTGAGGAGAAAATCTAAACCATTGATTTCATGAGGATTTGCATGAGGCTGAGAAAGAGATTAGGTGAGACAATACAAGACTTGGGGAGTGAGAAAGAAAGGTTCCTACAGGGTTTTCTTGAAGCTGTATACCCATTTTATATGCTTCTCCCCTTCCCACTTTTGGCTATTTTCTGCCACCAGCTAGGGAGGGGGCAGAACTATTTTAACTCCTTCATCCACTATAGAGGATAATTCCAGCTGGAGAGCAAGTACAGGACTGGGGCTGAGAAAGGAGAGGAAAAGAATGTAATTGTGGTTTGTTTGAGTACCCTCCCTCTCAGCCTTTCCTTCTTTAAAATCCTCAAAGTCCACCCCACCAGAAGTGTATCTTGTGGGGTGGGAACTCTCCATTGTATTTTCTGCCCTTCCTCCTAAGACTCAGCCCACTTAGCTCTGGCCAATCTCTCTGAGAGCCAGCTCCCTTGGGTGTCCAGCTTCTGGTCCCTTTTGGCGCATACCTCTAGCCATCTAGCTGCCCTACCCTCTATTTAATTGTTGACCATTTCTGGTCCTGGATAGAAAAGATAAGAAATGAGCCCTGCTTTTCTCCATGCTTTTTTTTTTTTTTTAAACTTTTTCAGGCCCGGCTTCTGCTTCCAAAGCTCGCCCTAATTACCATTTGGGAGGGGAGGAAGATAGGAGAGAAAGAAAAAAGAAAGGTGTAAAGCCTGCAGTCAATTTTTGGCTACTCTGATTCTGAATTAACAACATGTAAAAGAGGTGAAGCTAGCATAAATTATATTTGAATCAGGAGGGTGATCAATTTGGGTGACTAGACTTATTTCCTAACTTTCTAGTTCCTGAATCTTATATGCCAGGCCTTCCCTTTGCCCTAAATTCCTGCCTGTTTACAAGATAGAAGCATAGTCTCAGGTTAAAAGGGAAGCTAGACTTCTGATGAGTTTAATTTCTCCCCATTTCTCACCCTAAGGAAGGAGGAGGGATCAAGGACATTCAAGGGAAATGTTTTCCAGAGAGCAGGGTTTGTGGCTTTTTATCATTGACCATTCACAGCATTATTTAAATGTCTATCAGTGTTTGACTGGCTGCTTAGTGCTGATAGAGAACAGGTAAACAGGTTCACATCTAAAATGACCTAGATGGGAAAAGACATAAGGGTAGATAAATGTTGAGAAAGTATTTTTCTGCAAATCAAGATCTTTGTTTTCATATTCCATGTAAATTGTAGGGAAGAGAGTGTCTCAGTTGAGGTAGTCTTGGAACAAAGAAGGACTGAGGAGAAGTTGCTGTCTAAATTCCAACTGTTGAGAGGCACTCACTGCAGGAATTTGTGGGGAGTGGCTTTTGCGGCTATTCTAATATTATTTCTCAGAACAAATCTCTTATTCAAGTCCCCATAGCCTGGGTGGTGCAAATGGCTAAGTGCTTGACCACTCGCCAGAAGGTTGGCAGTTCAAACTACCTAGAAGTGCCTCAGGAGAAAGGCCTGGTGATCTCTGTCCAAAAGGTCAAAGCCTTGAAAATCCAATAAGCTGGTTCTACTCTGGTTGCCAGTGTGGTTGGAGCCCCACACTGATTGGACGGCAGACATACCCAGCCTGGAACCAAACTCACCCCAGTGTTTCAACTTCAGCCAAACAATAGACAAGCCTATAAAGTGAACAACACCACCAGGGAGGTACACGCTCCTTAGAACAACCAACCATAGAAGATCAAAAGGGCAGCATTTGCTCAGGGATAAAGCTCAGAAATCAGGAAGGGATAGGAAAGGACATGGAAATAGTAAACACAGGGAGGAAGTGGGAAGGGTGCTGTTACATTGTGAGGATTGTCATGAATGTTGTGAATCAAAATGTGTATGAATTGTTGAATGGGAAACCAATTTGCTCTGTAAACTTTCACCCAAGTCATGATAAAAAGTTAAGAAAAATAAACAAAAACAACACAAAACAAAAACAACATAGCTACATTTCCTCTCTGGAGCCTACAGGAAGCCCCTCCCAAGACCTTTGTGCTGTGGTTTGGGATTGTGTAAGGTTCAGCAGGGTCCTTTGAAGAGAAAGGCTTCTTCCTTACCGGTTTCATCTTTAGAGGCATGATACTGACTCTGCCTCTCCAGCCTTCACCCCAGGCAGTATGTGGCTATTAATCTTTTTGCACCTTGGGTGAAGGCAAAGAGAAGATACTGCTAGGGATAACAGGACTCAGTGTGCTCAAGCTGTTCTGTGAGCAGCCAAGGGGTGAGGTTTGGTGTAGGACAGAGAGATTACCCTTGTCCTGTCTGTGGTGGGAATTCCTGACGTGTTGTCTATTATAACTAAAACCAAACCCATTGCCATTGAGTCAATTCCAACTCATAGTTGACCCTCATTGGGTCTCTAAGGTGGTAAATCTTTATGGAAATAGATTGCCCTGTCTTCCTTCCGCAGAGTGGCTCGTGGGTTTGAACCACCAGCCTTCTGGTTAGCAGTCAAATGCCTTAGGCGCTGCGCCACCAGAGCTCCTTGATGTCTATTACGGGGTGAGCTAAAGATCTCTGTAAAAAATGGCATCAGGGTGTTGGACCACCTCCTCTAACTTCACAAGGGAGAATGGAGAATGGAGATCAAGAGCCCAAGGCTGATTTCTATGAAGCAGAGGTCAAACATACCTTCTCTCTCCTTTTTACCAATTCTGACCAGCCATCCCTCCCACAGCACTGTCTACTTCTCTGCTGGCTTCAATAATTTGTGGCAGGGCCACAAAGAACTCACAGACCATACTCCTGATTATGGGGTTTATTAGGGAAGTAACAGTTTACAGTTCAGGATCAGGAGCAACTCAGGATACAGTTCTTCAGTCAGGACAGCTTTTCGGCCATGTTTGCAGGCAGGCTTTGCCCTTGGCCTCTGCCCTGCTCAGGCAAGTGTTACAAAGCTCTTTAGTTCCACCAGTAGGTACCCGGAGGCACCCTACTCTAGCAGCAAGCCTCTTGCTTGAAGATGCCCAGCTGTCTCTTGCTCCGTGGGTCAGCAAGCCTAGCTCCAATGACAAGAACTAGGAGGTTCTCAGGGCAGGCACCCTACTGTACCAGGAAGCCTCCTGCCCAAATGCGCTCAGCTCTCTTGCTCTGTGGGTTGGCACACACAATGTAGCTACCTTGCTTGATGGGCTAGGAAGCCCAGCATGCTGTCCTGTGTTGGTCTCCTGGTTCTGCTGTTGCCGTTTCTCTGCTGCTGCTGCTTCTTCCACTTTATACCATCCCCAGTGTTACACCTCCCTTTGTCTTTACTGGGTCTAGAGGTTCTCATGGTGGGAACCCCGAGTCCAAAGGATACACTCCACTCCCAGCTCTTCTTTCTTGGTGGTAGTGAAGTCTTCCCTACTCTGGGATTGCCTCTTTTTTTTTAAGCCCAGCAGGATGGTAAAACTGACCAATCCCCTCTTCAGAGTTCCATACATCTTATTTGCATGGCCCCACCCCCACAAGGGAGCCATGCACCTTATTTGTATCATTAGAAGGCTGTTCAATCCCCTTAGTGGGCCATAAACACTTTATTTGCATAGTCTCACCAAATCATTTGGTAGGAGTACCCGGACTGTGGTGAGAAAGGCCCTGTAAAAGCGATCAGTTGTACTGCAATCACCATAATTAATAACCACAAGTATAGTTTTAATATTTCTTTCTCCATCTCTTTCCCTTCTGTCTTATTCCCTGTTATTGTCTGTTTCAGGAAAGCTGACTCCACCCAGTGTCTTCAATCCCACTGGAATTATCCCTCCCAAGCCTGAAAGCCCTGTGCCCTTATTGGTCCTGTCTGGTCACAGCAAGTTAGAGGTGGAAAGAGGTTGTCTAGGGGCCTCCTGTTTATACATGCTGAGAAAGACATGTGCTGCCCCTAGTCAGGAGTGAGAACACGGACACTGTCTAGGCCCCCACACTTCATTCTTTTCGCAAGACTTCCTGGGACCCATTTGCTTTCCATCTCAATGATTTCCTTCTTCCTGTACTGTTCCCTCTTTTGCATACCAAGCCTGATTTAGGCAAGGCTCTGAGGTCAGTGAACTTCTTTAGTTTACCATATTTGACTCCATTCTGATCATGGAGCACCATGAACCTAAGCAGCCAACCTCTGGTGAAGCCAGGACAGTAGAAGCAGTCACCCCTGAAAATCAGGAGGTCCTGTCAGAACCAGAGGAACACCTTCAGGACAAGAATGCTGCAAATATTAATGGGGTGGCAGGAGAACAGGAAACAGTAGTCCAAGCTTTGCTGCCTGCCCAGGGCCAGGAGAACCTCGAGTCCCCTCCACCTGAAGCTAGCTCCAGCCAAGTGGGGCCAGTTCACGGGACTCAGACTGAGGTAGAGACAATAGGGGCATGCCCCAGCCCCCAGGAGCTTCCCCAGTCCCCTAGGGCCCAACAGCCTGAGCTAGATTTCTACTGTGTAAAGTGGATTCCCTGGAAGGAAGAGCGGACACCCATCATCACCCAGAGCACAAATGGCCCTTGCCCCCTCCTTGCTATCATGAACATCCTCTTTCTTCAATGGAAGGTAAGAGAGAATTTGCATGGGGGTTTAGAAAATAACTGGGGACAGTGCTCTTTCCTGATCCTCCTTTTGATCATCCTGATTTTCTCAAACCAGTCAAAACTTTCTAGGTTATTCTCCCTATTTCTTCAGCTTAAATCAATGAGATAAGATGTTCCTAAGAACAAAACAAAAAATTTTCTTTCTTACTCCTGTTTCTCCTACTCTCTAGCAAGATGGCACTGCCTTGCATAGTTTACATTCATTCCTTTTGCACCAGTTGTAAGCCTTTCTCCCCCCATCACCCTCTGCCACTGGCTACCTATTTCTGTGGGTTCTCCCTCCAGTGTTCTGTAAGGGAAAGCACACACATGGCTAACGCTTGATCATCCCTTCTGCTTCCAGGTGAAACTGCCCTCTCAGAAGGAAGTGATCACATCAGATGAGCTCATGGCCCATCTTGGTGAGTGACCAGGCCTTGAAAATCACCCAAGGAATCTCGAGCTATCCACTCAGCTAGAAATCGAGAATATTGAGGGACTCCCCACTTAGGGCTCTGATATGGCATAGAGGGTGAGGGGCTGGGCGATTTCTCTACAAGGCTAAGGAATGAAAAGCAGAGGTCAAGGTGTCAGTTGTCCTGGGTTGTAATGTCAAATCTGCCCTTGGCTTTCACGTGTGACCTTGAGTCTTAGTTATCTAGTGCTGCTATAAAAGAAATACCCCAAGTGGGTATTTTCAACAAATAAAATTTATTTTCTCAGTTTAGGAGGCTAGAAGTCTGAATTCAGGGCAGCAGCTCTAGGGGAAGGCTTTGTCTCTGTTGGCTTTGGGGGCAGGTCCTTATTCCTTGGCTCCTGGTGGTCTTCATCCACATGGCGTCTGTCCTCTGCCCTCTCTGCTCACCTATTTAATCTCTGTTATATCTCAAAAGAGATTGACTCAAGAACACCCTACACTAATCCTGTCTTATAAACACAACAAAGACAACTCATTTCCCAAATGGCATTTAGCCACAGGCATAGAGGTTGGGATTTACAATACATATTTTGGGGGGACACAGTTCAATCCATAACACCTTGAATGGACCTTGAATGGACTCTTCACTTTTATGAGCCTGTTTCTTCCTCTGAGAAATGAGGGTGCTAGATGAGACTCTTAGGCCATATCCAGCTCTGAAAATCTGGGGTTCTGTAACATTGACCCTATTCTCCAGGAGAAAAGGAAACAGATTTTGGAATGATGGGTGGGGTAAGCTGATAAGGGATCCTGTCTTATAGGAGATTGCCTCCTGTCCATCAAGCCCCAGGAGAAGTCAGAGGGACTTCAGCTTAATTTTCAACAGGTGAGGTAAAAGGTCTGCAAACTTAAGGGTTTGTAGCGTTGTAAGGGGACACCTAAGGCTACTGTTGTTGTTATGTGCTGTCGAGTCATAGCGACTCCTCCTTGGGTTTCCAAGGCAGTATCACTAAGGAAGTAGATTGCCCTATCTTCCTTCCGAGGAGTGGCTGGTGGGTTTGAACTGCTAGCCTTCTGGTTAGCAGTCAAGTGCCTTAGGCACTACGCTACCAGAGCTCCTCCTAAGGCTACTAAGAGAAGGCTTTCTGCTGCTTCTCAGGAAGATTCCTTGAACCATGATTGCTTTCTGCAAGAGGGGGAGGGTATATCTCTGTCCTAGAAAATGTGTTCATTTATATTAAGCTAAAGAAGAGTCGAGGCAAGGGAGTACTGGAATGGCTCATAAGAGAACCAAGGAAGAAAAGCAACAGGATTCATTTTTTATTTCTGGAGGTGGGAGTGGAATGGTAGGTGTGGCGTGAGGGGAGGCTAGAACATCTATGAGTTTCTTTTCTATCCCCAGAATGTGGACGATGCTATGACAGTGCTGCCTAAACTGGCTACAGGTCTGGATGTCAATGTGCGATTCACAGGCGTCTCTGATTTTGAGTATACACCTGAGTGCAGTGTCTTTGACTTGCTAGGCATACCTCTGTACCATGGCTGGCTTGTTGATCCACAGGTAAGGACAGGCGCACCCCAGTGAGACTTTTATCCTACTCAAGCTGACAGGAAAACCGAAAAACCAAACTCGCTGCCATTGAGTTGGAGCTGACTCATAGCAACCCCTCCTTGGGTTTCTGAGGTGGTATCACCACAGAAGTAGATTGCCCAAATTTTATGGAGTGATAATAGGGGTTGAGAGAGGACAGGGTTTAGTTGAGTGAAACTCAAATAAAAGGAAAGTATATGCAAATAAGTTCAGTTCTTTAGTCAACAGTTCAGGAACCTTTGGTTATAGGGTTGCAGTCCTGATGGGCTTGGTTCATTTGTTTTCTAAAAAGATCTCAGGTCTTTTGTACTACCCCACCCTGCCATCCCTACAGAGTCCTGAGGCTGTGAACGCGGTTGGGAAACTGAGTTACAATCAACTAGTGGAAAAAATCATCACTTGCAAGCACTCCAGTGACACCAACCTTGTGACAGAAGGTGATGTTCCTCCTTCCCAAGGAACTTACTCCCTTGTTATATGTGGAGGGAGGACCCTGGGTGGTGCAAATAGTTTGCACTTGAGCGCTAAGGATTGGCGGTTCAAACCCACTCAGTGGCACGACAGGAGATAAGCCTGGCCTGGCGACCTACTTCCTTAAAGATTACAGCTGATGATCATTTACGTGAGGTAGATACACTCCTTGGAGAGATCAGTCATGGGAGAATAGAAGGGCTGTGTATGCACAGGGAGACAGCTGGGGGGGGGGCGGTGGGCAGGAGTGCATGGGAGGGAAGAACACAGGGAAGAGGTAACTATGGGGAGGAAGTGGGAGGAGAGCTGTTGCATTGTGGGAGATTACAGTCAATGTCATGAGACAAAGTGTATGTGAGCTGCTATATGGAAGATGAATTTGCTCTGTAAACTTTCACCCAAATCACAATAAAATTAATAATAATAATAATTACAGCTGAGAAAACCCTATGGACTAGTTCTGCTTTGTAACACATGGTGTCACCATGAGTTGGAATCGACTTAACCACCATGGGTTTAGGTTTTTTGGTTTCTTTTCTTTTTTTTTTTTAATATATGGAGGGAATGATGGCTACTAAGGTTTATTACTTATTCTCTGCCTCCTCCCACTTCCTCCCACTCAGCTCAACAAGAGTAGGAAACCTATTTTGTTTACTGATGTATCCCTCCAGTGCCTAGTGCGGTAGCTGGCACGAGGCAGTATTGAATACGTATTTGTTGAATGAATTACTGCATCAGACTGCAAGGAAGGGACTTCAGAAGGTGAGATTGACCCCTTGGTGCTTTTGGACTTGAATTTAAGCCAGTTTTCCCCCATCTTGTGCCCTTATGGCAGGCCTGATTGCGGAGCAGTTCCTGGAGACCACCGCGGCACAGCTGACCTACCACGGACTGTGTGAGCTGACAGCAGCCGCCAAGGAGGGTGAACTTAGTGTATTTTTCCGAAACAACCACTTTAGCACTATGACTAAGCACAAGGTGATGAGGGTTTGGAGGTGAGGGGTTGGAGTGCTGTCAGTTCCTCATGTCTGTTTCTCTTGGCTCAGTGTTTTGATCAGGAGAGGCTAGATAAAGCTGTGGTAATAAATGACCCCTAAAATCTCAGTGGCTTCCCACAACGAAGGTTTATTTCTCACTCGTGCTGCATGTCCATTGTGGTTGGCTGCAGTTCTATTCCATAGCAAATTATTCCATAATTTCTTCACCCTGGGACGCAGGCTGACAGAACAGTCTTTATCTAGAATGTATGCGGGAAAAGAGAGACAGAGGGACACCATGCACTAGTCCTTAATGCTTCTGCCTAGAAGTGACCCTATCATTTCTGCCCAGTGGGGCAAAGCTTACCATCAGTGCAACAGGAAAGTGTAATCCACCCTCAAGAATTTAACAATATTACAGTCTTCCAAAAAAAAAAAAAAGAGGCCGGGTGGTACAGTGGTTAAAGCACCCAGCTGCTAACCAAAAGTTTGGCAATTCAAACACGCTAGCCACTCCATGGGGCAAAGATGTGGCTGTCTGCTTCTATAAAGATTACAAGCTAAATGAATTTGTTCTGTAAACTTTCACCCAAATCACAATAAAAATTTGAAAAAAAAAAAAAAAGATGACAAGCTCTGAAACGTTGTAGGGCAATTCTACTCTGTCCTATAGGGTCACTGTGAGTCAGAGTAGACTTGATGGCAGTGGGTATGGTTTGGTTTGGATAGTCTTCCAAAGTTAGAAATCACCTAAGCTCTCTAGGAATTGAGTAGAAGTCTTTGGTTCTCAAGGAGTTTGTCCTCATAGCCATCAGGCGAGCCTGGAGAGCCGTGGGAAGCAGAGTGGGAAGCAGGATCTCGTGTGGCTCCTCAGTCCCAAGGACTCTACAGTTGACCACAATGGCCGCCATACTCACACCCTACTGGACACACACTCAGACATCACTTCCATTTTCCCACAGCCACACACATTAAGAAAGATCCACAGATGCTCGCAGCGACACATTCCAGTTCATATACCAGTTGATTCAAATGGTCTCTGTGTGTCTCAGATGATTTCTGGTCAGAAATTGGCTCCGTGTCACCCACCCATCAATTAGCTGTGTTCTCTTCTTTGCAGAGTCACCTGTACCTACTGGTCACTGACCAGGGCTTTCTCCAGGAGGAGCAAGTGGTATGGGAAAGCCTGCACAACGTGGATGGAGACAGCTGCTTTTGTGACTCTGACTTCCACCTAAGTCATTCCCTGGTCAAGGGGCCTGGAGCAGAAGGTGGGAGTGACTCCCCAGAAAAGCAGCGGCAGGTAGACCAGGTGTGTGGGGGAGATGCAGAGCTTCCTTTGGCCAAGAACAACACCCCTCTTCTCATAGGCAAGCTGCATACATTTATCATCTAGAGACTATACTATATGACATCCTGCCCCTTTCACTCATCTGTTACCTTCGGGCCATCTCCTTGCTTGTTTTGTATTCTTGGGCACCATAGATAGACCATACAATACACTTGGGTGTGTGTTTTGCTCTGGATGGAGAAGGAGCTGGAGAATTTGAAGAATGAGGAAAGACGACAGATTAGGAAACTTGGCTTGAATATCCCTCTAGGCCTCTGCCTACTTCACAACTCTCATTTTCCCACCTTGCTCCCCCGCCCCTGCCCCAGGACTACCTGATTGCCTTGTCACTGCAGCAGCAGCAGCCACAAGGCACCTTGGCTCTTAGTGACTTGGAGCTGGCCCAGCAACTTCAGCAAGAGGAGTATCAGCAGCAAGCCGTCCAGCCTGTGCAGACACGAGCCTCATCACCACAGGTGAGCCTGCCCTACTGGGCTCGTCCCGTAGCAGTACTCCTCAGGCCTGCTCCTCATTCCCAGTGTTTCATCCCATGTTTCCCTGGTCCCGGACGCCTGTTGCTCCTACAGTTGTCTCATCAAGGTTCCTCAGGGCCCATCTCCTGTGTGTCCCTCTCCCCTGTTGCTCTTTACTGTCTTTCTCTCCCTACCACCACTCCCAATCCTGTTCTCTTCATCCTCCTTAAGGATCTCCATCCTCTTGCAGGGCTGATGGATAACCAATTATTAAATCCGATACAGGGGAGAGGAGCCACATCTGGACGCCCAGCCGGGGAGCGTAGGCAGAGGCCGAAGCAGGAGTCAGACTGTGTTCTCCTATAGCTCAGCCCCAACGCCAGGCTGACCTGCCCCTTCTTTCAGAAGCTTCTCACTGACTATATTGCTTGCTCGCTTACCTCAACCCCTGAAATATGTGGGGTAATTTATTTATGGACTGTTGGGGAGCAGAGCAGGTGGTAAATGGCAAGGTCAGACTTGGTCAAGTCCTTGCCCTCACGTGCTGCTATCTTTTCTTCCTCCCAACCATGCAGGGCAACACTGGGGTTGGTGGGGTGAGGATTTCTGATCCCCAACTCCCTTTCCCCAGAATAGTCACACTACTATGCAGACTCAGGCTCCAGGGTGAGGTCCCTGACTAGAATGCATTTCCCTTCCTTCCCATCCCTGACTAATGGGATCCTCCTGGCTATCCAGCAGGCCTGTCTCCGTTTGTTTCTGAATCTGATTTGGATTTCTATCTCCATTATTTGTAATGCCTTCCTAGGGGTTTGGAAATAAAACTTCTTCTTTCCTGAGATCTGTTTGCTTTTTTTTTTTTTTTTTGCTTTACACTGAGGAATGCAAAAGGAGCCTTGGTGGTGCAGTGGTGAAGTGCTGCTCACCCAAAGGTTTGCAGTTTGAACCCACCAGCTACTCCATGGGAGAAAGATGTGGCAGTCTGCTTCTGTAAAGTTTGTTGTTGTTGTTGTTTGCCGTCGAGTCGGCCCCGACTTATAGCGACCCCTCCTTGGGTTTCCGAGGCAGTATCACTACGGAAGTAGGATTGCCCAACCTTCCTTCTGAGGAGTGGCTGGTGGGTTTGAACCGCCAGCCTTCTGGTGAGCAGTCAAGTGCCTTAGCCACTATGCTACCAGAGCCTTGGAAATCCTATGAGGTAGTTCTACTTTGTTCTACAGGGTCACTGTGAGTCAAAATTGACTCGACCAAAAAAATAAATAAATAAAACAAACTCACTGCGGTCAAGTAGAATCCGACTCATAGAAACCCCTCCTTGGGTTTCCAAGGCAGTATCTCTATGGAAGTAGATTGCCCAATCTTCCTTCCAAGGAGTGGCTGGTGGGTTTGAACCACCAGTCTTATGGTTAGCAGTCAAATGCCTTAGGCAGTATGCCATCAGAGCTCCCTAATTGACTAAAAAGCATTTTTTTTTTTTTTGCTTTTGGAGGAATGTAATAAGGGTAGGTAGAGGTTGCCTGTCATTTCTAATAGAGTCAGCAGAGGGAGCCAAAGCCTGTTCTCCCCGTGGGGTGGGGAGGGGAGGCCAGGTGTTGTGGGTGGTTTTTTTTGTTTTGTTTTTGCTAGGCCATCTCTGGGAGGAAGCAGCTCTGGTGGTATAGTGGGTTAAGACATTTGGCTGCTAATGTGTAAGTCTGTGGTTAAAACCCATCAGCGGCTCTGCGGGAGGAAGATGAGGCAGTCTACTTCTGTAAAGATTTATAGCCTTGGAAACCCAACGGGGGTCACTATGAGTCAGAATCGACTTGATGGCAGTGGGTTTGGTTTTTTTGGTTTCCTATGCAAAAGTTTTCTGCCAATTTATCACACAGCGTTGCACTGCTGTTCATAAGATTGTCATGGCCAGTTTTTTCAGAAATGAACTGCTACGTCCTTCTTCTTAGTCTGGAAGCGCCACTGAAACCTGTCCCCATGGGTGACCCTGCTGTTATTTGAAACTCTGGTGGCACAGCCTCCAGCCTCATGGCAAAATGTAAGCTACCAAGCCACCATAGTATGACAAACTGACAGACAAGTCAAGGGTCAGGGATAAAGGGAAGACTCTCAATGAGATGGGTTGACCTAGTGGCTGCAATGATAGGCTCAAGCAACATTTATGAGGATGGTGCAGGACTGGACAGCATTTTGTTCTGTTGTACATAGTCAGTCGCTATGAGTCAAAACCAACTGGATGGCACCTAACTATGGGAAGGAGCCCCAGTGGTGCAGTGGATAAGTGCTCGAATACTAACTGAAAGGTTGGCAGTTCAAATCCACCAGCCCTGTCTGGGAAAGAAGGATGCAGTCTGCTTCCATAAAGATTTATAGCCTTGGAAACACTATGGGGGCAGTTCTACTCTGTTCTATAAGATTGCTATGAGTTGAAATTGACTCATTGACAATAGGTTTGGGTTTTTTTATTTCTATGGGAAATGTTGTGTGTGGCTGAGTTGATTCAAACTCATAATGACTCCATAGGACAAAGTAGAACTGCCCCATAGGGTTTCTAAGGCTTTACAAATACACATCACCAGGTCTTTTCTCCTGCAGAGCAGCTGGTAGGTTCAAACTGCTGACCTTTTGGTTAGCAGCCCAGCTCTTAACCATTGTGCCACCAGGGCTCCTTCTATGGGAAATATTCGTGCTCTAATTTGGGGGGGTGGGTTTCTAAGTCCCTGCTTTGAATAGATGAATCTGGGATTGTGCTGCCTGCTAACTCAGGTCTTCCCTGGCTGGGGAGGGCAGTCTGACCCTCAGCTTCCCAGTTCATATAGATTGCCCTTTGCTACTTTGGACCTCCCTCTCATTTTAATAGGAGCTCTGGTAGCATAGTGCCTAAGGCACTTGACTGCTAACTAGAAGGCTGGTGGTTCAAACCCACTAGCCACTCCTCAGAAGGAAGTTTGGGTAATCTACTTCCATCATGATACTGCCTTGGAAACCCAAGGAGGGGTCTCTATGAGTCGGGTCTGACTCGACGACACATAACAACAACAACTCGTTTTAATATTTATCCTCATTTCTGACTTGTTCTGCTGCCTGTTTCTCAATTATTTTGCCTGAAATTTCCTGGAGAAGAAATAATGGAGGTGGGGGAGGAGAAGTAAGGGAGGGGTATTGATAACTGCAGCACTGGGCCCAAAACAGGATTTCTTTTGAATACCCAAGTGCACATCAAAGGCACCTCCAACTCCAAGGCTCCCTCCCAGCCTGTGTCCTGCTCCACCCAAACTTCAATCAGGAAACACAAACTACAGTGACATTCACCAAAAGAATTCAAGTACCAATGAGATGTGCTGGCCTAAAAGGGTATGGGAAGGATGAGTAGGGCAGAAACCATCAAAGAGATTCCATTACCCCACACCCAAGACAGAGCCAGGTGCAGACATCACTTTGGGACGAGAGATTAAGGGACTTAAAAGACACTTGGAGTCCCAGCCTCAACAAGAAGCCAGGGGTCATGATGCTCAGGGAAGGGTTGTCCTGTTTGGAGGCCTAGGTGGTAGTCTGCAGGCTCAGCCAAACTCAGGAACCTCAGATTCTTGAGTGTCATGTGAAGGTGGGGGACAGGGAGGTCTCAAATGTCTTCAGCCCTGCATAGGCCTATTAGGGCTGGCTGGCAATCCCCTTTCACTACATCCTGCAGACAGAGGAGACAAGTGTTAGTTAGGAAGACCCATCACCCACCAATGGCCCAGTCACTCAGTCCCCTCCTTTGTCCTTGTTCATAACTTGCCTGGGGTGTGGGGGAAGGATCTTCCCTGATATCAGGAGCTCTGTGCTAAATTAATCAAGGACTTAAGAGTTCTCCAGGGCATAAAAATGCCCAGCACAAAAATGAGCTGCAGGAAGTGGGAGGTGAGGGAGATGGGAGATGAGGCTCTGGGGCTCCAGGACAAGACCTTGCCAAGTCTCACCTGGAGGGAAGAGTAAAGGGATTTCCCAAATTTCTTCTTGAACTCAGCTCGGATGCTTAGGAGGTCAGTCTCACTTCGAGAGATAAGGATGCGTATCAGATCTTGGTAATTGGGCTCAGTTTCCTGGCAAAGGAAGAAACGGAGGAGTGGTAGTTAGAAAGATTTTCACTGAGAGCAGGGATTGGATGGCTTGGTGAATTATTAGAGGAAGTGGAAGGGCTGTAGAAGTCAAAGAGAAGTATACATTATCTAAGGGAAAAGTTATCTCTGCAGTGCTCCTAGAAGATGAAGCAGGAGGCAAGATCTGTTCCCTGTGGGGAAAGCTAGCATGTTTCTCTTCTTCCTCCCACATGTGTCTTCTGACCCTGTCACTAACTTAGAGCCTCTCTCTTGCAGAGCTCAGAGGTGGGCAGTGCCAAAGACAGTTATGCCGAAAAGGCTAGAAAAGATTTGCCAGCATGAAAACCAGGAAGACTCTTTAACTTCCAAGTTAGTGAATATCCAAAGAGGATGCAATCACTCAAACTGAGCTGATGGCACTCTGCTAGGTATTAGAGCCATGTAACTTCTGGCTCTGATCCTGACCCACTAGGGCCATGTCATCTCCTATCTTTACATACCCGTTTCTTGTGGTTAGACCCTTGGGGTTCAACATCACTGCCTTCTTCCTGTACTTCCTGCCTTTTTGTTAAAATCATGGAAGTTTCAGTTTAGAAATAATAGAGGTACAATCAATTATAAACTCATAGTTTATTTTAATGAGTGATGTGTCATTATGAGAGATTTCTAAATAATATTCTACATAATCTATGTTTCCACATATCTCTCATAAAAGAATAGTACAGAAGCATCCTGACTTTTTCCTTTTTTTAAATTTTCAGATACATGGGCCTTTATATAATGGTTGCAGAAATCCCATTTGTGCCATGAAATGAGCACTGGTGCTGTCACCATTTCCTAGTATGGTCACTTGACTTATGAGACCCTTCCCAGCACTTCCTGTAACACACACTTATGGCATGCCCAAGGTCATAAACTCCCATGAAGAAACAAACAAACAAAATGATGAAGTGAAAACAGGATACTATATTTCATTTGCATTTGTTACCTAATTGTCAATAGACCTGATGGTTACTTAATTTTAAGTTTCACATAGCATCAGTTTTGTATTGTTACAGAGATTGCCCATTGGGCCCTAATATTCATTCTTCTCTTCTTCCAACTTGTGTTACATCAAAGTTATATAATTGGGGGATCACTCATTAACTGAATATACTCATTGGGGTATTTCTCATCTATACCAATTACAGGAGATTTATTTTCAAAGAATTTGAATATAATAAAGTACCTTCTACGCTAAAGCTAGGTCCTTGTTGTTGTTCTGTGCCGTCAAGTCAGATCCGACTCATAGTGACCCCTCCTTGGGTTTCCAAGGCAGTATCACTGCAGAAGTAGATTGCCCAACCTTCCTTCCAAAGAGTAGCTGGTGGATTTGAACTGCCAGCCTTCTGGCTAACAGTCAAGTGCCTTAGGCACTATGCTACAGCTAGGTGGTACAAATGGTTTGTGTATATTGCTAACCTAAAAATTGCCAATTCAAACCTACCCAGTGGCACTGAAGAAGAAAGGCCAGGTGATCTGCTTCTGTTAAGATTAAAGCCAGGAAAACTCTATGGAGGAGTTCTACTCTGTAACACAGGGTGTTACCATGAGTCGGATCAACTTAACAGCTAGCCACAACACATCAAAGCTATATTAAACATAATTCTATTTTTTTGATGCTTCAGAATGCCCTGGGCATCTCCTACTGCCCTAGGATCTTCATAATGAACATTCATTATATGGTTCACATCAGTCCAAATTTGTCCTGAGTCAGCCTTTGCTGAAGGTTATTTTTCTGAATAAAAACGCTACATAATCTATACTTTCCCATATCTCTCCTAAAAGAGTAATACAGAAGAATCCTGATTTTTCCCTTTTTAAATTTTCAGATAAATGGGCCTATATTATTATTATGACTCTTACTTCTAAAATAAATCTATGGTTTACATCCAAGAGTGTGGGTCCTATAATCCATATATATTACCACCATTTATTTCTTGGATACAAGTTTGTTTTTATGACAATTTTAGACAGATGACCGTAACTCTTCAAATGAATCTTAGTGTTGTTTCGTTATAATAGCACAGGCTTTATTGGGCAAGGACAATAACCTACTGTCAAGGTAGGAATCTCTGGAACATGTGCTTATATGTACTCCTTTCAATAGCTCTGGCCAAGGCATGATGGTTTCTCAGCCAGTAAACAGAAGGTTATTGCATCTGCCAAGACGAAAACTTTTATCTTCTTCAAATTGTGCATATTATCTAACTTGGTGCATTTTTTATGTTTAGGTTTGGGGGCAGTTCTGTTAGTAGGAGATCTAGTTCATGAACAGAACGACCGTATCCTGTTGGTGAAACTACTTAAACGAAGGTCAGCAATTTAAGTATGGATAATCTGGAACAAAGTCTGATCACAGCATAGAGAAAAGTGGCCCTGGGCATGAAGAGGACTTATGGTATAGCTGACAATGGGTTGACACATGGCAGTTAAATGTCCTATTGGACCATTATGTGTTTTCTAAGAAGACTCTATGAATTACTTGCTGTGTGCCCTTGGGCAAGGCACTTAACCTCTCTGTGCTTCAGTTTTTTCATTTATGAAAATGAGGGTCATATTGTTTACCTGCTGGTGTGTGGTTGTGAAGATTTATTGAAATGTGTGTAACATGCCCAGCACAGGCCCTGGCACACGATGATGAATGAGCACCTAAGAAATGCTGGCTCTTGTCATTTCTTCCTTTTTCTTTAAGGTGTTTTTTTTTTTTTTTTTAACATTTCATTGTGGTTTGTGTGATACTTTATAGAGCAAATTAGTTTTCCATTCAACAATTTTGTTTCATGTCATTAGTTGCAATCCCCTTATGTAACAGCATTCTTCCCACCTTCTCCCTGGGAGACATTTCCTGTTTCCTTCACCCGTCTTTCCTGCCCCTTCTTGCCTTCTGAACTTTGTTTTTGGGCAAATGCTGCCCCGTTGGTTTGATAAGGTTGATTGTTCTGAAGAGCACGTTCTTCATGGGTGTTATTGTTAACTTTATAGTTCTGTCTATTGTGTGACTGAAAGATAATCTCCAGAGTGGATGTCATTTAGTCTTACTACTGTTATTATTCTGGCAACAACTGAAACTAGAGAAGACACTGCTTACAGAGCACCTTCATATCTACATTTGACCACCAGGCCATTAATGGGGCCAAATTAGGTTTAGTGCCTGTATCAGTCCACTCAAATAGCTCTAACATAGCTCCCAGATATGCCAGTTGACAAGGTAGTCTATAAACCCAGGAAAAGAGAACTACTGTATGCTTGCAAACAATACATGAGATGGTTACATTAATAGCAACCTGGAACATCCTCTCTTTTACCCAAGAGTGTCTTTCCCCATCAAGTATTTGTTACAAAGGGAGTAGGAAGGGATGTCCCTCTCACCTGGAGGGCTTGGTGAAGTTTGTCAGCAAAGTACAGTGGTGTGTTCCTGATCACCGAGGCTGGAAGGAAAGAGGGAAAGATGGAGAGAAGTAGCTAGGGCCACAACTTGCCACCCAGGAGAGACTCCTACCCCAATTTCCTGAGCAGGCCCCTACCTAGGCTGAGCAGAGCCACCTGGGCATCTCCATGGAAATGGTTCTGAACAGCTTCCTCCAACTCTTGCCCAGTGTACCGCTGATACTGATCAAACACTTTGTAGTATGTGTAGGAGGTGGAAAGATAAATTACAGGGGAGGGTTAATTATCACACAGAAGGATGAGCCCTCCCCACCTGACTCAGCCAAAACTCATCATTAGAGCAAGCTAGGGGACAAGAAGGCTTATGTGTACCTCGGACCAGGTGTTCACAACTTCTCTGGGTGAGAATTAGGACCCATGTCCCCTCTCTGCTAGGTGCTTCAGCCTGCTGTAATGCCTGAGAGGACAGAGTGAATCAGTAAAGAGGAAGGACAGCTCTCTCAGGGCAGGGTCCCACTCAGTTGATACCTGGGGAAAATCTTGATGAATCCCTGGCTCACAGTGTGGGTTCTTCCAACCAACCTGGCCCTGGCACTTACACAGGAAGAGGGAGCTCTGATGTTGGGTCCTGTGCTGTTAGTCAGGAGCCTCAGAACTCTGTCCCGGTCAGGAACCCTGATTTGCTCCTTAGCCACCTCTTCTGACTTGTGGCGCCATGATGACCAAACCGCTCTGCCCTACTGCCCTTTCCTCCATCAAACCTTGATGTTTCTCTCAGGTTAACTCCTTACATGAAGCAGAGGGATTGGAGTGATAGGACACAGGCAGCCTTCGCTAGAGATGAGGATGACACTGAAGTTAATATCATGTAGACTTGGGGATTTGGGGGTGGGAGGGTCCTGTCCTAACCCCCAAAAAACAAACTCACTGCCACCCAGTCAATTCCAATTCCAACTCATAGCAACCCCCCACTGGGTTTCCAAGGCTGTAAATTTTTATGGGAGCAGATTGCCTCATTTCTTTTCCAGAGAGCAGCTGGTGGGTTCAATCCACTGACCTTTAGTTAACAGCCAAATACCTTAACCACTACACCACCAGAGCTCCTTAACCCAGTAGGCATGAAAGACAATGGTTTATTTTTTTCTCCAAATTCCTAGTTCTGCCAAATTCCTCCCCAAACCATAGCTGGGGGATGTTTGATTCACAAGCATCATTTGGTCAGATCATCGGTTGGGAGCTGAGGAGCCATGGTTATGTTCTCAGAATCCATCATTACAACAATGACATGGAATTAAAAAGTAGAGAAAGTTTTTTGAATTTGTAAATTAGTTGTTTTCATTTATAGTTTTTTTTTAAAAAAAACAAGGAAAGGGGCTGAAAGAGGGTTTTTGCCCTAACAGATCTATTCCCCAATTTGGAAAAGTCCTTACACCCAAGGAGTTGGATAATCTTCTAAGGAAGGCCTGGAGATGGCTTCTCCACCCAATTGCCATGAGAGGAGAATTTGTCAGTTGATGAATTCACTTCCTGTGAATTCAGGAATCAGAGGCTAGATGAGTGAAAAAGCTTCAGGTATGTCATTACCTGACACCCCCATCCCTATCACTGAGGACTCCTTCCACAGACAGGTTAGCAGGACAAACAGGTACATAGCCTCTGAGATATGACAGGGGAGGGTGTCTTATGCATGGTTGTGCAAACTCCCTAACCCTCTGCTCACCTGAACATCCTGTTCCTCCAGGTTGTAATCAATGATCCCAGAATAGCTCTCACGACCCCCCTAAGAGGAGAAACTGTTCTCAGGACTCTTTGAGGGACAGCTTTTGATAAATATCCAGGCCAACAAAAAAAACCCTAAGCCCTCCCTTGTCCATTATACCACAGCAATTGTCTCTACTGGTGAGTGTAGCTCCCTTCCCTTAGAGGCCCATCCTCCTTACCTTGGCTAACGCTAGGAGCAGGTCCCGCAAGATGCCACTGGTCTTAGATTTGATGTCCTCCTCAGCCTCCACCTGGAAATCTGGGGTGGGGTCAAGAGTTCTCTGAATCTTCCTGATTTTTCCCAAGGTGGATACCTCAACTGCCTGATCTACTATGCCCTGCTATCTCTGCCATCTCCTGCTTAGAGTAGCTTGGTGGCTGCTTCTTCCCAGGTGTAGGGTAGAAGCACCATCATGGCCACCCCTGAAAACATCTCTAAGTTGAGAGTAACCCATGCACCATGAGGATCAGGGTGGTTGGCCTCATCTCAAAGTAACTTGCTACAGGCAGGAGGTATCTCCTATTGAAGTGGAGGCCAGGAAGTAAAGAGAGGATGTTGTTGTTGTTATGTGCCGTGGAGTTGGATCCGACTCATAGCGACCCCTCCTTGGGTTTCCAAAGCGACATCACTATGGAAGTAGATTGCTCAACCTTCCTTCCGAGGAGTGGCTGGTGGGTTTGAACCACCAGCCGTCTGGTTAGCTGTCAAGTGCCTTAGGCAGTACACTACCAGAGCTCCCTCCCAAAGAGAGGATGGGGAAGCCCATATTATGAAGCAAGATGGCTAGAGCCAAGCCCCTCATTGGAGGAGAGGAAAAATGATGTGAGAGGTAGGACATGAAGGGAAAGAGCAGGAAAGTAAGGGAAAAGAGAAAAACAGAAGCAAGAAGAGAGAAGTAGGAGTGAGATTAAGAAAACAGGCCAAATAGGAGTTGAACATTTATGTGAAGTAGATACACTCCTTGGAGAGAACAATCATGGGAGAAAGAAGGGCTGCTTATGCACAGGGGGACAGCTCAGGGGGCAGGAGTGCATGGAGGGATGGACACAGGGAAGAGACAACTATCAGGAGGACGTGGGAGGGGAGCTATTGCATTGTGGTAAATTGTGGTCAATGTCATGAGACAAAGCGTATGTGACTGCTGTAGGGAAAGGGAATTTGCTCTGTAAATTTTCACCCAAATCACAATTAAAAAAAAAAATGAAATAAAATACACTGGAACAGAGAAAAACAAAAAAAGAAAAGAAAACAGGACAAGATTAGACACCAAAGGAAAATTGGGGAAGGAAGAAAAGGGGTGATGGTGCTAAAATGTGAATGAGGAAAATCTAGTTATAAATGGGTGAGTGAGGCATTTGGCAGCTAGGCAGGGCCAGCAGGCAGAGGTCTGAGAGGTGACACCTATGACTTAGACAGCAGGTCCCCACCTTTTCCCCAGGCTGCAGTGAGGCTCCTTTCAGCCTGGTTTATGGTGTGATGGCAGGAAGAGCAAGGGGCTGGGAGGGAGACATAAGTACCCTTGGGACTGTCACAGAGCCCTACATTGTCATTACTTTGGAATCTGCCCTGGAGCCCCAGACTACACTGGTTAATCATTGCCTCTCTTTCCTTAATAATCACATCTGTTGTCTCCCCTGGGGAGACTGAGGCACTAGTTGGGGAGAAGGGAGAGACCCCAAGGGAACAAAATTTGGGCAGATAGGTTCCCAGGTGGCTTGTCTTATAGGGAGTGTGGCAAAGGAGTAGGACTGTCTGATGGGTTCCATTTCAGCTCTTGGAGGTCCTTGCCTACATGCTTTACCATGTTTGTAGACTGCCAGGCACTCCTGCAGCCGGGGTGGAGCTCGGGTGGCGAGAATCTCCACAGCCACATCCTCAGGAGTACCTGAGCCCTGCAAGAAATTGGAAGGCTCTGTGTCATTAGGATGGCAGATGTAGGGGCAGAGAGCAGATGCTGACCACTTCTCAGGGGCACGGGCCAGACCCTTTGAGCCAATATGGGATGAGTTAGCAGAGTGGACAAAGGGAAGCAGTCAGCCCTCTCTCCTTTCCTCAGTGGTATCCTCAGACATCCCAGAAAGTATCTTCTCCTGGTACCTTCAGAGCTGTCCTTAGTTCTTGGGCGTCGAATTGGGCTGCTGGCTGCATCAGAGCCACCACAATCCTCTCAAGGTTGCCAGACAGTGCTGCCTGCAGGGACTTCAGTAGGTCCTACAATAAACGGTCTCCATAGCAGAGATGTAGGTGAGGGGGAAGTATGTGGTTTCAGAAGATTTAGGTGCTTCTTGTTATCTTTGGCCAGTTTTCACCTCAGGCCTAAAGCACCAGCCCTGTTCAGCCAGGGGATAAGGGCTGGCCTCAGCTGTGGTTGCTATAATCCAAGTCCTCTAGGGAGCTTCTCATCCCTGAGAAATCAAAGCCTCACCTGCTGGGTACGCTCCTGGAAGGCTCTGGAGACCAGTTGCCTTTGCTCTCTGCTCCGACTGGTCAGCACATCCACAATGGTGGTGCGGTCCACGCCTGAACCAAGATTGGGGCTGGGCTATAAGCTGATCATAGCCCAACAAGGGTCCTTACAGGGCTGGAATCCCCTACTCCACTGACTGGGAGCCTCCAGAGAAGGAGGGAACAAGGTCTGGGAAAGGGCCAAGAAAGGAAGGATCAGGGGCTACCTCAACCCCCTCTTCCATTTGATCTCAAAAACAAAACAATCTCACTGCCATCAAGTCGATTCTGACTCACAATGACCCCCTTTGGTTTTCTGAGGCGGAAAATCTTTACGGAAGTAGATCGCCCAGTCTTCCTTCTGCAGAACGGCTTGTGGGTTTGAACTGCCAACCTTCTGGTTAGCACTCAAATGCTTTAGGCACTACATCACCAGAGCTCCAAAGAAGATGCAAATAAGAAGCCAAAATAATAGGTAAATTGGACCCAAATTTAAGCAAAGATGGCCTGGTGTGGTAGGAACATGTGGCTTGCAGGGATTGGCAGACTTGGATTAGAATCCCAGCACAGCCATTATGAGCTGTGTGACCATGAGCAAGCCTCTTAACCTCACTGAGCCCTAGTTTCCTCACCTGTAAGATGGAAATAAGTGTTATTGACTCACCTCACTAGGGTATTGTGAGAATTCTAAGACACACCTACCATAATACTTGACATACAGGAATTAAGACATTCAACAAACATTTGTTGAGCATTGGTTAGTTCTTCCTCCCTGACTCCTTCTTGGCCTATAGATCTGTTTCTAATAGGTAATCCCCAAGGGAAACAGGGGGAGGGACTCACCTTGTCCTGCAATGGCCCTCAGCAGCCTCTGTACATCCTTGTCCACACTGAAACTCAGGAAGGTCCTGAGAGTACCCAGAGTGCCCCAAGCTGCAGTCTGTAATAGTATAGAGTGATTGGGAGGAAGTGAGGGCACCACTACTCTCCCCACGCCCCTCCCCTGTGCTTCAGTGTAGCCTCTGGGCCTGCCCTCCCCCCCTCCTTATTTCCCCACCCTCTCACAGCCCTTGAGTTGATTAAAAAATATATATTCCTAAAATCCCAATAGCTCCTTACCTTATTGGCAAGACCCAGGTAGCCAAGGATTTCCTGGGTCAGGGATGGCCCTGTCTTCCCTGTGGTCACAGACATGGTACAACTGGCTGCCCTGGGAAAGGAAACAGAAGCTGGCTGAGGTGAATTTCCCAGCCCTGTGGGGCTTCTTTATGACCCCCCAGACCCTGGAGCCTGGGCCACCTTTTCGTGCTCATTTCCCCTATTGTAGGGATGAGGGGTGAGAGGCAGAATCAACCTGCTTGGCAAGTTTGGGAAACAGAGCTGGGGCTAACGTGGAAGGGTAAGAGGAAAGCCCCCACATTCCTCATCTCTCACCCTCTCCTTCAGTTGCCCAGGATGCTGCTAGAACTAACACCCACCAAACCCTCCCCAACTCCAGGGTTGGTCCCAAGGCTCCCCACCCTTCGCCTGAGATGGATGCCCTCCTTCTGTGGTCTGAGTCATCCCTTCCTTCCATGGCCTGCCTGAGATCTCAGCTGAAGGGATCCTGGAGCAGAGTAGAGGAGTTGTGAAGCGGGAAGGTTAGTGGGGCAGGAGGTGGATAATAATTCCTAACACTACTTTTCCCCGCCTGCAACCCCAGCCTACAACGAAACCCCCAGAACTTTCCCACAAAAATTCTTACCTGCTGTCTGCCTTTCGCCTTTGGAGTCTCAGGCTAGAATCTTTAGGTTAGTAGGTACAGTCTCTGAGCTGATGTATGTGTTCTTCTAAGTACATGAGTACCTGGTTGAGGGAGTAGTAGGCACTCGTGTTGGAAAAAGAAAACTCACTCTTCCCTCCCCCAAGCTATCAACAAGTCTGTCCCTCCCCTCTACACACATATAAGAGCCCAGGTCCAGCACTTACCCAGAGGTGCTGGGACAAGGTGGCCGCTGTCACACCTGGTGGTGTAGCTATGTGGGCACCAGCTCCTGTGTGGCCTGGTGGAGAAGAAGGGGTGTGTGCAGCCCAGGCGGAGCAGCCAGTCAGATGACCTCTCTTGCAGACCAGCCCAGCTGTAGTCTCCAGCTCTGGCCCCTCCCAGACGTGGGAGAGGACCAGGCTGTACTGGGGCCCACATACAAACACCTCCCGTCCAGCATCTCTCCTCCTAGGAACTGGGCTTCAACCCACTCCAGTGAACTTGGCTTGACCTCACATCAGCTCAGCCCTGGACACAGAAGGCTTTGTGCATTGCTTCCCCTGTGGGGCCAGGTGGGACCACAGAGGCCCAGTCTCTTAAGTTCAGCTTCTGACCTGGCTCTGCCTCAGGCTCCAGCTCCCTGGGGGGCAGGTCAGACAGGCTCCCAGCTGACTTCCAGGCTGATAGAGAAAAACCTGTCAGGGCACATACCAGCAGGGCACCCCAGCCTGCACCCCAGAGGGGGTCCCAGCCCAGAAACTCCCTTGAAGACTACCTTATTAGAATCAGCCAGCATGGGTGGGGAAGGCTCGGGAACTGTTTACATGAGTTGAGTAGGTTAGGAAGAGCACAGGCGTTTGAGGGTGACAGCAGATCAGCAGAGTCAAGAGAGAAAAATGCAAAGATATTTCCTGAGGAGGGAAGCACCTGCTTCCAAAAGGTGACAAGAAGATGGGGGAGACTCCTTGAGCCCTGGTTTCTTAGATTCCTTCTGTTTTCTTTTGGCTGCCAGGGCTGTTTAAGTGACAAGTGATGCAACTCCAGCAGCTGGGCTTTAGGCTATCAGTACAGAGAGCAGCAGGTGAACAGTCCCAGGGAGCTTCATGGGTCTCTGAGGAGTTGCTCAAACCTCACAGCTGGCTCCGTTGGGTCTGAGACAGTCTTTTTTTCTGCTTCCTTGGAGGGCTCAGGTAGAGGCTGGGCACAGAAGCTAGAAAACTGTCTTCGCTTTTGGCCACTCTCCAAACCCAGTGTTCTGGTTACCTAGTGCTGCTCTGACAAGAATATACCACAAATGGTAAGGCCTTAACAAACAAGAGTTTATTCTCTTACAGTTCTGGAGGCTAAAAGTTCGGAGTGCCAGCTCTAGGGGCTGTGTGAAAGTCCCTTGACCTTGGGCTTCAGCTCTGCCTCTTGCTGCTGTTCCCCTGAAGCTAGAGGCATCTCTTCACTCAGGCAGCTACTGGCTGCTGAAGCTAACAAGCCCAAGGTCGACAAATAAAATGGCACAGTCTCGATGTTACCAAACCACACAGCAGGCTATAAATTCAAGTCCATTGTAAGTACCAAGGTCCACAGAGCATGGCAGGCTGCTGAACAATGGCTACATGCAGTGTTCAAGGTGCCATAAGCTAGAGACCATTCCCAAAGCTGTTTCTTATATACAGGAAGCAGACCACATACCCAAAGCAGCTACTCAGCTGCTTGTGGTAGATCCCACCATGGAATTGATTGCCAGTTTCATCATGGGGAATACTACATCCAGGTGCCCAGCCACTCAACCAGGCGCAGCCAAGTTGACATACAAACATAACCACCACACCCAGGAAGCCCTCACCAGTTTTCTTATATTCCGAGAGGAAGAGACTGCAATGTTTCCACAGAGCAGATCAGGCCTGGGGAGAAGGCCATGAAGGGAGAGTAACGTGGTGTCAATCACTGTGCCTCACTGCTCTTTCCCATTAAAGTGGAAAATGTGTACGGATTTTAGAATCAGAGAACTTGGGTTCAATCCTCAGCTCTGCCACTTGTTATATTCTGTGACCTTGGAAAGTCACTTCCTCTCTTTGTATCTCAGTTTCTTCACCTGAAAAAATGGGAGTATTGGCAGAATACTGAGGTGGGGGCAGAGACATGGGCATGTGGGTTTCCTGGGAGGATTAAATGAGTTAACATGTGTGATGTCGCTTAGCTAAGAAAAGTGTCTTGTAAATTAAGACTGCCAGATTTAGTAAATCGAAATATAAGACCCCAAGTTAAAGTAGAATTTCTAATAAATACCAATTTGTTGGTGTAAGTATAGCATAAATATTGTATGGGACATACTTATGCTAACAAATTATTTGTTGTTTATCTGAAATTCTAATTTAACTGGGGTCCTATATTTTACGGGGCAACTGGAAAATGAGGTTCATTTTCATCATGGTGGTTAAAAGCAAAGATTCTGCTGTGTTAAAATGTTGGTCTGTTGTGTGACTTTGGGGCATTAGCTTAACCTCTCTGTGCTCAGTTCCTCATTGTCAAAAAGGAGGTTTGTTGTGAGAATTAAATAAATCAGTAAGTATGAAACACTTAGAAGAGTGCTGAATATATAGAGTAAGTACACATGGTCAAAATGTTAGCTAATCCATCATAATAAATATTGTTATAGTAATCTTTTACAATGGTAATTGTTATTATTACTGTTCCTTATGGCTAAATCCAACCTTGGCTCCCTTCCAAAGCTTCTTTCTTGCCAATCCCCAAACTAGCCACAAGAGGGCATGGGCAGCCTCTGAGTGGCTCCAGTCCCTAGCAGCCACTTGAGGTCTCTGAGCTTCTGGCTCCACCCCCAGATATCCAGGGGCCAGTCTTTTCCCCCACTTGTTCGGAGATGCATTCTCCTCAGGACGGAAGGCTCCTTCCTGGGTGGACTTGGTGGGCTGATAGGGTCTGGAAAGAGCCTCAGGTAAACATCTATTCAAGGAATCCAGTTGATACAGATCTCAGGACACATGTAGGAGACTTCCTAAGCTGGGTTACTGTAGGACAGCAGCTCCACAGCCCAGGGTTCTGTGCCCTTCAGAGTCTCTTCTTGCCACATGTGCCAAGCAGGTTTAGCCAGGGGTGTGGGGGTGGGGAGAAGGAAGGGCAAGGGCCCTTGTTTCCCTAGTCCCAACTTCTCCAAAGGACTCCTGGCAGACCTACAAGATTAACTCTGAATTCAAAGAAGGTAGACAGAACCCCAGTCATAAGATAGAAGCATGTTGTTGTTATGTGCTATCGAGAAGCATAGCATTTATAATTGCTTCACTGGAATTTAGTGGAGTTTTACTCCTTTTATTATTATTATTATTGTTTTTTCAGCTCCAGGGCCAGAATGAGGTTATTTTCAGATTTGCTAACACCTCCCAGGCTCTAAATGAGAAGATCTAGTAGTTGGAGATCTTAGAGACAGCCTGTTTACTAGTGTGCCCTCTCTTTACTGACTCAAGGAGACTAAGTGACTTCCCAAGACCAGAATCCAGGTTTCCTAACTCCTCAGGGTTTTGTTCATTCAGATAAGGCATGGCTGATTTGGGATCCCTCTGGGTGGCATACAGTGGCGTTTTGTTAGGTGTCATTGAGTTGGTTCTGATTTTACATGCAACAGAACAAAACACTGCCCAGGCCTGCACCATCTCACAGTTGTTGCTGTGTTTGAGCACATTGTTGCAGCCACCATGTCAGTTCATCTCCTTGAGGGTCTTCCTCTTTTTCATTGACCCTCTGCTTTTCCAAGCATGGTATCCTTCTCCAGGGACTGGTCCCTCCTGATAACATGTCCAAACTACGTAAGATGAAGTCTCACCATCCTCCGGTCTGAGGAGCATTCTGGTTGTACTTCTTCCAAGACAGATTTGTTTGTTCTTCTGGACAAAAAATCCAAACCTATGCCATGGAGTCAATTCCAACTCATAGCCATGGTGTAGAACTGCCTCATAGGGTTTTCAAGCCTGTAAATCTTCACAGTAGCAGACTGCCTCATCTTTCTTCCCTGCAGCAGCTGGTAGTTTCAAATTGCCAATCTTTTGATTAGCAGCAGAATGCTTTAACCATTGTGCCACCAGAGCTCCTTGTTCTTCTGGCAGTCCATGATATATTCAATATTCTTTGCCAACACCATAATTCAAATGCATCAGTTCTGTCTTCTTTATTCATTGTCTAGCTTTTGCATGCATATGAGGCAATTGAAAATACCATGGCTTGGGTCAGGTGTACCTTAGACTTCAAAAGGACATCTTTGCTTTTTAACACTTGAAAGAGGTCTTCTGCAATGGATTTGCCCAACGCAATACATCATTTGATTCCTTGACTGCTGCTTCCACGGGTGTTGATTGTGGATCCAGGTAAAAGGAAATCCTTGACAACTTCAGTCTTTTTTTTTTTCCCCCATTTATTATGATGTTGCTTATTAGTCCAGGTGTGAAAATTTTTGTTTCTTTATGTTGAAGTGTAATCCATACTGAAGGCCATACTGAAGTCTTTGATCTTCATCAGCAAGTGCTTCAAATCATCTTCACTTTCAGCAGGTTGTGTTATCTTCATATCATAGGTTGTTAACGAGTCTTCCTCTAATCCTGATGCTGTGTTCTTCTTCATATAGTCCATCTTTTCAGATTATTTGTTCAACATACATATTGAATAACTATGGTGAAACAATACAACCCTGACATACACCTTTCCTGATTTTAAACCATGCAGTATCCCCTTGTTTGTTTGAACTACTGTCTTTTGGTCTATGTATAGGGTCCTCATGAGCACAATTAAGTGTTCTGGAATTCCCATTCTTTGCAATGTTATCCATAATTTTTTATGATCCACATAGTCTAATCCCTTTGTATAGTCAATAAAACATGGGTAAACATCTTTTTGTTATTCTCTGCTTTCAGCCAAGATCTACTTGACATCAGCAATGATATACTTTGATCCACATCCTTTTCTGAATCCAGCTTGAATTTCTATCAGTTCCTTGTTCTGCACTGCTGCAACTATTTTTGAATTATCTGCAGCAAAATTTATTTACCTGTGATATGAATGGTATTGTTCAATAATTTCCACATTCTCTTGGATCACCTTTCTTTGGAATGGGCACAAATTCCAAAGCACTGGAATCTTAGCATTGGTTGGCTCAGTAGCTCTCTTCCAAATTCCTCAGCATAGACAAGTGAGTGCTTCAAGTGTTGTATCTGTTGGCTGAAACATCTCAATTGGTATTCTGTCAATTTCTGGAGCCGTGTTTTTCATCAATGCCTTCAGTGCAGTGTGGACTTCTTCCTTCAGTAACATTGGTTCTTTTTTTTTTTTTGTAGTAACATTGATTCTTGATCAAATGCTACCTCCTGAAATGGTTGAATGTCGATCAGTTATTTTTGATACAGTGAGTATGTGTATCCCTTCCATCTTCTTTTGATGCTTCCTGCAGCATGACTCAAAATGAGAAGACTGCTGCAAACATTCACTAACAACTGGAGTGTAGAATGTATGAAGTATAAATCTAGGAAAATTGGAAGTTGTCAAAAATGAAAAAGAATGAATGAAGATTGATGTCCTAGGCATTGGTGAGTTGAAATGAACTAGCATTAGCCATTTTGAATCAGGCAAACATGTGGTCTACTATGCCAGGAATGATAAATTGAAAAGGAATGGCATCACATTCATCGTCAAAAAGAACATTTCAAGATTTATCCTGAATTACAATGCTGTCAATGATAGCATAATATTGATACATCTATAAGAAAGGCCAGTTAATATGACTATTATTCTAATTTAGGCACCAACCTCTAATGTCAAAGATGAAGAAGCTGAAGATTTTGTTACCAACTTCTGCAGTGTGAAATTGACCAAACATGCAATCAGGATGCATTAATAATTACTGGTGATTGGAATGGGAAAGTTGGAAACAAGAAAGATCAGTAGGTGGAAAATAATGGTGTTGATGATAGAACCAATGCCAGAGATCACATGATAGAATTTTGCAAGACCAATGACTTATTTATTGCAAATACCTATTTCAACACCATAAATGGTGACTATACATGTGGACCTCACTAGATGGAATACACAGGAATCAAACTGATTACATCTGTGGAAAGAGATGATGGTGAAACTCTGTATTATCAGACTGAACAAGGCCAGGGGCTGACTGTGGAACAGACCATCAATTGCTCATATGCAAATTCAAATTGAGGCTGAAGAAAATGAAAAGAAGTCCAGGAGAGTAAAACCACAACCTTGAGAATATCCCTCCTGAATTTAGAGACCATCTCAAGAATAGATTTGACACATTGAACATTAATGACTGAAGACCAGATGAGTTGTGGGATGACATCAAGTACATCATACATGAAGAAAGTAAAGGTCATTAGAAAGACAGGAAAATACGAAAAGACCAAAGTGGATGTCAGAAGAGTCTCTGAAACTTGCTCTTGAACACAGAGTACTCAAAGCGAATGGAAGAAAGGATGAAGTAAAAGAGCTGAACAGAAAATTTCCAAGGGTGGCTTGAGAGGACAAAATATTTATAAGGAAATGTGCAAAGATCTGGAGTTAGAAAATCTAGAGAAGAACACCCTTGGCATTTCTCAAGCTGAAAGTACTGAAGAAAAAAACTCAAGCCTCAAGTTGCAATATTGGATTTTATGGGCAAAATATTGAAAAATGGGGTAAGCAGTATTACAAAGTGCCCAGCTGTTGGCTCATGAATGCTTCTTCAATCCCACACACCATATGGCTTTTCTGCCCATAATTTGCACTGCATGATTTCAGAATACATAGAGATTCCTTGTCAGTAAGTTTTTTTTCTTCCCTGAACTCCTGGCACCTGAATCCCTTCTGCTCAGGTAACTAGCCAGACTCTACTCCTTTACCCAAATAGGCTTCTGTGTTGCACAGGCCAGTTTGATCTGCGAAGACCCACCTTCCACAACTCGGGCTCTGTGTCTGCTGTCCCAGAAGCCTGCTCAGATCCCTAAACCCAGGGCCGAAGGCCTGGTGGTGCCCTATTCTCTGTCTCAGGACACTGCAGCAGCCAATACAGAGGAAGTGAGTCATGCAGGGCGGGCAGTTGTTGGGGCATTGTGGGTGTGGCTATGCCAGCCCTGAGGGAAGGGGGAGGAGCTGGAAGTGTGGTGATCACAATCTTTTGGTCCAGCAGTGTGTGTGTGTGTGTGTGTCCAAAATATGTTGACAGAATTGGTAGCATCCTCTTAACGCTGGCTGAGACCTAGTTTCCCCTTCTCCATTCACCTTCTGCTTGTCTCCTGGGGGAGGAGTACATTCTCTTATCTGTATTTCTCAGGCCCTAGCTGTCTAACTTCTGCCCCAAAGCTTTCCCTCCTTTTGCTATCGTTAAAAAAAAAAAAAAAAAAAGTTAGTCTTCAGTCTTCCTGAGGAAGCACTTAAAAGGTTTGATGGAGGCAGAGTACAGCTATAAGAAAGCCTGCTATTTAGGAAAGCTATCTGGAAGTTAAAGGAGGGGAGCCAAGTAGGACAGAGGTGAGGAGGAGGGGTTAGAGAAGGACCGAAAAGTTAGCTGGGTCCCAAAGAGGAGTCACTGGGAGATTGTGTGGGTGTGCAGCAGATGTGGAATCTGGGGAGGGCACTGAGGAAAGGTGGAGGGAACTGTGGAACGGGAAGGCTGCTGGAGGGCAAGTTACAAAGAGAAAGAAAGATTTAAGATATGCTAATAAGGGAGGAGTTCAGAAGAGACCAAGGAAGGCAGGGCTGGAGGGGTTGTTGGGGACTGGAAAACCGGGCAGATCTGGGGCTAGAAAAGGCTGGAGAGGCTCCTGGGGTGAGGGCCAGGCTCACAAACTGGGTTAGTGGGAGGTCACACTCCCTCCTAGGACCATGGTCCTGAATTTAGCTAGCTAGACCATGAAACAAGATACCTTTAGAGGTTCCAACTATGACACCTTGAAAACGCCAAAATTTCATCAAGGTAGAAAACAGACAGCAGTACCTCTACCTTCAGGAAAAGACTGTGGCTCTCTCCCCATACAAACCCTCAAACACATCTTAGTTATGCTTTGTTCATGCCAGGAGCCAAGGCTAGTTAGTTTTCTAGAAAAACACATTTTGTTTTCCTGAGACGTCAGTTTTACCAGGCCGTTAAGGATAAAACACTTATTAATATGAAAACAAACAGCAATAAACGTAGTGAGATTGAAAACTCAAATACATTTACGTAACAAAAATTGGAGGTGGACTCTTTCAGACTGTTACATTGGGATGTGCGCGCAAGTAAGGGTGTCCTCTGCTGTTCAAGGTAGGTTCTATAGTACTTGTGTGGAAACGTGGGATCTATTTTTTTGGGAGGGCGCCCTAGGGATCGCGGGCTCTGCGCAGGGAAGGGCAGTTGAGTCAGAAGGGCCCGCTGCCGCCGTGGACTCCGGAGAGGCTCTCAGATTCGGCGTGCGGCATTTGGACTGGACTCCTCAGGGCTGCGCCCGCTTGGAGCCCGGGCCGCCGTCTTCCCTCCGCTGCCGAGTGCGGCTGGAGGTGGGAAGTGTTGCAAGCAGTTGGGTAGAGAGAACGGGAGACCGCAGCAGAGTAGCCAAGGTCGCAGACCGCAGTTGGGGGCAGGCAGGGTGGGGCAAGGGTATGGCCACTTCGGGCTCTGTCTCCCGGGGAACCTGGATCTGCTCCGGGGTCCCGCGGGCTACATTTCACCCTTAATGGAGAGACTAGAGTGGCTGGAGGAGCCCGCATATTGCCTTCCCTCGCCAGGGGGCTTCCTATGTCGTGATTAGGGTGGGCGCAGCCGCGGCCGGCGTCTGCCCAGTGGGGAAAAGGAGCGGCAGCCGGGAACTGGGGACTGGGGCGCGGCCGCGCTGCGCGGAGACTCGGGCTCGCTGTCCTCCCTCCCGCCCCGGCCGCAGGCCCACGCCCAGTCTCCCAGCTCGCGGCCTGCCTTTCTTTCCCGGGCTGGGATCGGACTCAGCTCGGCTGGGCTCGGCCGGCGGAGGGAGGAGGAAGAGGAAGGAGGAGGGAGCGGGCAGGCGGGCGGGCGGAAGGGGGAGGAGAGGAGTGAGCAGAGCCTGGCTGGAGCGTGGGGGGGGCTCGCAGCCTGGACGAGAAAAGAGACCGAGCAGCGGCTCTCGGCCCCGCCATCTCCGCGACGCCTCCGCCGAGTGAGTAAGGACCCCTGCCCCGGCGCCCGGGGCTTTGCGCACTGGGGTGGGCGCGGAAGGGATCGCGGAAAAGTTGGGAGAACTGAAGGCCGCTCCAGCGCGGCTCGGTGGAGCGGGCCTTGGCTCAGGAGGGGAGAAGGGGACGAGGAGGAGAAAGGGACCGGGGCGCAGATCCGAGGGAAGCCGGGCTGGGGGCGGCTGCCACTGGCTCGGGGGCCTCTGCCCGGCCCGCTCATGGCGGCAGGGCCTAGGGGAGGGCGGGCCGGAGCGCTTCGCGGGAGCGGCTGGGCCCCCAGCGCCGCCCGAGGGGCAGCTGGCCTGGCGCCTAGGCGTTGTGCGGAGCGCCGCCCCGAGCCCCGAGTGGCCTTCCTGGGCAACAGGTAGTGGCTGGGAGGTGGGGACGCAGGGCCGCTCGTGGAGGGCTCGGGACACAGGCGCCCCTTTGTGGGGAGTAGAAAAGCTTGGGGACCTTTTGCGCGAGAGACCCCAGCCTGGCAGTGGGCCCGTGGCGCTGCCTCTGCTGTGGACGGGTCCCGTGGTAGAGTCCGAGGGAAGAGTGAAGGCTTGCTGCTTTTCCTTTTCACCGGCCCACTCTGCCTACCCCGGGACGGAGGACTGAGCGTCCATGTGCTTAACGGGAAACAGGAAGGAGTGGCTCCTAGTGTCTGTCCCGGCCCCCCAGGGCTAAGGCTCCTATACCGTTATGGGGTGTGTGTGGCGGAGGTGGAGTGTGGGGGATCTGCTGGTGAAACTGGTTTTCTGGGCCGAGCATGCTAATTACTGGCCCAGAGGCGCGCTGGCAAGTGTGTTAATTGCAGGTATGTGACTAATCGTTGGCGTGGGCTTAGGGGGTTTCTCTCTCTCCATGCCAGGCACCTGGCATCAAAACCTGCTTTCAAGAGCCTGAAATTGTCAAGCAAAGACTCAGGGACAGAGAATTCTGAGAATCCTGAGGTTGGAGTGAGCCCCTCTTCCCAGAGAAATCAGGGAAAGCCTCCAACAGGCAGTCACCACCCCACCAACAACATTTTTGTTAGGGTTTGGGGTGGGGGTCTGTCCCATACCAGAGTTTGGGTCACTTGGCCTGAATGTGAGTGGTTGACTAACTGTGCTTGTGTGATGGGGCCCAGAAGGGTAAAGTCTTGTCAGCAGCCCTGTCCCTCAGGGGTTGGCCCTGGCGGTACAGTGATCTGCACAGACTCTGTTCTAAAGAGTTTCTTGTCTCCCCTGGTGCCCCACAGCCCATCCCCTAAGAGAGGCCTCTGACCAGCTTTCCCCCTGGGAAGAAGGGGTTCTTCTTTCTCCTGTCACTGGTCACACTGATTCTTAATTCAGTCTGACCAGTGACAGGAGAAAACAGTGCCCTTCAGCAGTCCCACAACTGCCTTTTCAACCTGTTGATGGCTCCCTGACCCTGGGGGCTTCAGTTTCCTGGTGACAGAGGAGGGGTCTGTACTGTGTTTGGGTGTCTTAAGGCCTCTCAGGAGGCAGCCCAAACTACTGGCCAGACTAGGCCTGAGGACCACTATTCTTGCTGCCTTCTGCCCCTAACTTTTCCACAATTCTAAATTTTGGGGCCCATACTGCAGCCCAGAGCAATGACACACCTCTTTTTGGCTTCATACATTGATTACAACCTTCTAGTTCCTGACCTGCTTCTGTTGCTGCTTGGAAAGAAAGTTTTCAGCAAGGAAGACTATTCAGGACCTCGTCTATTTCTTGTTTGTAGTCCTTCTGGCTTTAGTGGAAGACAGGAGCCTGTGGGACCCTCTCTGTCACTCTTCCCTCGCTGTGCTCTTTATATCTTTCTCAGTTATCCTTGAAACTGTGAGGCAGTAAAACTGTGTTATTACTTAGAGTCTGGGAGCTCTGGTAGCATAGTGCCTAAGACACTTGACGGCTAACCAAAAGGCTGGCGGTTCAAACCCACTAGCCACTTCTCGGAAGGAAGGTTGGGCAAATCTACTTCTGAAACCCAAGGAGATGTCACTGAGTTGGGTCCGACTTGAGGGCAAATAACAACACCTTAGAGTCTGTGACAATGTCTTTCCCAAAGGCTCAAGCTTCTGGTCTCCCAGCCCTCTGGGTTCATAAACCCCCAGTAGAGACACTCTGCCACTTTTCAACCGCCTATGAGGGTCTGGGGGGTCCAGTCAGAGTTACAGCAACGGGTGATGGCTGGGCAGAAGCCCGATCAAGTTCCCGGTAACCCAATGCCCATGAAATCCCTGCTCTGCTGGCCCCCCTCCAGCCTGTGTCTCAGAATGTGGTGTCTCTGTCTCTAAGGCAGGTGTGTGTGTGTGTGTGTGTGTGTGTGTGAGAGAGAGAAACACACACACATGTACTATGTCTCTTAATGTGTGTGGGTAAATTTTGTGACTGGAAGAGTGTAGGTTTGATTTTCTCAAATCAGGTAACCGTGCTGAGGGCCAAAGAGGCCTGGGAAAGCAGGGTTTTCCCCATTGTGTGCATATCGCTTTTCTTGCTCTAGCCTCTTGTTTATGGGTTCCCTCGCCTTGGTGTGCTGGTGCCAAGAAGCTGCTAGGTCTGCCATGGGAGCAGACTCCTTGATTCCTTGGGGATGTGTAAGCGGGGCCAGCTGGGAGCCCCACTTGTCTTTACTTCCCCCTTCTTGAGTCAGGCATCCTGACCCTGCTGTATCTGGTTCTTTTCCCTGTTTTCCAGTCCCTCTAGGGGAAATGGAGACTATTCTCTGCTAATGGAAGTCCAGGACAGAAAGGGATGGCTGTGGTTACAGAAAGCCTTAAACTCAGGTGTGAGAGAGCCCCCATTAATCTGCATTTCCAAACTCCTGACACATCATGTGGTCACTCATACACCTTCCACTCTTCCTGCTGGAGCAGGATGGGAGAGGTGCTGTCTTGCCCAGTGGTTGAGATAGTTGTACTATCCGGGCCCTTACCCTTGACCCCTCTCTGACACTGTTTGTTTTATTCCCCACCTTATCACCTTTGCAGGCATAAGATACATACAAGATGATCCAGGGCCCCAGGAGTCCGGAAGGGACTCCATCCATACCTTCTGTGCCCCCTGCAAGCCCTCTGAATCCTTAACCCTCAAAATGCTGCTGGCAAGAGAAACTTCCCTTGCCAGTTTCCACTGACCAGGATGGGGATAGGGACCAATGTCCAGGTTTGTGTGTACCCTTGACTTTAGATTTCACTGGAGGAAAAGTTAGGCTCCCAGTGACATAGCATCAGGTGACTGGGTCAGGTATATTTCCCCACCTTCCAATAGGCTAAGCAGAAAACATGGAAGGGAAGCAAGGGAGTATATTAACACATCTAGGCTTTCTGGCTTGTCTCTTCTCTACTTAGTTTTCTACCGTTGTCCCTCTGTATGTAATATTCTACAACTTTTTTTTTTTTTGGTAGGGAAAAAAGATTGTGTGTGGTTGTGTGGGGAAAGTTTTACTGTGGATAATTATATTTAATTTTGTTCACTTCAAAAGGCTTCCCTCTCTTTAACTAATTAAATATTTGTTCTGGTTACATTGGAGGGGGAAGGGGCAGTGCCCTGGGGGTGGTGTGCCTGGGGCCAGGAATGTGTGTGTGTGTGTGTGTGTGTGTGTTACTTGGGGGAAGGAGGCAGGGAGGTGGAGCTGAAGGTACTTTATTGTCAGTGCTGACCTCTGATTTCATCCTGAGAGAGCAGTGACCAAGGGGGACATGAGGGTAAAGTCCTTGAGCTGGAATACTGACCCGTGACAGGGCTGAGAGGGATTTCACAAGTGCCTCTCTGGTGGATGGGGTGGAGCTGCTGGAGGAGCAGCCCAGCTGTGACCCAAGGGCTCAGCCCTCTGCTTGCAGCACCCATTGATCTCCATGTCACAGTGGAGAAAAATCTCCCCTCCCCACTGTCTTCCTGGCTGGGAGGGGAACATCTTCCTTGTGCATCAGTTTTCAGTCTCAAGACCAGCCTGAATACCCCCTTCCTCCCGGGGTGTGTGTGGGGTAGGGAGCCTGGTTGTGCTGCTGGCATTCCCTGCAGTCTTGGGACTGACTGCCAGGCCTAGTAGTGCTGGAGCCAGCATCACTGACTCTTCAAGGACCATCCCCCTCCATGAGCTGCAGACTGTTCTCCGGTGGTTCCTTTCTTTCAGTGGAGAAAAGGGGAGAGGGGGAATAAAGCAACAGCTCTTTCCTGGGCAGAAGGGGTATTTGTGATGGGTGTTTCCCTGCAGATTAAATATTTTCTGAATGAGCCCCTTTATGTAGCAGCTTCTAATTCTACCTGGTGTCTTGGTCTGCTACCTCGGTTCCCTGTGCCCAGGTCCCTGCCTGGCGCCTTGCCTCCACTTTCCAGAGGCTTCAGATAGGGTTCTCTGCATTGTGTGTGAAGACTGGGTGATGTGGCATGAGGTGTCATCTCGTATGTGGGAGTTTGATGCCCACTCATTGTCCTGGAGCTCAGCATCATATGGGGACATAATTTTGCTTTACCTTGGCCTCTTAATTTTCCCTAGGGATCTGCTGCCAAGATGGGTTGTAGGGAAGATGGAGGAAAGGTTTGCCCCTGCCCTGCAGTCTGTTTTGGGCTTTCTCCTCCCAGGGAAACTTCCAGTTGTGAGTTGACTTGGAGACTGGAGGGGGTGGCTATGGAGGAGGGAGGGGGAAGAGAGGATGCCTCTGGCTTTATTTAGATTGCTGTATGTAGCTTTTAGGACCAGTTCTTGCCTGTCCTCCAGTTTGGGAAAGCAAAATGATGGGGAGACCTTGAGGTTCTTAATTCCAAGCAATCAGGACATCTGGGGTTTTAAGTCATGCTGTTGGGGAATGAGGGATAATGCCTGTCTCTCCTTTCACCTATTTAACTTCCTGTGTTAGCATCACCTTAGTTTGCTGTAAACAGTAAATACTAGAACTGGAAAGCCACTATATCACAGATGAGGAAATGGATTTGACTAAGCTCACACAGCTAGGACCAAACCCAGGCTTCCGAGTCTCTGCCAGCTGCTCTTTTGGCTACACTGCGAAAACTTTCATCTGTCTTTTCCCCTGCAGCTGCCTCCTCTTGATGCCCTCTGCTTTCTCCCTCCCTTCACTCAGGATGCTTCAGACCTTGTATGACTACTTCTGGTGGGAACGGCTGTGGCTGCCTGTGAACTTAACCTGGGCTGATCTAGAAGACCGAGATGGACGTGTCTATGCCAAAGCCTCAGATCTCTACATCACACTACCCCTGGCCTTGCTCTTCCTCATCATTCGATATTTCTTTGAGCTGTGAGCATACCAACCTACCTTGTGCCTTCCCTGGCTGCTAGCCACACAGTTTCTTGGCCTTCAAGTTTGTCTCTTACTGTTAATTGGTCTAGTTTCCTGGTGTTCTGGCTACCCAGATCCCTGCCTACTGTGTGCCCCCCACTGAAGGCACCATTGTTCTCCTGAGGGCTCAGCACCCCCAGGCCCTTCAATGGTTATTTGTTTTCACCCCCCTACTCTCCACCCCGCCTGCCCAGTAGTGAACACAGGCAGCTTTGTTAGCTGTGGGGGCTTGCCAGAAAACTGGGGAAACTGAGGCCCAGCATGAAGTTGCCTGAGCTTGCAGTCCTTTTCCCTCCCCAGCCTGGGTGTACCAAGAAACTGAGGTGTTTCAAGAGAGCCGTACACCTCCTCACTCATATCCCTTCCTCAGTTATGTGGCTACACCACTGGCTGCCCTTCTGAATGTAAAGGAGAAAACTCGGCTGCGGGCACCTCCCAATCCCGCCCTGGAGCATTTCTACCTGACCAATGGCAAGCAGCCCAAGCAGGTATTAGCTGCAGACTTCACCCTGGGAGTTACTGAGTTTTGGGAGGGAGGGAAAGGATGGATAAGGTTGCAACGCCAGCTCTGTTGGGTGAAGAGATGGAAAGGCACTGGGGCTGAGAGGTTTAACTGGAGAGGATGACTGGGGGAAATAACTGAGTTCTGAAGCTGAAAACTAGTGGCTTCTTCTTGACACCCAGGCAGATGTGGAACTGTTGTCACGGAAGAGTGGGCTCTCTGGCCGCCAGGTAGAGCGCTGGTTCCGCCGCCGTCGCAACCAGGACCGACCCAGTCTCCTCAAGAAGTTCCGAGAAGCCAGGTAGAGGAGGTTGGGCCAAGAGGAACTGGGTGGTAGAGGAAATTCTGATGTTTCTTGCTGAGAGGGGTAGACCATGGCTAGATAGAGATTATAAAGAGGCCAGGAAGTGAATTTAGTTATTAATAATGTCCCTGAGAGAGGCTGTGTAGGGGTGCTTGGGGGGCTGTGCCATTTTCCACACCATCTCCTAGCCATTTCTGCTTCCTCTTTCAGCTGGAGATTCACATTTTACCTGATTGCTTTCATTGCCGGCATGGCCGTCATTGTGGATGTGAGTGGGGGCTGCTGAGAGGTGGGGAGTTGGTTCTCTGGCAAAGTGGGGGTGAGGCCAGAGAATTTGGATCCCTCCTGTTTTAACTGCTTACCATCTCTCTGCAGAAACCCTGGTTCTATGACATGAAGAAAGTTTGGGAGGGGTATCCCATACAGGTATGAGAGGGGGTTATGCTTCCTTATATGGGGATGATGGATTGAGGGAGGTAATTTAGGATAGGACACACATCCCCAGTGAAGAGACAGTTTCACATAAAGAGAAGGGACTGAAGTCATGGAGCTAACCATAATCTCAAGGGCTGAAAGGGCTGGGTTTGGAGAGATGAGACCCTAGGATCCAACTGCCCTGGGGCCCTTACCTCTCCCCTGTCTCTCTCAGAGCACCATCCCTTCCCAGTACTGGTACTACATGATTGAACTTTCCTTCTACTGGTCCCTGCTCTTCAGTATTGCCTCTGACGTAAAGCGAAAGGTAGGTCAAGGATTTGTGCCATTAAACCTAGGAGTCAAAATGAGGCCCTGGCATCAACAGCCTCATGTTAAATTTCCGGGTGCTTTGGATGGAACCATTGGGATATGGGGAACTGAAGGTGAGGAGACGAGGAATAATGGGGCCAGTCTCCTGAAGTCTGTACCTTTTGTACCTTTTCTGTAGGATTTTAAGGAACAAATCATCCACCATGTGGCCACCATCATCCTCATCAGCTTCTCCTGGTTTGCCAATTACATCCGGGCAGGGACTCTTATCATGGCTCTGCACGACTCTTCTGACTACCTGCTTGAGGTCAGGCTTCCTGGACATTTTCTCAAACTTAAGAGACCCTGGTGCAGGGTCCCCTGTCCTTTTTTTTTTTAAGGGGGTAGGGGGTGTTCCTGGGACCAGGAAGGTGGGGGCACAGGACCAGTACTGGTAACTGGGCTGAACATATGCACGTATGAGGGAGCAGCAGTAGGCCACGATGACAAATGGAGCTATTTATGCAGTCAGCCAAGATGTTTAACTATGCGGGATGGAAAAACACCTGCAACAATATCTTCATTGTCTTCGCCATTGTCTTCATCATCACTCGACTGGTCATCCTGCCCTTCTGGTGAGCAAACTACACCCCTGTTCTTAAGAAATCAAGAGTCTTGCTTTCCTCCTTCCTTATTTACCCACCCGTCATCTTAATCCCCTCTCACAATTCTGTCTCCTCCCTGCTCCCCCAGGATCCTGCATTGCACCGTGGTATACCCGCTGGAGCTCTATCCTGCCTTCTTTGGCTACTACTTCTTCAATTCCATGATGGGAGTGCTACAGCTGCTGCATATCTTCTGGGCTTACCTCATTTTGCGCATGGCCTACAAGTTCATAACTGGAAAGGTGAAGGCTCTGTCCCATTCTGTAGGCCCTACTACCCTCAATTCTAGAAAATGTCCAAACTCCCTCCCGCACTGCCAACAATCCTCTGAAAAAACTACAGTGAGGCCCTGGGTATGGCAGGAACATGCCTACAGTAAGAGGCACTTCTTAGAGGTTTGGTGATATCACATAACCTTTCTTAACCCTTTCCACAGCTGGTAGAAGATGAACGCAGTGATCGTGAAGAAACAGAAAGTTCAGAGGGGGAGGAGGCTGTAGCTGGAGGAGCAGCAAAGGGCCGATCCCTAGCCAATGGCCATCCCATCCTCCTTAACAACCATCGTAAGAATGACTGAACTGAGGTCTCTGCTGCCCCCCAGACTGATGTGTAAAGCCAAGGAACTGCCCCACCTTCCCCACAGGGTCACTTTAAGCTCTGGGGAGAAAGGCGAGGGAGGAGAGGTCTCTGTGCCCTCCCCATTTGTCACCCAATTGCCTTTAAACCAAATTCTTATTTATCTTATCCTCATGTGGAGGGGAGGTTGGTTATATCCTCTTAGAGGGGGATGGTCTTATTTTCCTCTCTGTCCTCCAAGTTGTCCTTTACATTGCTTTTGAGACCCTTCCTAAACTCTGAGGGTGGAGTTTACAACTCACATTCCTTACACTTCAGAATTTGGCCTGAGCTGTTTGCCTTTGACTCCCTGACCTCCAGAGCCAGGGTTGTGCCTTACTGTCCCACCTGTGGGCCTCACTCTGCCAAAGTTGGACCACCTTTCTAAACACTCTACTTGGGCCAGAAACCAAAGCGGAGCTGCCTTTAACCTCTTCCCTTCTAAGACCCAAACAGTCGAGTGTAGGAGGGTACACATGACCCTTACCCTACCTCTGCCAAAAGTAGGGACTGTGCAAACGGTCTTTTCTTCATGTTATTCTCTGCCAGCTACCCCTGTAGCCACAGGTCCAAAATCTAGCTGCCTTTCTCTGATATCTTCCTCTTCTCTTCAGCTAGGCAAGCTGGTTTGGAGTAGAATGGCAACTAGTTTTAATTTTTATTTATTAAACATGCGAAATTTTGGTTTTAAAGCCAGAATGACAGCTAGCACCTGGCATTTCAGCAGAGGGACCATTTCAGACCAAAATGTACTGTTAATGATTTTTTTTTTTAAATTAAAATATATTAAAGATTAAGTAAAACATGGCAACAAGTGTCTGAGACTATTATGAATTGAGAAGGGGATAAACTAAATAAGATGGTCTAACTTATGGCTTCCTCATAGTTATGTAACATTTTCTTTTTTTTAAAAAATATCATATGGAAAATAAAAAGCAAAGGTAGAGAAGGTACAAGAGTAATAACAGCTGCCATTTGGTGGGGTAGAGGCGGGGAGGGAGAGAAATCAAATCACAATCTTAGTTTTGCCATCTTGTTAAAAGACTTTCAAGAAACAATACAAACTGAGGGTGGTAGATACACAGCCCTCATTCCAGGAGTAAGTCTGCTGGAAGCGCGTGAACACTTGAACAAATGGGGGATGGGAGGAATGAGCAGCAGGAGGACTGAAAGGATGTCAGGCCCAGGTTAGAGCAGTAATCTCTCCCCACCCCCAGAGCCTTAGGAGGTGGAGGCCCCTGCCTGCTAGCACCACATTGGAAGGGATCTCCTGATCCACAACTCCTGTTTCTATCTATTAGGAGCTGGAGGAATCGCTAGACTGCAGACTTGGGGTCAGAGTTCAACAGTCAGGGAGACCCAGTTCCTGAGGAAAGGACCGCTCAGGGGAGTTTCAAGATTTGGGAGAAGGTTGTCCTCTAAAGAAGACGTCCTCTGCACTCGATGGCCCCACAGCAGCAGAGTAGCTCCTTGCCTTCCACACTGCCCACCTCGTAGTTATAGTCCCAAGTGAGTTCTGTCCCAGCCCGGATTCTCCTAAAGAGGAAGGGAAGGATGGGGTGTGGTGAAGACAGCAGACAACTCCTGCACCCGGGCTGCACAGTGTGCAGGTGGAGCTGGAACATGGGGGAAGGAGGTGTCCTTAGAATTCCAATGGTCTTTGCCCTTCCCCAACCCTGGGCTTTTCACCTCCCTAACCATCCTCCCTCCTGACTCCTTACTTGCTGGCAAAGAAGGCCACCCAAGGGAAGCGAAGGTCATGGGTATCCACGAAGACATTCTGGACAAACAGGTTGGGGCTGCAGCTGTGCTGTAGGTTCAGGGACAGGATAAGACTAAGAGCCAGGGAAATCAGAATCTGGCTTTGTGGGGTGGTTAAGGACTGCAAAACCACTGATGCCACCTGACCTTCCCCATAAAGCAGAGAGATTCTGAAAGAAAGCTACCTCTTTAAAATCCTTTGAGATTTCTAAGAAGAAACAGTGGGTTTATATAGTTGTGTTAAAAGAACCAAAAACTTCAGGGTCATGGAATAATCCAATGTCTGGTTGGGGGAAGGGTCTCACATTGAGGTAGCGGCCCAGGTTGCCTTCAAGCTTGGCGTCGATGATGTAGCAAGACTCCTCACCATCATAGAACTGGCGTGTGTTCTTACGGACAGGTGCGCTCTCACCCTTGTCCACAGAGGCCATGTTGGTTGATTTAATGGCGATCCCATGGGTTGATTTAAGAGCAAAGCCTCGGGTTGATTTTACTGCTACTTGGCGTTTCGTTGGACCTGGAAAGGAAGGAGAATGTGGTCAGGACCCACTGTAATTCATGAATTCATGACTGGACATTCTATGCCAGTTTTCATCCTACTCACTGCTCAGGAAAACCAGTAAGTCACGTCTCCGAGGCAAAGATCCTAAGTGGTAGTTTTTTTCAGGCAGGACTAGATCTTTTGGACAAAGGAGTTGAGGGAAAAGAATAGGAAACTGGGCAGAGAGGAAGGGGCCGTGTGAAAATATTACCAGTTCTGTTGGGGGTCATAGAGCCCTCTAAGAGATCTTTCAACTCTTAGGAGCTAGAGTTTTTTACATCTATTTCCTTAGCTTCCTTAAAAAAACAAAAAAAAACCAAGTTCTCTCCCAGCTTCCCTACAGTTCCTTCCCATTAACCCCCATATTCTTCTGGACTACCAGACGTGTTCTTCTTGTCCTCAAAGTCCTCCCCTTCAGAGCCAGAGGAAATGGTCTGGATATCGTCACTGTCAACCGCTGTGGCTGAAGTCTGACCAGCAGTGGGCTTTCGGCTGGTACCACTTTCCCCTTCACTTTCTGTGCTGCTGGACAGGGTCAGGACGTCCTGAAGGAAGCAGAAGGGTGACAAGAGTAAACGGAGAGAGCCCATTCAAGCCCATGCTTTTAGTTAGGCAGAAAGGAGCTGAGACTACATCAAGAGGAAGATGAGGTGTCAGATGACGAAAACAAGGCAGGAAGTCAAGCCAGAGAAGCAAGAAAAGACCCAGCAGGAATTATAGCGAAGGACTTGGTGAAGTGAGGAGAATGTTTCTTTACTCACGCTGAATAAAACAAGGCTGGGTAAGGTACAGCCTGAGAAGAAGGTCACTTACATCAGGGTTGGACTGAGCAGAGGCCATGAGTCGTCGGCTCTGATGCATACTAGTCTTACTCGGTGGGCGGCGTAGTCCTTCAGGCTTTATGGGAGAAGGATTGTAGCCGTAATTTCGAGAGCTTTCAGTAACTCTGATAGGAGGGGAAGGAATGACAGAAAGATTATTGGATGTTTCTCAAATTACTGGCTTGAGAGAAGGCAGGCTGGGAAGCAGGTCAAAAAGAGAGGCACTTACACTGACATCTTGTTTCGGTCATCAGGGTCCTGATAAAAAGAGCAAATTAAAGGTTAAAATGCTTTCAAGGTCCAAGGTACCAAATCCAAGAATTAAACTTTATCTCAAATGACTTCTAAAGAGAAAACTAGCCAGTGAGAGGTACACCATTTAAAGTTTGGTGTGTCAACTTTCCCAATGATAGGGTATAATGCTCACTATGAGCAGAATCTTATAAGGACCAGAGACAAAGTTCACTACCTGCATTGTGAAAAGTTTCAACACCATCAAAATTATATTTAGAATTCTTGTTTTTCTACTCTAGAAGGAAGCAATGGTTAGATAATGTGACAGAGTATTTACTTAAAATAAAAACCACTTAAAATCCTCCACTTTGGAATAAATCAGATACTTTCTTGCCCTGCCAGCATTTTAAAATAATGTGGTTCCTTAAAAACCAAAGAAAGAGGGAAGATAATCAGTTTGCCGTATATATTCAAGTAAAAAAAAAAAAATTACATGTGAAGATTCACAGTGAAACTGTGTTAACCCTTTTATGACCTGTGGACATACACTGCCCACCAACATTTTTAGCCTCTCAGGTTTCTTGGGAAGCTTCTGTCCCTGCTGTAGTATGTGCTAATGCCTGGTGGGCACCTGTGTAACTGCATGAATCTGAAGAAATGGGCCTCACCTCACCAATCCTACTGAAAGTGTTCTACTTAGGACATAGTTGTCCTACATACTTGTATCAAAATACGTATTACTACAAAATGAAAAACAGAAACTTTTTTCCCCTTGATTTCAACATGGCTTCCATTACTGAAAACACAGGCTAGCCACAAAAAATTAAAAGCAGAAAATAATTCAGTCATAAAAGGGTTAAGTTTGTTACTGAATCAGTTAAACAAAGCTGCTGCTCTTAGTTTTCTGCCACTGCTTACCTCTTTCTTGGGCTGCTTGATGTCTCCCTCATCCTTGATGCCCAATCCTGAAGTGGAGGCCCTCTCAACCTCCCCTCGGACTCCCCAAGCCCGGCCCTCCCCACCTTCACTAGTCTTGAAGGATGACCGGCTATCAGAGTCAGCGAAGCCACCTTCACTGACACTATTGCAGCTCAACCATGAGGCCACCTTGTTTTTGGGTGTCTCTTCTGAGGAAGGTGGATTGCAGCCAACTACAGGGAAAGATGGAGGGACAGGAATATGTGGAGGCCCGAGATCTGGGGGTCGGGAGTCCTTGGTAGCTATCTCAGACAATCCATTCTCCTTCTGGCCCCGGGTCTGCCGCCGGGTAGCATAGCTGCGCCACACTGAGCTGGTGCTGAAGTCCTCGTCCTTACAGAAGTTATCATCTGAACTATCGTCATTGGACTCTTCAGGGTCATCAGTACCACTGTTGCCATCTTCCTGGTCCTTCAAGTCTACACCACTACTGTCAGAGGAACAAGGGGCATCACTCTCATATCCTTCCTTGAAATTCTCCACACTCTCGATATGGTCCAGATTTGCAAAATATTCATCACCCATTTCCAGGCCCTCCTTGTCTGCAAAGTCATCTGTCAGGATTTTGCCTGGGAATGAAGAAAATTATAGACCTTCAGAGTTAGGAGGACCTTTTAGAAGGAACAAGGGTCATTCCATTAATACCCACTCCACCAGCAGAGTCAAAATGGCTCCATTATGGTGTCTCCTTCCTCTTTCTGGTGATACCCTCCCTTCCTCAGTATATTAACATGAAGAAGAGTATAGAGAACTTATTGTAGTGTTTCATCTCACACTTTATGTATCCAGTCCCATTTCTTCCTCTTTGCTTTTTTAACTGAAACAACATTCTCAGCTATGCTAAAAGACCTCTGGGGTGGGGTGGAATAATGTGGGACAAAATAGTACATTGGACTCTACAACCATCTCTCTCCTCTGAAATATCACTGCTTCCACAGCAATTTCATTTCTTTTCGTTCTTGTCCTTATGGAGAGCTTTTGTCCCTCCATGGCCTACCTGGACAGGCACATCACTTACCCTGTCCTTTACAGAAGAAAACCCTAGCCACTTACTCCCAGTTCACATACCCAGCACTTTCATCACATGTTCAATTTGTCTCTGGTTCAACCTACCATATCCCAATCCCAGAAAACACCCTTACATCTCATCACGAACCTGCATAAATACAGACAAAGGAACCTTTGGCAATGTCATCCAAGCAGCGGATACCCCAGCCCTTGTTCTGTGTTTTGAATAACTGGAGCCGAACCTGCAGTCCATGCTGTACCAACCGGTTTGTGCACATGTTTGCATCACATTTGCAGCGCTTGTTACACTCATAAACCCTAAGAGAAGATTAGAATAAAATCAATCATGACATGATCACTACAGCAGCCATTAAATCTACAAAATGTTATAATCCTTAAAGTATCATTTATGAGTCGTGGATAAAGATTACAAATTAGATAATGATCTAAGTAAGTAGATTTACTCAACTGTCCATGCCCTTTGATTCATGAGAAGTAATTCAGCAGGCAAAAAGGGATTTATAGAGATAGTTATGGCAGTTACAATTCATACCAGTGAATACCAGCACACCTAACATCTGGAGAAAGGGTAAGCAAATTATGATTCCAATACAGATTATAGAGCCAGTAAAATGAGTATGTAGATGGTCAATTTTTAGAAATAGATACATGAAATAAAGATATGGGAGAAAAGAAACTGAAGAAGAACAGATACTGAATGGGAGTTAAGAGACTGGAGAAGCAGGTTCTAATGTTCATGAGATTTTTTTCTGTGAAGTTTTCATTTTTTAATCCATCAAAGTTCATTAGACACCAAGAACTACACTAGGCACTAGGAGTACAACAATGAAAAAGTACATAACCTCTGCCTTCAAGGAGCTCATGTTCCATCTACTTTAAGAATTTAACAAATCAGTTATTTAAAAAATAAACTATATAAGATAATCCAAGGGATCTAGAAAATGTCAACATTAAAGGAATGTAATAGTTATATTGAAACACTGTTGTCATTTCAGATATCAATGTTTCTGCTCCATATGCTGTGCTCAGAGTTAGAATTTTACTTCTTATATTCCTGATACGTAAATTTAAGGGAGCTGTTTACTTTTAGAAAGATTACAATAGTGAAGGTTGATGACATTAGTCAGTCCCCTCTGGCTAACTGAGATGTTACCCTATTTGATAAAGATGGTAAGAGCAGTTCCTGTTTACTGAGCACATACTCTGCATCTACCTTTACATAAATACTTTACATACATTCTCTTACTCTATTCTCAAAGCAGTCCTATGAGAGCATTTTTTTTTAACTTAAAAAAAAGTAGAAATAAAATGAACACATAATCTACAGCTCAGTGAGTTTTCACAAATGGAACATACCATGTAACCAGCACCATATCAAGAAACAATTTTGTGTTGTTAGGTGCTATAAGTCAAATCCAACTCAAGCAACCTTATATGTAACTGAAAGAAATATTATCTGGTCCCATGCCATCCTCATGATTGTATGTTTGAGTCCATTGTTGTGGTTATTGTGTCAGTTCATCTCAGAGAGGGTTTCTCTCATTTTCTCTGACATGCTACCAAACGTGATGTATTTTTCTAGTTCTTGGTCTTTCCTCCTGACGTGTAAGTTGAAGGCTTGCCATCCTCACTTCTCTAAGGAACATTATGAATTTATTTATTCTAAGACTGAATTGTTCATTCTTCTGAGCAGTATACATTACACTCAGCATTCTTCAATACCACAATTTGAGTACATTATCTGTCTTCCTTTTTCATCGTGCAGCTTTCACTTGCATAAGGACTGAAAAGCCTACAGCTTGGGCCAGGCACACCTTAGTCATCAAAGTGACATCTTTGCTTTTCAAAACTTTAAAGAGGTGTTTTCCATGTAGAGGATTGGCAGACAGTGTTTCTACAAGTATATTTGTATGTTCTGTAAGAATTCCCAGGTATATAGTAGAGCTGACAAAGGACAAGATTGTAGTCACTTCTTGGTCATAGCCAGCTACCCAGAGGGAACGAGTAGTTGGATCTGTGAGCTCGGGACTGTGATTACAGGGGACATCAAGCTCAATTGGAATAACATACTATACAAAACATTGTTCCATATCCTACTTTAGCAAGTAGTGACTAGAATCTTACAAGCTTGCAAGCAGCCATCTAGACACAATGATGACTTTCTCCTCATCCAGAGCAAACAAGAATGAAGAAAACCAAACACTCATGGAAACAATTACTCCAAGCGACTGGTATACCATGTGATCCTCAGCCTACACGACTATGAGACCAATGTAGAACAAAACTCAAAATCATTAAAAAAAAAAAAAAAGGAACAGTTTGGTTGATCTGATACAGCCTTATGTTAACTACTGGAGACTATGGCCCCTCGCTGCCTTTCAGGTCTGGAACTGAATCTATTCCTGTGGCTTCCAGCCAAATGTAAGTCAAGTACATGAGTTGAACATTAGGTAGATACACTCCTTGGAGAGAATCATGGAAGAATAGAGCTGTGTATGCACAGGGAGACAGCTCAGGGGGTAGGAGTGCATGGAGGAAATGACACAGGGTAGAGGTAACTATGGGGAAGAAGTAGGAGGGGAGCTGTTGCATTGTGGGAAATTGTAGTCAATGTCATGAGACAAAGTATATGTGAGCTGCTATACGGAAAGTGAATTTGCTCTGTAAACTTTCACCCAAATCACAATTAAAAAAACCAAACAAATGTTAAAGAGGTCTTTTGTAGCAGATCTGCCCAATGCAGTATGTCATGTGATGTTGCTACTTCCATGGATGTCGATCTACCACCTGTCTGTCAGTTTGTTGTACTGTGGTGGCTTGCATGTTGCTGTAAAGCTGGAGGGTATGCCACTGGTGTTTCAGATACCAGCAGGGTCACCCATAGTGACAGGTTTCAGCAGAGCTTCCAGACAAAGACAGAGTTGGAAGAATAAATGGCCATTCACCTCTCAAAGAACTGACCAGTGAAAACCTTATCTATAGCAACAAAACACTGTCTGATAAATTACTGGAAAACTTTATGAATAGTGTCCAATACTAATGCTGGAAGATGAGCCCTTCAGGTCAGAAGGTACTGAAAAATACAACTAGGGAAGAGCTACCTCCTCCAAGTAGAGGTGAACTTAATGACATGGATGGAGTAAAGCTTTTAGGACCTCCATTTGCTGATGTGGCACGACTCAAAATGAGAAGAAATAGCTGCAAACATCCATTAATAATTGGAATATGGAATGTACAAAGTATGATTCTAGGAAAATTGGAAGTTGTCAAAAATGAAATGGAATGCATAAAGATCAATATCCTAGGCATCAGTGAGCTGAAATGGACTAGTTTTAGCCATTCTGAATCAGACAACCATATGATCTACTACACTGGGAATGACAAATTGAAGAGGAATGGTGTGGGATTCATTGTCACAAAGAATGTTTCAAGATCTATCTTGAAGTACAATGCTGTTAGTGATAGGATAATATGCATACAACTACAAGGAAGACCAGTTCATACCACTATTACTCAAATTTACATACTGATCACTAAAGCCAAAGATGAAAAAGTTGAAGATTTTTACCAACTTCTGCAGTCTGAAATTGACCAAACACGCAACCAAGATGTGTTGATTATCACTGGTGACTGGAATAAAAAGCTGGAAACAAAGAAGAATCACCGGTAGTTGGAAAACATGGCCTCAGTGACAGAAAAAACGCTGGAGATCACATGACAATTTTATAAAACCAACAGCTTTATCATTGCAAATACCTTTTTTCAACAACACAAATGGCTGCTATACACATGGACTTCGCCAGATGGAGTACACAGGAATGAAATTGACTACATCTATGGAAAAAGGCGATGGAGAAGCTCAGTATCTTCAACCAAAACAAGCCCAGGAGCTGATTGTGGAACAGACCATCAACTGCTGATACGTAAGTTCACGTTGAAAGTGAAGACAAAAGAAGTCCACGAGAGCCAAAATATGACCTTGATTATATCCCTCCTGGATTTAGAGACCATGTAAAGAATAGATTTGATGCATTGAACACCAATGACAGAAAACTAGAGGAATTGTGGGATGACATCAAGAACATCATTCATGAAGAAAAAGGTCATTAAAAAGAAAGGAAGAAAAGACCAAAATGGATGTCAGAAGAGAATGAAATTCTCTTGAATGAAGAGTAGCTAAAGCAAATGGAAGAAAGGACAAGATAAAAGAGCTCAACAGAAGATTTCAAAGAGGAGCTTGAGAAGACAAAGTTAATTATTATAATGAAATGTACAAAGACCTGGAGTTAGAAAACGAAAAGGGAAGTACACACTTGGCATTCCTCAATCTGAAAGAACTGAAGAAAAAATTCAAGCCTCGAGTTGCAATACTGAAAGATTCTGTGGGCAAAATACTGAATGATGCAGGAAACATCAAAAGAAGATGAAAGGAATATATACAAAGTCACTGTACCAAAAAGAACTGGTTGATGTTCCTCCATTTCAGGAGGTGGCATATGATCAAGAACCAGTGGTACTGAAGGAAGAAATCAAAGCTGCACTAAAGGAATTAGTGAAGAATAAGGCTCCAAGAATCAACAGAATACCCACTGAGATGTTTCAACAAACAGATGCCATGCTGGGGGCACTCACTTATTTGTACCCATTCCAAAGAATGGTGAACCCATAGAAACCATAGAACCCATGGAAATTATCGAACAATATCACACACAAGTAAAATCTTACTGAAGATCATTAAAAAACAGTTGCAGCAGTATACTGACAGAGAACTTCCAGAAATGTAAGCTGGATTCAGAAGAGGATATGGAATGAGGGATATCATTGCTGATGTCAGATGGATCTTGGCTCAAGGCAAAGTATACCAGAAAGATGTTTACTTTTGTTTTATCAACTATGCAAAAGCATTCAATTGTGTAGATCATAACAAATTACGGGTAACACTGAGAAGATGGGAATTCCAGAACACTAAACTGTGCTCATGAGGAACCTGTACGTAGACCAGGAAGCTGTTGTTTGAACAGAACAAGGGGACACTGCATGGTTTAAAATCAGGAAGTGCATCAGGGTTGTATCCTTTCTCCATACTTATTCAGTCTGAATGCTGAGCAAATAATCTGAGAAGCTGGACTATATGAAGAAGAACGTGGCATCAGGATTGGAAGAAGACTCAATAACAACTTGCGATATGCAGGTGACAGAACTTTGCTGAAAGTGAGGATGAGCTGAAGCACTTATTGATGAAGATTAACAACTGCAGTGTGCAGTATAGATTACATCTCAACATCAAGAAAATGAAAATCCTTACAACTGGACCAATAAGCAGCATCATGATAAATGGAGAAAAGATCGACTTTGTCAAAGATTTCATCTTATTTGGTTCTATAATCAACACAATGGAAGCAGCAGCAAAGACATCACATGACATATTGCACTGGGCAAATCCGCTGCAAAAGACCTCTTTCAAGTGCTGAAGAGCAAAGATGTCTCCTTGAAGACTAAGGTGCTCCTAACCCAAGCTAAGGTGTTTTCAATTGGCTCATATGCATGTGAGAGCTGGATAATGAAAAAGGAAGACTAAAGAAGAGTTGATGCTTTTGAGTTGTGGTGTTGGCAAAGAATACTGACAGTACCATGGACTGCCAAAAGAATGAGAAAATGTATCCTGGAAGAAGTGCAGCCAGAATGCTCCTTGGAAGAGAGAATGGCTAAGACTTTGTTTGACCTACTTTGGTCACTGTGTCAGAAGGGACCATTCCCTGGAGAATGTTATCATGCTTGGTAATGTGGAGGGTCAACGAAAAAGGGGAAGGCCTTCAATGAGATGGATTGACACAGTGGCTGCAACGATGGGCTCAGGTATAGCAAGGCATGAGGCTGGCACAAGATTGGGCAGTGTTTCATTCTGTTGTGCACAGGGTCACTGTAAATCGGAGGTGACTTGATGACACCAAACAACAACAACAATATGGACGCTGACTGTTGACCTAAGCAGAAAGAAACCCTTGACAGCTTCAATTTTTTATCCATTTATCATAATGTTATTTATCTGTCTTGTTGTAAAGACTTTCATTTTCTTCACATTTAGGCATAATTTATACTGAAAGTTGTAGTCTCTGACCTTCATCAGTAAGAACTTCAAGTTGTCTTCATTTCTGGCAAGCAAAGTTATGTCATCTGCATATTGCAGGTTGTTAACAAGTCTCCCTCAGATCCCAATGCTGCATTCTTCCTCATACAGTCTAGTTTCTTGGATTATGTATTCAGCACACAGACTGAGTAAGTAAGGTGAAAGGATACAACCCTCCCACAAACCTTTTCCTATTCAAACCATGCGGTATCATTTTGTTCTGTTCCAATAACTGCCATTAATCCACATACAGGTTCCACATGAACACAAATGTTCTGGAATTCTCCGTTCTTCATAATGTTATCTATAATTTATTATGATCCAGTCAAATGCCTTCATGCAGTTGATAAAACACAAGTGAACATCTATCTGGTATTATCTGCTTTTAGTCATGATGCATCTGACAACAGTGTATTCCTCATTCCACATGCTCTTTTTAATCCTGTTCAGTAATTTCTGTACTCCATTTGATCACTTTTCTTTGGAATGCCATGAATATAGATATTCTCAGGTGGATGGCCAAGAAGCTGTCTTCCAAATTTCTTGACATAGATAAGTAAGTGCATCTGTTTCCTGAAGCATCTCAACTGGTATTCCTGGAGCCTTGTTTTTGTTAATGCCTTCAGTGCAGCTTGAACTTCTTCCCTCAGTTGCAGCAGTTCTTGATTACATGCTAACTCCTGAAACGGTTGAACACTGACAAATTCTTTTTGGTACAGTGACTATGTATTCCTTCCATATTCTTTTGATGCTTCCTACATCGTCAATATTTTGCCCATAGAATGCTTCAGTAATGCCAACTCAAGGCTTGAATTTTTTCTTCAGTTCTTCCAGTTTGAGAAATGCCAATTGTGTTCTTCACTTTCAGTTTTTTAATTCAGGTCTTTGTCATCCTCATCCTAATATTTGTCTTCCTGAGCCATGCTCTGAAATTGTCAGTTTTTTTTACTCACAACTCACTTTGGCATGTCAAAATGAGAAGTAACAGCAGCATATATTAGTTATCAGAACACTGAATGTATGAAGTATGAATCAAGGGAAACTGGAAGTTGTTAAAAATGAAATAAGATGCTTAGAGATCACTATCCTAGGCATTGTTATTGTTTGTTGTTATGTGCTGCTGAGTCGGTCCCAACTCATAGCGACCCCTCCTTGGGTTCCCGAGGTGGTATCACTACGGAAGTAGATCACCCAATTTTCCTTCCGAGGCGTGGCTGGTGGGTTTGAACAGCCAACCTTCTGGTTAGTAGTCAAGTGCCTTAGGCACTACACAATCAGAGCTCCCATTATAGGCATTAGTGAGATGAAATGCATTGGTGCTGGCCATTTTGAATCACTCAATCATATGGTTTATTATGCTGGAACAACAAATTGAAGAAGAATGGCATTACAGTCATTGTCAGAAAGAACATTTCCAGATGTATCCTGAAGTACAGTACTGTCAGTGGTAGGTTAATATCCATAATCCTATGAAGAAAAATAGTTAAAACAATTATTATTCAAATTTATGCACTGACCAAGAATGCCAAAGATGAAGAAATTAAAGATTTTTATGACCTGTGCTAGTCTAGGATTGACTGAACATACAATCAGGATGTATTTATAATTACTGCTGATTGGAATCTTCTTTGGAAACAAAGAACAATCAGTAGTTGAAAATATGGCTTTGGTGATAGAAATGACGCTAGAGATAGCATGACAGAACTCTGCAAGACCAACAACTTATTCATTGGAAATATTTTTTCAATAACACAATTGATGACCATACACATACATGGACCTTACCAGACAGATTACACAGGAATCAAATCAACTAAATCTGTGGAAAGAGACGATGGGGAAGCTCAATATCATTAGTCAAGACAAAGTGACTGTGGAATAGACCATCAACTGCTCATGTGCAAATACAAGCCGAAGGTGAAGATCAAAGCACATCCATGAGAACAAAATTACAACTTCAGAGACATTGCACCTGAATTTAAAGATCATCTCAAGATAAATGTGATGCAATAAATGCTAATCAAAGACCAGACGAGTTGTGGGAAGACATCAAACATGAAGAAAGTGAAAGGTCATTAAAAAGCAAGGAAAGAATGGCTGCCAGAAGAGATTATGAAACTTGCTCTTAATTGGAAAGTATATAAAGTGAATGGAAGAAATCATGAAGTAAAAGAAAAATTATACTCAGTTCCTAAAAGCCCCATGGTGAAGGAGGAGGGAGAGGAGTGTGTAGGTGTTAATAACCTATTTATAGCTGATACAAAAGGATCAGGTTGGAAGGAGCAGGGGCAGAATATTAACTCAGGTCTAATCACCTGAAACCTTCCGAGTAGCTACACTGAGTATCATTCATTCATTAGATAAAATTTGTATGAACAGTTACTATGTGTCAGGCAGCACTGAGTTTGCTGCTGGTGATTCCATCTTTAGCAAGACACACAAGGAGACAGAAAAGTTCCTAATCCCCATGGTGCTTTTATTCTCCTGGAAAAGACAGAACAAAAACAAGTCAGCAAATAAATGTGAGTGGTCATAAATGCAATGCAGAACACAAACATGGCAGTCGGGGAGAGAATTAAGAGAGTGAGAATGACCTAGTTTTAGAGGGACCAGGGAAGGGCTCTCTGAGGTTAGACTAAAGCTGACAGCTCAAGGATAAAGAAGATAGTCACACAAATGGTGGAAGGATGCCAAGAAGAAGGTACAGCATGTACAAAGGCTTAAAGGTAGGCTGGAAAACATTGGGCAAGTTAGCTCCAAGAACTGAATAATATCAGTGTGGCTGGAACAGTTTTGGAGGGAGAGATAACAAGAGGACAGATAATGCAGTACCTTGTAACCCAAGGTTAAGACTCAGTATAAAATCCAAAGTACAATGGGAAACTATTAAAGAATCTTAAGCAGGGGAGTGACATGTTATTTGTGGTCACAAAAGAAGTATCTTTATAAAATATTTCAAATAAAAAAAAATGTATATATATGATGAACACTCATGTAGCTACCATCTAACATTATATCAATCTCAACATTGTTATAGGATCCAGGTTTTTGTTTGTAACTAAAACATCAATGAAACAATGATGCAACTGAAGTTAATAATTGTTTTTTTCCTTTGCTCAGTTTTTTATGCCACCACTTATCTGTCAGTTTGTTGAACTGACTGTGTTGGCTTGTGTGCTGCTGTGATGCTGCAGGCTATACCACTGCCATTTCAAATACCAGCAGCGTCACTCATGGTAGACAGGTTTCAGTGGAGCTTCCAGACTAAGACAAACTATAAACAAGGACCTGGCAGTCTACTTCTTTAAAAAAAAAAAGAAAGAAAGAAAGAAAAAGAAACGGCCAGTAAAGACCTTACGAATAGCAGTGGAATACTGTCTGATATGGTGCCAGAGATAAGCCCCTCAGGTCAAAGGCATTAAACTACTACTGGGGAAGAGCTGCTCCTCAAAGCAGAGTTGCTATTAATGATGTGGATGGAGTAAAGCTTTTGGGACTTTCATTTGATGAAGTGACATGACTCAAAATGAGAAGAAACAGCTGCAAGCAGTCATTAATAATTAGAATATATGAAGTATGAATCTAGGAAAATTAGAAGTCATCAAAAATGACATGGAATACAGAAAGATTGATATTTTATGTATTAGAAAGCTAAGATGGATTTGGCCATTTTGAATTGGACAAATAAAAGGTCTACTATGCCAGGAACAAGAAATCCAAGAGCAATGGCATCACATTCATAGTCATAAAGAACATTTCAAGATCTATCTTCAAGTACAATGCTGTCAGTGATAGACTAATATCCATATGCCTACGAGGAAGACCAGTTAATACTACTAATATTCAAATTTATGCACCAACCACTAATGCCAAAGATGAAAAAATTGAAAATTTTTACTAACTTCTCAAGTCTGAAATTGATCAAACATTCAATCAAAATCAATGGATAATTACTGGTAATTAGAACAGGAAAGTTGGAAACAAAGAAAGGAACATCAGTAGCTGAAAAATATGGCTTTGGTGATGGAAAGAATGCAGGAGATCACATGACAGAATTTTGCAAGATCAACAAAATAATTAATCAAAAATACCTTTTTTTTTAAACAACATACATGGCACTATACATCTGGACCTTACTGGGTGGAATACACAGGAATAAAAATTGACTGTATCTGTGGAATGAGAAGGTAGAGAAGCTCAATATTATCAGTCAGAACAAAGCCAGGGAGCGACTACGGAACAGACCATCAATTGCTCATATACTCATTCAAAATGAAGCTGAAAAAAATTAAAACAAGACCATGAGAGCCCAAGTACAATGTTGGGAATATCCTACCTGCATTTAGAGACCATCTCAAGAACAGATTTGATGCACTGAACATTAATAACTGAAGATCAGATGAGTTATGGGATGACATCAAGGACATCATATGTGAAGAAAGCAAAAGGTCATTAAAAAGACAAAAAAGAAAGAAAAGGCCAAAATGGATGTAAAAAGAGACTCAGAAACTTGCTCTTGAATGGACAGTAGCTAATGCAAATGGAAGAAATGATGAAGTATAAGAGCTGAACAGAAGATTTCAAGGTGTGGCTTGAGAAGACAATGTAAAGTATTACAATGAAATGTGCAAACACCTGGAGTTAGAAAAACAAAAGGGAAGAACATGCTTGGCATTTCTCAAGCTGAAAGAACTGAAGAAAATATTCAAGCCTCAAGTAGTTGCAATACTGGAGGGATCTTACTGAACAACACAGAAATCATTAAGTGAAGATGGAAAGAATCCAGTTACTATACTAAAGATAATTGGTTGACGTTCAACCATTTCAGGAGGTAGCATATGATCAAGAACTGATGGTACTGAAAGAAGAATTTCAATCTGCACTGAAGGCTTTACAGAAAAACAAGGCTCTAGGAATGGTAGAGTATCAACTGTGATGTTTCAACAAACAGATGCAACACTGGAAGTGCTCATTTGTCTAGTTAAGGTTGTTGTCAACTTGGCTGGGCCTAGTTGAGTGGCTGGACAACTGGATGTAGTTATTTTCCATGGTGAGACTGGCAATCAATTCCATGGTGGAATCTACTGAAGCAGCTGAGTAGCTGCTTTAGGGATGTGGTCTGCTTCCAGTATATAAGCAGCAACTTTGAGGATGGTCTCTTCTTTTGGCATGCTTGAATTCTGCATGTAGCCAAGTCATTGCTCAACATCCTGCCATGATCTGCCAATCTTGGGACTTCTTCTGGACTTGAATTAGTGGCCTGCCATGTGGTTTGGTAACAGTGGGACTGTGCCTTTCTACTCATCAACCCTGGGGTTGTCAGCCTCAGCAGCTAGCAGCTGCCTGAGTGAAGAAAAGCCTCCAGCTTCAATGGGCCAGGAGCAGGAGGCAGAGCTGAAGTCCAAGGTTGAGGGGCTTTCACCCAGGCCCTAGGGCCTGGCACTTTTAACTCAAGACTTAAAGCCTCCAAAATTGTAAGAGAATAAACTCATATTTGTTTGAGCCATCCCATTTGTGGTATGTTCCCATTAGAGTGACACTAGGTAACCAAAACACTAAATTTAGAAGTCAGCTACCTGCTGAAATGACTGGAAGAGTTCCATATTTGTGCCATTCCAAAATTCCAAAGAAGGGTGATCCAAAAAAAAAAAAAAAAAGAGGAAATTAAAAAATGGTTAAAGCAATATACTGACAGGGAACTGCCACAAATTCAAGCTGGATTCAGAACATGTGGATTGAGGGGTATCAGTGCCGATGTCAGATGGATCCTAGCTAAAAGCAGAGAATACCAGAAATATTTATCTGTGTTTTACTGGCTATGTAAACATTTAGCTTAGTGGATCTTAACAAATTGCAGATAACATTTCAAAGAACAGGAATTCCAGAACACTTTAATTGTGCTCCTGAGGAACATGTACATGGAGCAAGATACAGTCAGTCAAACCGAACAAGGGGGTATTGTGTGCTTTAAAATGAGAAGAGGTGTGTCAGGGTTGTATCTTGCCACAATACTTATTCAATTTGTATGCTCAGCAAATAATCTGAGAAGCTGGAGTATATGAAGAACAACACAGCATCAGGATTAGAGAAGATTCATTAACAATCTGTGATACACAGATGATACAGCCTTGCTTGCTGAAATCAAAGAGGACTTGAAGCATTACTGATGAAGATCAAAGATTACACCCTTTAGTATGGATTATACCACAATGTAAAGAAAACAAAAATCCTCACAACTGGACCAAAAGGCAACATTATGATAAATGGAGGAAAGACCAAAATTGTCAAATTCATTTTACTTGGGTCCATAATCAACACCCATGGAAATAGCAATCAAGAAAGCAAATGATGCATTGTGTTGGGCAAATATACCACAAAAGACCTCTTTAAAGTGTTAAAAAGCAAAGATGTCACTTTGAGGTGCATCGACCCAAGCCATAGTATTTTTAATCACATCATATGCATGCAAAAGCTGGACAATGAATAAGAAAGAAGAATTATTAATGCACTTGTAATATCATGTGGGTGAAGAATACTGAATATACCATGTGCTGCCAGAAGAACGAACAATTCTTTGTTGGAAGCAGTATAGCCAGAATCCTTGTTGGAAGTGAGGATGGTGAACCTCTGTCTCACGTACTTTGGACATATTACCAGGAAGGACCAGTTCCTACAAAAGGATATCATGCTTGGTAGAGGGTCAGCAAAAAAGAAGAAGACCCTCAATAAGATGGATTGACACAGTAGCTGTAACAATGGGCTCAAACATGGCAAAGACTGTGAGGATGGCACACAACCGGGCAGTGTTTTGCTCTGTTATACACAGGGTTGCTATGACATGGAACTGACCTGATGGTACTTAACAACAGTTAACCATGAAGTTGGCAGAATCCATCCCCAATCTCCCTAGTTCTCTCAATCTTAAAGACCCTCAAACACATCAAATTTTCTATCAAAACCATCTTCCCGAAGAAGTCTTTCTTGCAGCTTTCTGACCTACTTTAAGGCTGGTTGTTCTTTACAGCTGTCAGTCTTGGAGCCCTTGTCATTTCACTATCATCCAGGGGGATTTTTTCCATTCCCCTTTTGATATTTGGTTTCATATGCCTTCTTCTTCTCTGTTGTTTTTTTCCTCTCATTCTGGTAAACATCTTCAGGAGCTTCATGATAAGCTCTGGACACTAGAGGTAAATTTTGAGGCACTGCATGTCTATAAATGTCTTTATCCTACCTTTACATTTAATTGACAGTTTGCTTGGGTTCAGAATTCTAGGTTGAAAATAATTTTCCCTTAGAATTCTAGATTTCTCAACTGTCCTAAAGTAATTTTGATTCTTTTATCTTTTTATGTGGTCTATTATACTCCTCTAGAAGCTTTTAGGATTTCTCTTGTCCTCAGGATTCTGTCATTTTATGATCATGCATATTAGGGGGAATCTATGTTCATACATTATGCTGGGACTAGATTGGCCATTTCAATTTGGAAACACAGACCCCTCAATTCTGGGAAATTTTCTTAATCATTCCACTGATGGCTTAAGCACTAGGTTTGTAAGTTCACATGTTCGTAAGTAACCAGTACACCACATCATACCCACTGTTCCACTTTCACTGTCCTTCTCTTTCGCTGGCTAATTCTCAGTTTCAAATGGCTGGCTCTGATGTTCAATTTCTGAATGTTGGAGAGCCAGAGCTTACTCCCGCACTCCTGGGCTCCCTTCTATTCTCTTTTATCATATTTGAAGGACAATTCTGCTGGGGATACAATTCTTGGTTGGAAAATTTCTTCTTTCAGAGTTTTATACTTACCATTCCAGTGCCCTTCTTGCTTGCATGGTTTCTGCTGAAAAATCTGAGTTTAGTCTTATTGGTTGCCCTTTGTAGGTAACTTTATGTTTTTCTCATGCTGCTTTCAGGATTTGTTATCTTTTGACTTTGATGAGTTTGATTATGACATGACTTGGTAATTTTCTTTTGGAATAGATCCTGTTTGGGGTTCACTGAACTTCTTTCATCATATTAGGGAAATTCTCTTCCAACAAATCTTCAACAATTTTCTCTGTGGCTATATTTCTCTCTTCCTGTTCTGGAATTCCAAGTACTTTTAAGTTATTCCTCTTGATGGTATCTCACATAAATCTTCTTTCCTCATTTTGTTTTGATCTTTTTTCTGATTGATCTATTAACAAAGTGGCATCGAGGTATTTGTCTTCAATCTCACCAATTCTGTCTTCCGTCGATTCAATTCTACTCCTTTGCCCACTCATTGTGTTATGTATTTCTGAAATTTTAGTATTAATCTTCTGGATTTCTATTTGTAGATTTTGTTTCATTTATAATTTTTTATTTATTTTGCCATTTTGTTCTTGTATTGTTTTAAATTGTTCTAGAATTTTGTCTGTTTTCCTTAATTTCGTCAGTGTCTTTCTTGCTCTGTCTCTCAATCCTTTGAAGGTAACTAAATATAATTATTTTGAATTCTTTATATCAGGGAGTTCCAAAGCTGTTTCTTCCTCAGGGATGTTTTCTGGGTCTGTATCCTGGTCCCTTGTTTCTATTACTTCTTTGTGTGGACTGTGATGGTCTGTTGTCTCTAAGACACTGTGACATTGTTGTATTTATTATTTAATCAGTAACTGTATGCTGGTGTGATTCACCCAAGATTTTTTTTTTGTTTTGACATATCTGAATAAGCAGAGAACTGTGCTCCTCTATTTGTTAGCTGGCAGCACTTAGACACTCACTACCTGTCTCCTGGTGAATGGGTTAGAGAATGAGAGTGAGCACATAGATCTTTGTTAGCTGTTTGTGAAGAACTGTTAAGGGTGAGTAGGGCTCATACTGGCTGTTGTCTATTGGCCAGCTGGTGCAAAAGCAAGTGGCGGCCTTCACTCAGTAGGTGGGGCTACAGGAGGGGCAGGTATGATCGGGTCATATGGTCACAGTTGCTTATCCTACTCAGACAAAAAACAAAACAAAACAGAACAAAAAAAAACACACCAAGAGAATACAAACAAAGAGGACAAAAAACACAAACTGCATAAACAAACAGATAAACTGCTGAGTAAAATAATACTAATAAAAAAATGATAAAATTGCAAATAGAAAAAAAAAAGGGATGAGAAGAACCAAAAGAAAGAAAAAAGATGGAAAGAGAAAGAAGGGAAAACCAACCAACCAACCAACCTAGAACCCAGGAAGGGAAAAAGAAAGAAAAAAAAATTAAAAAGGAAGAAAAAAAGAATAATTTTAAAACAGACAAACAAAAACAAAACTGGGGTAGCAAGGCAGTGCACCCAGGCTCCATCAGGGCACAGACTGGAATGGAATTCCTGCCCAGGCTAGAAGGTAGGTAGAGGTGGGAGATGGCCACACCCCCATTTACCAAGAGGGTGTAGTGTATAAGAGTAACAAGGGCATTATTGCACCTTTCCAGTTGTCAGCCTCCAGTGAGGTTGCCTTGCTGGTCCCCAGCAAACGGAGCCTATTCTTAGGTCGCTGGTATCAGAATGCCTCTTGCAAATATTCAATATGGTCACACCGTTCGCAAATATTCAAAGTTCACAGCTCAGTTTATCTCCTCATTTGCTGTTCTCCTTTCTAGTCGTCGGCCACTAGTGCAGTTTTCCAAGCAGCCCTTGGCGAGCAAGGCCAATTCTTAGGTTAGTGCCCAGATCCTAACACTACTTGTAAATATTCAATCTGGTTGTGTTGTCAGGATAGCCAACAGTCTGCAGCTCTGTTTGTCTCCTTATTCACTGTTTTCATTCAGGTTCTTCTACTAATTGGTATTTAATCCATTTTTTTAATCCTTCCTTTGAAAGCTCAGGGCTCCAGGATTATCTTCTGTATCTGTGTCAACTGGTTTCTCTTTTCTTTGTTGAAGAGGGTCTGTGGAGCTTGTCTACCTATTCTGCCATCTTGTCAGAAGTCTTCTTCTCTATTATCAATAAATATTCTCTCCAGCTAACCTTATTCTGTCATTAAGTATTATTCCTGTGGTGTTGATTCCTAAATCTTTTTGTCCAATGATTATACTTCTCCCTAGAAAACCCAGCACCCTTTGGACATTTCCACTTGGATTGCCTAATAGGCATCTCAAATTTAACATGGGTAGAATAGACGACGAATTTCACCCAAACCTATTCCTTCTCAAGTGATCTTTGATCTCAGTAAAAAGCACCATCATCCATCTAGTTGCTCAAGGAAAATTTTAGGAATTACACTTGATTCCTCTTTCCTTCCCACACCATAATCAATCTATCAAATTCTGTAGTTCTATCTCGAAAAGCATCCCAAATCAATCCTTGTCATCTCTACTGCCACCACCATTCCAATACAAGTCCCAGCCACTACCATTTCTCACTTATACTCTTATAATTCTCTAATTGTTCTTCCTAATTCTACTCTTGCTGCCTTAAGAACTACTCTCCACACAGAAGCCAGAATAATTTAAAAAGTCAGATCATATCACTTGCCTACATAAAAACCTCTAATAATTTCCTGAGGAAAAAGATGTGGGAGTCAGCTTCCATAAAGATTGCTGTTGCTGTTTTGTTAGGTGCCACCAAGTCAGCTCCAACTCACAGCGGCCCTATGTACAACAGAATGAAACACTGTCCGGTCCTGTGCCAGCCTCACAATCCTTGCTATACCTGAGCCCATTGTTAGAGCCACGGTGTCAATGCATCTCACTGAGGGACTTCCCATTTTTCACTGCCTCCACTTTACCAAGCATGATATCCTTCTCCAGGGAAGGGTCCTGTTTTGGTTACCTCTGTGCTGCTCTAATAGTAAATACCACAAATGGGATGTCGTGAACAAACAGGAGTTTACTCTCTTACAGTTTGGAGGTTTAAGTCCCAGTTCAAAGTGCCAAATTCTAGGGGCTGGGTGAAAGCCCCTCAACCTTGGGCGTCGCCTCTGCTTCCTGTTCCTGGCCCACTGAAGCTAGAGGCTTTTCTTTACTCAGACAGCTGCTGGCTGCTGACACTGACAAACCCAAGGTCGACAAGTAAAAAGGCACAGTCCCAATGTTACCAAACCACATGGCAGGCCGTTAATTCAACTCAATTGAAAATCCCAAGGTTGGTAGAGCACAGCAGGCTGCTGAACAGCGATATGGCTACATGCAGGGTTCAAGTGTGCCATGAGCTAGAAACCATTCCCAAAGCTGTTTCTTATATATGGGAAGCAGACCACATCCCTACTACTTAGCTGTAGATTCCACCATGGAGTTGAACCAGTCTCACCATCGTGAATACTACATCCAGCTGTCCAGCCACTCAACCAGGCCCAACCAAATTGACAGAAACTTTACCACAGGTCCCTTCCGACAACATGACCAAAATAGGTCAGATGAAGTCTGGCCATTCTCACTTCCAAGGAACATTCTGGTTGTACTTCTTCGGGACAGATTTGTTAGTTTTTCTGGCAGTCCACAGTACTTTCAGTATTCTTCGCCAAGATCACAACTCAAAAGCACCAACTGTTCTTCTGTCTTCCTAATTCACTGTCCAGCTGTCACATGCATATGAAGTGACTGAAAACACCATGGCTTGCGTTAGGCACACCTTAGTCTTCAAGGAGACATCTTTGTTCTTCAGCACTTGAAAGAGGTCTTTTGCAGCAGATATGCCCAATTAAATATGCTGTCTGATGTCTTGACTGCTGCTTCCATTGGTGTTGACTGTGGAACCAAGTAGTATGAAATCTTTGACAACTTCAATCTTTTCTCCATTTATCATGATGCTGCTTACTGGTTTGGTTGTGAGGATTTTCATTTTCTTCATATTGAGATGTAATCTATACTGCAGAATGTCAGTCTTTAATCTTCATCGGTAAGTCCTTTAAGTCATCCTCACTTCCAGCAAGCAAAGTTGTGTCATCTGCATAGTGCAGGTTTTAATGAGTCTTCCTCCAATACTGATGCCACACTCTTCTTCATATAGTCCTGCTTCTTGGATGATTTGCTCAGCATACAGATTGAATAAGTATGGTGAAAGGATACAACCCTGACATACTCCTTTCCTGATTTTAAACCACTCAGTATCCCTTCGTTCTGTTTGGATGACAGCCTCCTGGTCTATGTATAGTTTCCTCATGAATAAAATTTAGTGTTCTGGAATTCCCATTCTTTTCAATGTTATCCATAATTTGTTATGATCCACACAAATGCTTTTCCATGGTCAATAAAACACAAGTAATTATCTTTCTGATATTCTTTGCTTTCAGCCAAGATCCATCTGGCATCAGCAATGATATGCCTCATTCATGTCCTCTTCTGATTCCAGCTTGCATTTCTGGAAGTTCTCTGTCAATATATTGCTGCAACCATTTCTGAATTATATTCAGCAAGATTCTACTTGTGTGTGATATTAATGATATTGTTCGATAATTTCCATGTTTTGTGGGATCACCTTTCTTTGGAATGGGTACAAATACGCATCTCTTCCAGTCAGTTGGCCAGGTAGCTGTTTTCCAAATTTCTTGGCACAGATGAGTGAGTGCCTCCAGTGTGGCATCTGTTTGTTGAAACATCTCAATGGGTATTCTGTTGATTCCTGGAGCCTTGTTCTTCACCAATTACTTCAGTGCAGCTTTGACTTCTTTTAACACCCTTGGTTCTTGATCACACGTCACCTTCTGAAATGAATGAACACTGACCAGTTCTTTTTGGTACAGTGAGTCCATGTATTCCTTCCATCTTCTTTTGATGTTTCCTTCGTCATTCAATATTTTGCCCATGGAATCTTTCAATACTTACATTTTTTCTTCAGTTCTTTCAGCCTGAGAAATGCTACACATGTACTTCCCTTTTGGTTTTCTAACTCCAGGTGTTTGAACATTTCATGATAATAACTGGCTTTGTCTTCTCGAGCTGCTCTTTGAAATCTTCTGTTCAGCTCTTTTATTTGTCCTTTCTTCCATTTGCTTTAGCTACTCTTCAATTAGGGCAAGTTTCAGAGTCTCTTTTCACATCCATTTTGATCTTTTCTTCCTTTCTTTTTAATGACCTTTGGCTTTATGAATGATGTTCTTGACGTCATTCCATGATTCCTCTGATTTTCAGTCACTGGTGTTCAATGCATCAAATATATTCTTTAGATGGTTTCTAAATTCAGGAGGGATACAATCAAGGTCATATTTTGGCTCTCATGGACTTCTTTTAATTGTCTTCAGCTTCAACTGAAACTTGCATATGAGCAGTTGATGGTCTGTTCCACAACCAACTCCTGGCCTTGTTTTGGCTGAAGATATTGAGTTTCTCCATTAACTCTTGCCACAGATGTAGTCGATGTGATTGCTGTGTACTCCATCTGGCAAAGTCCGTGTATATAGCTGCCATTTATGTTGCTGTAAAAAGATATTTGCAATGAACAAGTCATTGGTCTTGCAAAATTCTAATCATTTGATCTCCAGAGTTATTTCTATCACCGAGGCCATATTTTCCAACTACCGGTGATTCTTCTGTTTCCACCTTTTGCATTCCAATCACCAGTGATAATCAATACATCTTGATTGCATGTTTGATCAATTTCAGACTGCAGAAGTTGGTAAAAATCTTCAACTTTCTCGTCTTTGGCTTTGGTGGTTGGTGTGTAAATTTGAATAGAGTAGTATTAATTGGTCTTTCTCGTAGTTGCATGGATATTATCCTATCATGGACAACATTATACTTCAGGTTAGATCTTGACGCATTCTTTGTGACAATCAACGCCACTGTATTCCTCTTCAATTTGTCATTCCTGGTATAGTAGATCATATAGCCATCTGGTTCAAAATGGCCAAAATCAGTCCATTTCGGCTCACTAATGCCTAGGATATCAATCTTTATGTGTTCCACTTCAATTCTGACAACTTCCAATTTTTCTAGGTTCATACTTTGTACATTTCATGTTCCGATAATTAATGGTTGTTTGCAGCTGTTTCTTCTCATTTTGAGTCATGCCACATCAGCATATGGAGGTCCCAAAAGCTTTACTCCATCCACATCATTAAGGTCAGCTCTACTCTAAGGAAGCAGCTTTTCCTAGTTGTATTTTGAGTACCTTCTGATCTGAGCAGCTCATTTTCTGGCACTGTATTGGACAATGTTTCAGGGCTACTGATAAAGTCTTCCAGTAATGTATCAGACAGTTTCAGTGCTATTCATATGGTTTTCACCATCCAATTCTTTGACAAGTAGATAGCCCCTTCCTTCTTCCAAGTCTTTCTTAGTTTGGAAGCTCTGCTGAAACCTTTCCACCATGGGTGACCCTGCTGGTTATGCAATACCAGTGGCATAGCCTCCAGCCTCAACAAACAAGCCACCACAGTACAACAAACTGGCAGACAAGTGGTGGTCCATAAAGATTGCTGTTGTTGTTATGTGCCGTCGAGTCAGATCCGACTCACAGCGACCCCTCCTTGGGTTTCCGAGGCAGTATCACTACTGAAGTAGATTGCCCAACCTTCCTTCTGAGGAGTGGCTGGTGGGTTTGAACTGCCAGCCTTCTAGTTAGCAGTCAAGTGCCTTAGGCACTACGCTACCAGAGCTCCTTATATATGTATGTATATATATATGTTGTTGTTGTTGTTGTTATTTGCCGTCCAGTCGGCCCCAACTCATAGCGACCCCTCCTTGGGTTTCCGAGGCAGTATCACTACGGAAGTAGGATTGCCCAACCTTCCTTCCGAGGATATAGTTTATTAAATTATTGTCTAATATATGGTTTCCAAAGATATTCTCCCAGTTAGTAGCCTTTCACTCTTCTCAGTAAAGTCTTCTGGTAAACAAAAGTTTTAAATTTTTACGAAGTCCAATCATTTTGTCTTCAGCTATTTGTGCTTTTTTATAATATTAGATAATCTATTGTTGAAAGACAGGCCTGACCAGGTTGTGTCTGCTTGTTCTTCTAAGAATTTGATGGCTTTAGTTTTCACATTAAGGTCCTTAATCTACTTCTGTTTTTGCATATCCTGTGATGCATGCATCTTGTTTCATTTTTCTGCATGTAGAAATTCAATTTTCCCAACATGATTTTTCAAAGATACTTCTTTCCCCATCAAGTGGACTTAACACGCTTATAGAAAAATCAACTGACCACAGATTTCTGGACTCTCAATTCTGTTCCATTGGTCTATGTGGTTCCCACCCCTGCTCCAGTGGTTTCCTATTACACCTTATATTTGATTCTAATTTTTCATTCCACTTTACAAAGCCCTATATAATCAGGTCTCTGCCTACCTCTCCCCTCTGAACAAATCTCTTATTACCCTCCCCCTTGAGCAGTATGTTCCAAGAAACTAGCTTTCTCCTCTTCCTTAAATTTGCCATTCATATTTGCTTTAGCATTTTTGCACTGCCTGAAATGCTCTTCTCACTGATCTTGAGTCTCTAGTCTCTTGTCATCCAGACATCAGACTAAGCTCCTTCTTACTCACAGAGAAATTCCCTGGTCACTCATTCAAAAATATCACAGTTTTAGTACTCTGCAAAGCACCTGTCATAGTCTTGTACTGTTGCTGTTTTACTACCTCCCCTCAGTGGAATGGAAGCTCCACAAGACAAGAGATCTCATCTAATCTTACTCATCTTGAATGCCTACAACTACAATACTTGACATATAGTTGGCACTCAATATATGTACTTGTTGAAAGAATGAACTCATGTAATAGATGTTTATTAAATGTCTACTATTTGTCAGGTTATACAATAGTAGACCCTACCCTCATAGAAAAAAATTACATCTTTCAGATGAGGAAATGCAACTAAACAAGAGGTTTGCCTATGGTCAGATAGCCAGTTAATAAGAAATAAAAAATGAATAAAAAAATTACTTGAATCAAATGAGAAGGAAAACACAACATACCCTAATCTTTGGGACACAGCAAAAGTAGTGATTGGAGGACAACTTATAGCAATAAATGCACACATCAAAAAAGAAGAAAGAGCCCAAATCAACACATTAACCCAACATCACCAACAATTAGAAAAAGCCCATGGTTACCAGAAGAAAAGAAATTATAAAGATTCAAGCAAAAATAAAAATTAAAAGTCAACAGAAAAAAATCAACAAGTTGGTATTTTGAAAAAAATCAATAAAACTAACAAACCACTGGCAAACTTAACAAAGGAAAAGAGGGAGAGAATACAAATAACATCAATAAGAAACAAACTGGGTAATGTCACAACAGAACCAACTGAAATAAAAAGGATAATATCAAGATCCTATGAAGAACTGTACTCCAACAAATTTGAAAATCTGGAGGAAATGGACAGTTTTCTAGAAACACACCACTTACCTAAACTAACACAGACTTAAGTGGAAAATTTGAACAGACCCATAAGAGAAGAAGTTGTTGAACAGGTCATAAAAAAATTACCAACAACAAAAAAAGTCCTGGCACAGACAGTTTCACCAGAGAATTCTACTAAATGTTCAGAGAAGAAGTGACACCAATCCTATTCAAACTATTCCAGAACACAGAAAAAGATGGAATCCTCCCAAATTCATTTCATGAAGAATAACCCTGATACCAAAACCAGGCAAACAACAACAACAACAACAACAAACGCAACACACTGCTGTGCAGTCGGATGGGACTCATAGTGACCTCTCCTTGGGTTTCTGAGGCAGTATCACTATGGAAGTAGATTGCCCAACCTTCTGGTGAGTTTGAACCACCAGCCTTCCGGCTAGCAGTCAAATGCCTTAGACACTACACCAGAGTTCCTAAAACCAGGCAAAAACATCATTAAAAAGGAATACTACAGACCAATATCCGTCACGAATATAGACGTAAAAATCTTCAACAAAATCCTAGCCAACAGACTTCCAACAATATATCAAAAAAAACAGTAATATATTATGACCAAGTGGGGTTCATATCAGGTATGCATGGATGGTTCGACATTAGAAAAACAATGAATATCATCCATCACATAAGTAAAATAAAGAAAAAGAACCACATGATCATTATCAATCGATGCAGAAAAGGCAATTGATAAAATCCAAGCACCCATTCCTGATCAAAACTCTCAGTGAAATAGGAATATAAAGAAAATTCCTCAACATAATAAAGGGCATATATATAAAACCAACAGCCAACATTATTTTCAATAGAGAGAGTTTGAAACCATTCCCCTTGTAAACAGGAACCAGACAAGGATGCCCTCTATCACCACTTCTATTCAACATTGTATTGGAAGTCCTAGCCAGGGCAAAAAGTCAAGGAAGGGAAATCAAAGGCATCCAAATTGATAAGGAAGAAGTAAACTATCCCTATTTGCTGATGATATGATCCTATACATTGAAAACCCAAGAGAGTCAGCAAGAAAACTATTGGAATTACTTGATTTAGCATCGTGGCAGGATATAAGATCAACATCCAAAAATCAGTTGGATTCCTCTACACCAGCAAAGAGATCACTGAAAAAGAAATAAAAAAGAACAACAAAGTAGGATGTTTCACAGTCCCAGATCTTAAAACCTATTATACAGCCACAGTAGTCAAAACTGCCTGGTACTGTTATAACCACAGACACACAGACCAGTGGAACAGAACTGAGAACCCAGAAATAGATTCATCGATCTATGGTTAGCTGATTTTTGACAAAGGGCTGAAATCTATCAAGTAGGGGGAGATATGCTCTCTTTAACGAATGGTGCTGGCAAAACTGGTTATCTATTTGCAGAAAAATTAAACAAGATCCATACCTCACACCATACACAAAAACTAACTCAAGATGGACCAAAGATTTAAACGTGAAACCTAAAACTATAAAGCTCCTCAAGGAGAAACTAGGGGCAAATCTAGGGCCCTTAACTTATAGCAAAAATAGACCATCAAGCATAACTCATGTACAAATAGCGGAAGACAAACTAGATGAATGGGACCTTCTAAAAATTAAATTTGTATGTGCTTCAAAAGACTTCTCCAAAAGAGTAAAAAGAGAACTTAGAGATTGGGAAAAAATATTCAGCAACAACATACCTGACAAGGGGCTCATCGCTAAAATTTATAGAAAACTCCAACACCTCAACAACAAAAAGACAATTCAATTAAAAAAATAGGCAGAAGACATGATGAATAGACTCTTCACCAAAGAAGATAATTAGGCACCAACAAACACATGCAGAAATGTTCACCATCTTTAGCCATTAGAGAAATGCAAATCAAAACAACAATGAGCTACCATCTTGCCCCAGCACTAACAGCAAAGTTCAACAAAACAGAAAATAACAAATGCTGGTGAGGATGTGGAGAGACTGGGACTCTCATACACTGCTGGTGGGACTGTAAAAGGATACAACCACTATGGGAAGCAGTATGGTGATTTCTTAAAAAGTTGGAATTAGAAATACCATTTGATTCAGTAATCCCATTACTAGATACATATCCTAAAGAAGTGAGAGCCAGGATAAGAACAGATATATGCACACTCATGTTCACTGTAGCACTACTTACAATAGCAAAGAGATGGAAACAACCTAAGGGCCCATCAAGAGAAGAATGGATAATCAAACTATGATACGTACACACAACAGAATACTATGCAACACTAAAGAATAATGCAGAATCTGCAAAACACCGCATAATGTGGATGAACTTGGAGGACAACAGGCAGAGAGAAATAAGTCAATTATAGAAGGACAGATATTTTATTAGTTTACCATTGTAGAAAGTCAAGGAAAGGTTTATATATGGAAGGAAACTCTGTTGGTTACCAGGGATGGGAGAGGAGGGGAGGCAACAATGCCAGTTAGGTAGAGACAAGTACTGATTTGGGTGAAGGGAAGGGCAATGTACCAAAAATGAGTGATCAACACTGTGTCACTGAGGAAGAGAAAGACATAGAGAGGTACACAGAAGTACAGACAATAAAGATGAACCTTTTGCATGTACAGTACTGCGCTGTCAGTGATGGCAAGCACTGATGGGTAGATAGATGGCTGGACAGGCTGAATGATCAGGTATGTCTATGGATGGGTGTGTGTGCCCATGACAATGTACAGGGTTGGCAGACAATGTTTCTATAAGCATATTTGTATGTGCTGTAAGAATTTCCAGATTATAGTAGAGCTGACAAGTGGCAAGGTTTTGGTGGCTTCTTGGCCACAGCCAGCTACCCTGAGGGAGCAAGTAGTTGAACCTGGGCTCAGGACCACAGTCGCAGGGGACATCAAGCTCAATTGCCATAACATACTACACAAAAACATTGTTCTACATCCTACTTTGGTGAGTAACAGCTGGGGTTTTAAAAGCTTGTAAACGACCATCTAGATGGAATGATGGGTCTCTTCTCATCCAGAGCAAAGACAACTGAAGAAAACCAAAGATGCATGGAAAGAACTGGTCCAAAGGACTTGTAAACCATGGGATCCTCATCCTATATGACCATGAAACCAGAATACTAGATGGTACCCATCTACCACTGTGAACTACACGGAAGGGGATTGGTGTAGGAGATCCTGGATAGAGTGGGAGAACAATGTGGAACAAAACTCAAAATCATAAAAAAAGACCAGGTTTGCTGGTCTGATAGAGGCTGGTAAGACCCCTAAGACTATGGCCCCTAGTTACCCTTCAGGTCTGGAACTGAACTCATTCCTGCGGCTTCTAGCGAAAGAACACACAGGCCTATGGGGTGGACATTTACATCAGTTGGCACACTCCTTGGAACGATCAATCATGGGAGAACAGAAGGGCAGTGTTTGCACAGAGAGATAGCCTGGGTGGCAGGAGTGCATGGGAGGGATGGACACAGGGAAGAGGTTAACTATAGGGAAAAGTGGGAAGAGAGCTGTTACACTGTGGGGATTGCAGTCAATGTCATGAAACAAAATGTGTATGAATTGCTGTATGGAAAACGAATTTGTTCTGTAAACTTTCACTCAAGTCACAATACAAATTTTTTGAAAAAAAAAAAAGCCAGTTAGTAATGGGGACTAAACCCAAAGTCTCTTCTTGTCTAATGTCTTTTCCCACTTAACCACTGGTCCCTGTCACTGTTAACAGAATTCACTAAAAATAATGACATGAGACAGTTTGTTAAGTCCTCAAAAAGCTTAATATAAAATTACCATATGACCTAGCAATTCCACTCCTAGGTATATATCCTAAAGACATGAAAGCAAGGATTCAGATACTTGTACATCGATGTTCATAGCAGTGTTAATTCACAATAAGCAAAAAGGTGGAAACAACCCAAGTGCCCATCAACAGATAAATGAATAAACAAAATGCTTGGCTGCTAACCAAAAGACTAGTGGTTTGAATCCATCCAGCTAACCGCATGAAGAAAGACCTGGCTGGTGATCTACTTCCATAACCTGACAGCCATTGAAAACCCAAGGGAGCTCAGTTTTACTCTGAAGCACACGGGGTCGCCATTAGTTCTCATCTTCTTGACGGCAATGGGTTATATGCATACAACAAAATATTACTCAGCCATAAAGAGAAACAAAATTCTGATACATACCATGATAGCGATTGTACCTTGAAAACAATATACTAATTGAAAAAAGCCATAGAAACAGACAAATACCTTATGATGCTGTAGTGCTGTTAAGTTAATGCCAACTTATGGTGACCCGTTCTACGTGGTTTTTAGGGCTTTTTGGAAGCAGATTACCAAACCTACTTCCTGAGGCTGCTGGGGGTGGGTTCAAAGTGCCAACCTCTTTGGTAGTAATCAAGCACTAACTGTCTGCACTACCCAGTAACTCCCACTGTATGATGGTACTTATATGGAGTATCTAGAATAGACAAATGCATAGAGATCAAAGTTTATTGGTGGTTACCAGGGCTGATGAAAAAGGAGAATGGGATGTTTATTGCTTAATGGAAAGGGTTTCTATTTGGGGTGATGCAAAACATTTGGAAATGGATAGTTTTGACAGCTGCAGAAGATGGTGAATATAATTAATGTCATTAAATCATACACTTAAAAATAGCAAATTTATTGTTACATATTTTACCACAACTGAAAAACAAACAAACAAAAACACCACCAACCAGCAGGCAGTGGGGGAATAAAAGGAAAGACAAGTGCATCCCTCTCCAAATTATTTAAACAGTCACAGTTTTTCTTTACCTTTACTCTGAGGTAATGATTTCCATACATATTGTGTATATGTATATGTATCTTTATCTGTAAATGGAGTCAGTACATAAAGTGCCTGAGAATATGTCTTTTCTATATCCCCCACTGTGCTGACTGAATAACAAAACATTAAAAATGTGTTACTGAGTGTGGCATTGCTAGTCTTCAGTATAAACAAAATTAGGTCACATTGTTCTTCAAACTACTTCTGAATTTTGTACTTATCTCTATTATCACATGCATTACATATTTTGTGTCTATATAACTTTACCTTCTCAGATCATAAGCTCCTTGAGGGCAGGGATTATGTTTCATTTATGCTCATATTCTTATGCGTAGCACAAAGCCTATTCTTTCATTAATAAATGTCTAGGCACTTACCATGCACCAGGACCTGTTAATGCACCAGTCTGCCCCCATGGAGCTCATATTCTAATGCCTGATACGTAAAAGGTGTTTTATTTTAACTGAAATGATAGACAATTATACTAGGTTTTCATTTTTTGATAAAACTCTTAATTTCAAAGACCTGGGTGCCATGCACCTGTCTTACTTTGCTCTTAATTTGGTATGACTCTTTTTCCAATGCAAATCCCTGACCACCTTTCCAAAACCCTGTTAAAATCTCTTCTTTTCTAGGATGATTTCTTTGATCAACCCCATTGTGATCCCTTCAGTTCTATATCCCTTCAGTGCATAGATCTATCAATACTATATTAATTTAAATTTACTAGTTGTTTTAGGTGACATGCGGTTTTGTTTGCAACTACATGGGAAACCGTGTCTTCTGTTTTTTTGTCCTTCTCAGAAATGTATTTATCACAAAATTCATTTCCAAAGACTTTTCTTGCCAGAGTAAATGCTAATCTGTTTGAACATTCATGTACTTATGAAATTATGATCATTTTTTACAACAGAAAACTGCAAGAGACTATTCTATTCCATCCTTTTAGATCTTCATTTTTAGGAAAGCCCAAGGGAGAAATGTGTATTGGAAATTTAGGAAATAAGATGTAATTAACAAAGTACCTTTTTCAGTATTCTATTTTTGATTCTTAATTTTAGAATACCGATGGTTCCTACAAGCACAGAACAACAGAATATACCCCTCAGTCTCTGAGGTGCTCCTCTTTTCCTTGACTACTTACCCTGTGGGCAGACACTCTTCTAGTCTCTTGTACTGGTAGCCGGAGTGAGGATTAATCTGGCCCCCTGGGGTGCAGGCTGTAGCCTGGATAGTTAGCTGATGGCAGGCACATTTGGACCTGTGTAGGACAGAAGAACACAACAGCTAGGATTGTGATACTTTCTTTTAGGGACAAAAAGAACTAATAAAAGGGTGAAGATACAGTAGTGAAATTACTAACAGAAGGATAGACAGAGCAGTGAAATTTTAATTTTTTCTCATGTAAATGGGAAAGGAAAAGACAAGAATAGTAATAAGATAAGAGAGTTAGAAAATGAAACAAAGTGGCAGATAAGAACATGATGGTGGGGAGAAAGACAAAGTGCAGAGAACCAGGGAAAGACACAAACACAAGATGCATGTACCCAGAGTTACTTAGGTGGCTCCAGCCTCTATACCTCAGATTTCACGGAGGCCTTATAGCAGGGGCTCCAGCTAAAGAGGAAACCAAAAGAAGAAGGGGAAATGGGGAAGAAGTACAGATATACAACAAAGGAAGGAGTGGAGAGAAAAGTAACCATGAGGAGTTGAGAGGCAGGGACAGCAATTCCCCCACCAACTCACTTGTCCCGGCACCCATCCTTGCAGTCACAGCCAACTAGAAATTCAGGGCCTGTGTTAATGAAAACACCCTTGCCCGGGATACGTTCCTTGCTGTAGGCCACTTGGGGTGGGGGTGTTGTGTCAATCTCATTGACACAGGATAGAGGAACATCTTCCTTCCCATAAGTAATGTCCAAAATATAGTAAAAAGGCTTGTAAGGCTGAAACTTTCGGTCCACAAGAACATATGGATCCAAACAGAACATCTCCAAGAAGAGGAAATCACAGCCAGTCTCAAAAAGGTAGCGTTCAATCTCTTGCATTGTCCGAAGACAGAGGCCACAGGGTGTCTTATAGATAACATGAAAGCCCATCTTGCGGTTCACTCGGCGCCGGGCTGTCATCCGCCGGAAGTCATAGAGTAGCGGGACTAGCAGAGGATTCTTGCCCCGGTACTGTTCACTCCTCATAGGTCTGACCCGAGACAGACAAGTATAGCTGCAGACATGGGGTAAGTAGAAAAGCTTCTCCATAGGGGCACGGTACGAGGGCTCTGCCGGGGCCCTCTCCAACATGCCATGGAAGGCTGGAGGTGCTGGGGGTGCTGGGGGTGTTGGGGGTGCTGTGGGTGTTGGTGTAGCAGTGGCTGTTGAGCTTAAAGATGATCTGCAAAATGAGAAGCGAGCGATCAGATAAGGCAACCAAACCAAACCAAACCAAATCCAATGCCATCAAGTCGATTCTCACTCATAGCGACCCTACAGGACAGGGGAGAGTTGCCCCATAGGTGTTCCAAGGCTACAAATCTTTGCGGAAGCAGATTGCCTCATCTTCCTCCCATGGAGCGAGTGGTGGGTTCAAACTGCTGATCTTCTGGTAGCAGATGAGTGCCTTAACCACTGTCCTACCAGATATCCTTAGATAAGGCAACAAGACTACTTTATTATATAACTATCCCCTAGCCAAGCCATTTTTCTCATCTTTAAAATAGTTACGGCCTTAAAGCTAAGACACAAGAAAGTCAGATCATCCTTTTCTTACCCAACCTGGATAATGAAACTCCCTGGCTACTCTTCACTGACTGATAATATCTCTATTTTAACAATATTATCTTTCCCTAAAATTTATCTGCCTGTGAATTATGGAAGTAGAGTCTAATGCTTTTTTCCTGCTCTCTGTCCTATAAATGTTCTTACTAACTCTCAGAATTTAAGGAGAGGCTGTGGTGTTTTCCTTTCTATTGATGGTACTATGTTCAAAGAAAATATTAAATAACTTTCTGGTGATGCTGTATTTTTAGGCACTTGGTTTCTACGTTAGTTATTCTAACTTTGTTTCTCAGAAACTGCTAAAGTTAAAGCTGCCTCTTCTAGTCCAAACTCTTTACTGTCATAATCTTAACTAGGTACCTGGAAATCCGTGGACTGTCCCCTATACAGTAATCACTCAGCCCACCTTGCCACCCACAGAAAGCCTAAGATTCTCTCACCTGTATGTCTGATTGATCCCAGGTTTCCCAGGGGTATTTTCGCTGAGAGCAGGAGATGTAGGGGAGGAATGACCAGAGCCCACAGATCCTGGCCGGAAGGATGTGCTCTTTTTGGCTACCTGCTTCCGTGACTGGGCAAGCTGGCTTTCCAAGCTTCTAAGACAGAGCAGAGAGATCACATAGTGAAGGATACAGAAAATACATGTGAAAACTGGAGAAAAAGAAGGAATAGCACTCACTCAACTTCAGCTGCCTGGGGGGAGAGAGGTGGGGCAGGCGGGACAGGTGGGGCAGGTGGAGCAGTCGGCTGTGGGGGCTCCATTGGCTTGAACTGGGTTCCAGTACTGGTCAGATCTTGGGTGTACTGAACCACAGGACCTTTGCTCCTTACAGCACCTACAGAAAAAGGAAAACTGATCGAGTGAGAGGATAAGAGCTGCGATCGAGTGAGAGGATAAGAGCTGCATAACTTGTATTCAGCCACAAACCCGCTTTTCAATTTATGCAATATAAAAAAACAGCAATGAAAATATTTTGAATAAATGCTAAGGTTGTCGGTTTAGTTTCCATTATTTAAACCAATGAGTAAGAATGATGACACATATAGTATCAAACATTTATACTGCCTTTTGACTTAAATAAGGAGGCTTTTTCTTCCTGCCTCTGAAGATGTATCTCAGTAACTATGTTATATTTTGGTGAGTATTTAAAAAATGCACCCTTTGATCAACTAATGTTAGTAGGAAAAACACTTAATATATGCCAGGAATAAAACCAAAAACAGTCTGAGCTTTAAAAAACTGACCATAGACAGCATATAAATGTGGATCACATGTGGATAACAGAGGTAATCCCTAACCTAAGCCAGTTCTTTCAGATTTTTATGAGGTTGTTTAGAATGAATCACAGCCATAGCAATGCTTTAGGCACCACACCACCAGAGCTCCTGCATATGGAAGTAGCACCACAAATCCCATCACCGCTACCAGGAACCACTCAATGAGCATGAGTCCCATTTACTGTATGTCAGCGGTGTCATCTTGGTAAACAAAGGATAGCCACGTATAGAATCGCCTGTGCTGGTTTGGCTCTATTTCTTCTTTCCCCCAGGATATCTACCAGAACACACCCATGTTTGGACGTGTCCTGAGCTGTCCTCCTTGCTTCTTCTCCAGTGCAGAGGCTGATGATGTCTTCATGCTGAACATAGGCTCCAGCCGTGTAGAGCCCCGGTAGATCCATTCACATCTTTTGTCATCCTAGGGATTTGGAAGAAGGGTGGTGGTGGGAGGACAGGTTAAAGGCTAGAATTTACTCTGTCATTTGTGGAGAATATACATCCATGTATTTCCTCTGGGAAATCTCCCTGATGAGCCCTCGACTCCTATCTATTCAACAAACTTGTATGCCAGGCACCATGGCAAGTATTAGGAATATAAAGAAGAAAAACACATAGTCCTTGTTTAGGAAATTATAGAAGAGACAGATGTCAATGCTAAGAATGTGACAAGGACCATATAAGGCCTCAGGAACAAAGGGCTGAGACAGCATACAAAAAAGTAATGTAATTCTAGTAAGAGGGTGAGGGGAAGAAAAGGAAGGGTACAGAAGATCTGAGAGTTAAACAGAGTCTTAAAAAATCATCAAGGCCTCCAGTTCCTTGATCCTGCTTCTTTGTCCTGCTGTCCTACCAAATCCTAACTGTGGACAGACTGAACTGTCTGCTTTCTTTGTACCTACACGCAATGTGAATATTCTGGGGAGGGGGGTGGAACACCCCAAACCATGCAGATTAGTGATTAGTGTTACAATTAAATTTATTTTTAATAGTCACCCACAGAGGAACAGAAAGACAAAGTAGAGTTTGACTTCAAACAGAACAGATAGGAGGGTAAGAAAGAGGAAAACTAAAGAATAACTATGAAATCATCATTGTTGCCTCTATACCTCTCTACCCCCTCTCTAACCCTGCCTCCAAAGCTTTAGGGAGGAACAGTACCAGGAAGAGGATCCTGACTAGGCTGCCATCCACCTCCTCGACCCGGGACTTCCACCATGTGCCTTCCCACTCAGTCTTGATTAGCTGGCCACTCTTGAGCAGCACCATGGGGCGGTTGGGGTAGGCAGTAATATATTCCTCTATGAAGTCTCGGCAGGAGATGTCTTCTATGTCCTCCCAAGTCTTTTTCACTGTCCCAAGAAAGAAGAAGAGCTGAGCGAAGGCAGGTAGGATATGTCTTGACAGGGAAAAATGGCTGGCAAGAAGATACTTGGTATTTTTTAAGTTGGCAAGGAGAGAAAAAATAAGGAAATCATAGCTTCAAGCAAAGTAAAAATAAGGCCATGTAAGTATTAAAGCTAATACTTAAATGCATATATAAGTCAAGTAAATAATGAAGAAGCAATACACAAATATTATGGACTTCAATCATTTCACACAAATGGATGTTTCTTCTTAGGAAAATTCAAGTGGAAATTCCTACTACTTGTTGATATAAATAAATCAAAAAAGATCAGATGGCATCATGAAATAATAACAAAAATTTCTCCTTCCTTCTCCTATCAGGCTTTTAAGGGACTCTGAATATGTTTACTGTGGAAACACAGAAGTGTTAGTTAACTCTTCTGCAATTTAAAACAGGTGCTTCTGTGGAAGTCTGTTCCCAAGTCAGAGTACCAAATATAGGGAACACCATAAAGTCTCCATTTAACACAGTTTCTGTGAAAAGCACCAGGCAGACTTACAGATTTACATAATGTTACATTAAGAATGAGACCAGGAAAGAAGTAATACCTCCTCAAACCTGCATCATTTAGAAATGAAATAAACACACATCTACAGTAAGAGCAGTCCACCTGGGGTCAGTCATGATTTTCTAAGGCTACACTCTTGGCTATAAAGTTCCAGCACTAGAGATGAACAGATAAACTGTATCTCCCAAAGAATATTTATGAAGCTTATGCTCCTCCTTGAAACGAGGGGAGAATCTTATGCACCAAATGAAAACTAGGCATTTTCAACTGGATGTCTCAAGAAGAAATACAAGACAGAAGTGGAAAGGAATAGAACAAATGAAGAAAGGGGGACACTCACATGGCCGGCAGATAGGATACAGTTCAGATTGTGTGACGTAGGAAGCGTAGCCATCATCAAAGAAAATGAGAAATCTGTAAGTGAAGAGTGATGGTAGAAAGATCTGGGGGTTACAAACACGGGGCATATTTAACATGATCTACAGAAATCACTCTGTCAAAACTTCCGCTCCTCGGCGTGAGCTAGGATGCACTCCAGAAACTTTGTTCCAATCTATGGCTTTCTTCCTACTACCACATTTTAAGGCAAATAACGCATGTTATCCTTTTTTTTTTCCAAACCATGCAAACCCTTTGCACATTAGCTTCCTATGTGTGCCATGCGTGTTGCAAACTTGCAAACATTATTTCCATGGGCATGTTATATGTGGGGGGGAATATGGTATTCTTTTTTCCTACCCCAAGAGTTAGGAATTCTCCCTTAATCTAACCAACATATCCCCACTTATTTGAAACCATTTATTCTTGTTCCTCTATCAGATTCGTATGCTGCTGAAAACCACTTAGTCTCCACCTCATCTCTTCCTTCAACAGAAATTCTCTATTCCCCAAACCATTAAATCAATCTTGATTATTCTCTTTCAATTTTTCTTAAGAAACAACAACAACAACAACAACAACAACAAACAAAGGAAAAAGAATCATGTACATGACTTCTGTTGCAAAGAAACAGAATGGGTTTCTGGCCGCGAGAGATTAAGAGCACAAAAGATGATTGTGAGACCTGGACTATGGGTTGAACGGGGCAGGTGCAGTGCTCCCCTTCTCCATACCCTTTACAATTCTCTGTTCAGGTACCTGAGCTTGTTTTTGACGTTTGGTGTCTCAGCTACAATGCCAGCATAGAGCCAGACCTGATTCCCATCTTTGTATTTGGCCACTACTCGACTGCCCACATATAGCTTGTCAGCAGGAGGGTGGTAATCGTAGGCAATATGGTTCCCCGACAGAAGACTCTTCCCTTTGTTGTCAAATTTAACCTTGTACTTCTTCCCTGGTCCTGAGTAAAAGAGAAAGATAACAAACAAATTAAAAACAAATAAATAGTTTTTAGTGTAAATCCTGGCTGCTAATGAGAGACAGAAGGGAAGGCTGTGGGGAAAATAACTGGCAATGGAGACCGGCAGGGCTGTCTTTCACCGGTTCTTCTCTAATTTGAACATACCAACTGTCTGGATGGCAATAAGGGTGCCTTTGTGCCATGTCTTAGTTCTCTTCTTGCCCAGAATCCGCATGCTGACTATCAGGTCACCATCTTTGCTCAGTTCACCAGACATCTGACTCAAGGTTCCTATGGAAGAAAGCAAAGTTGTATTAAGAGATATGCCACATATTGGGTAGAGAATGAAAAGGTAAAGAGGGGAGTAGAGTAATCGAAGAAAACAGAGTAACCTTTGATCCTCAGCTACTTTTGCTGCTCTTGGCCAAAGGCAAAATCACAAGAGATAGCTGACTCAATTGTTTATGTTAACAGAAGAAATCTGAGTATTTGAAGTTCACATGTAATTCCATATTTTTAACAGTTTCCAACTCCTATTAACAACAACAGTAACTACCACTTTTGAAATGTTAAGTAGCATTTATAAAACATTTTCTTGCAGGGTAATTAATAGCCCCATTCTATAAGCAAAGCTATCTTCAGATTGCTTTATAAGAGCTTGAGTTACTCTGTTCTCCCTAATCTCCACTTGGAAGTAGTAGTCATAGGCATGAAAACAGACTACATGCAGAGAGGTAAAAAAGTATTAAGGACCCCTGGTGGTACCGTAGTCGAGTGGTCAGCTGCTAAGGACTATTGGTGGCTGGAACCTACCAGCTGTGAAAAAGATGGAGTACTCTGCTTATATAAAGATTACAGCCTTGGAAACCCAATGGGGCAGTTCTACTCTGTCCTATAAGGTCACTAAGAGTTGCAATCGACTTGACAGCAATGGGTTTAAAAAGATATTTGGATAAAGTCTGGAAAATCAGTTTATCAGTATAACTGGGGTTTGATGACTACTAAGGGCAATGAGTCTGGCATATCACAATCTGCAGACTAAAGAATTAGTGTAAAACAACAAAAACAAAACCACAAATAATCTCATATTGACCACGGATATACAGCCAGTGGTGTTAGAAAAATAGAACACAGCAGATGTGGAACATTCTGAGATGCTTAAGCAAAGCCAGTTATCCACAAAATCTATGTAGGTATTCACCTCCCTATTCTCTCTTGCCTATACCTAGGTACCTCCTGCCCTGACCTTTATGTAGATCTTGGGAACTGCTCTTCTTGTTGACAGCATCCATGAACTTCTGCACATCCTGAGCTGACTTTCTTAAGGCAGCCATAGCTTCACGTAGCTAAAGGGGCAGAAATGAGGGAAACAAGTTCCAAAACAGCACATGAGTTAGAAGTAACTTGAAAATTAGAAATACCTTGTATTTCAAAAACCACAATGGAGTAAGTCATATTTGGAATCACATGGTTACTTTATCAGCCAAGAGGTAGCCTTTGTTACGAAGTTAGAAATCAGTTCAGAAATCAGCTTTAGGAAACATTGATTAATTATACCTGTCTGATTTTTCAGTAGTTAATGTATAAGGAGCCCTAGTTGTGCAGTGGTTAAGTGCTGGCTGCTAACTCAAAAGTTGGCAGTTTGAACCCACCAGCTGCTCCAAGGGAGAAAGATGCAGTAGTCTGCTTCCACAAAGATTACACCCTAGGATCCCCATGGAGCACATCTAGCCTGTCCTCTAGTGTTGCTATGCATGGGAAACAACTAGAGGGCAATGGGTGGTTAGTACATGCATCTCCTGGTAACCTATTTTGCATTCTTATAACATCTATTAAAGGTTTGGAACCCTCAGGGCTGATTATAGGATATGTCCATGATTGAAGTAAAATAATGATCAGGCCAAAAGTTTCTCCCACTTTAATTCCTCTCACCCACCCCAACTCACCTTCTGGTCTTTCGGAGTTCTGCTCCCAGCATCACCTGTGGATGAGAAGAATTCTAATGAGTGTTAAGAGATCACATGCAAGAATTTCAGAGAAATTAAGAACTGTGGTTAAAGTATTATCACTGAAGCATTACTGATAACATCTGAAAACAATCTACATATAGACATACACACAAACGTAAAAGCATTCAAAATAGTCCAGAAAGCCAGCACAGCAAATGAAAGGGTTCAGTTCTGGATAAAGTACTGGGACAAGTGCCAATCTGTAGGATTTGAGGATTTTACCACATATTTGAATTTTTAAAACAGTAATTCATTAATTATTTCACCATTTAAAATATGAGATGTGGTCAATGAATTAAGAAAATGTGTATTTTTGAGTAGCAATGTCCAAGAGAACTCTCTGCAGTAATGGAAATATCCTACATCTGCACTGTCCAAATCATTATCATTTGGCCAATAAGCTTACGAAATATGGCTAGTGCAACCGAGGAAATGAATTTTAATTAAAAAAACTTTTTTAGATAAAATTCACAGACCATAAAATTCACTTTTAAAGTGTACAATTCAGTAGTTTTAATATATTCACAAGGGTGTGCAACCATCCTAACTACCTAATTCTTGAACACTTTCATTAACCCCAAGAGACCTGTTAGCAGTCACTCCTCGCTCTTCTCTCCCTGCAGCCTCTGGCAACAACTTATATACTTCCTGTGTCTACAGATTTGCCTTTTCTGGACATTTCATATAAATGAAATCACACAATATACGTGGTCTTTTTTTTCTGGCTTCTTTCACTTAGCATAATGTTTAATTCATGTTGTAGCAAAAGCATTAGTATCAGTACTTCATTCCTTTTTTATGGCTGAATAATGATATACCACATTTTGTTTATCCATTCATCAACTGATACGTATTTGGGTTGTTCATACTTTTCAGCTATAATGAACACTGCTGCCATCAACGTTCAAGTACAAGTTTTTGTATGGACATGTTTTCACTTCTCCTGGGTATATAGCTAGGACTAGAATTACTGGGTCATTGGGAGCTCTGGTAGCATAGTGGCTAAGACACTTGCCTGCTAACCAGACGGCTGGCGGTTCAAACCCACCAGCCACTCCTCGGAAGGAAGGTTGGGCAATCCTACTTCCGTAGTGATACTGCCTCGGAAACCCAAGGAGGGGTCGCTATGAGTCGGGGCCGACTCGACGGCACATAACAACAACAGAGTAATTCTTAGAAAGGTGATTTCCGAGAGGGGGTTCAATTACAGGTTTGAAGGATGTCTAAGGGCCATGGCCTCAGGGGTTTCAGCAGTCTTTATCAGACCAGTAAGTCAGATCATTTTTACGATTTTGAATTTTGTTCTACATTTTTCTCCCAACCTGTCCAGGACCTTCTATTGTGATCCCAATCAGAGCAGTCTGTAGTGATAGATGGGCACTGTCTAGGTCTTCTGGTCTCAGGCTAATGAAGGCTGTGGTTCATGTGGACCATTAGACCTTTGGAACAACTGACTTTTTTTTTTTTTAATTGTGATTTGGGTGAAAGTTTACAGAGCAAATTCACTTCCCATACAGCAGTTCACATATACTTTGTCTCACGACATTGATTACAATTTACCACGATGCCACAGTTCCCTTCCCACTTCCTCCCCATAGTTACCTCTTCCCTGTGTCCTTGCCTCCATGCACTCCTGCCCCCTGAGCTGTCTCTCTGTGCATACACAGCCTTTCTATTCTCCCATGATAGTTCTCTCCAAGGAGTGTGTTCTGGTTACCTTACCTAGTGCCGCTCTGACAACAATATACCACAAATGGGATGGTCTTAACAAATAGGAGTTTATTTTCTTACAGTATGGAGGCTTTAAGTCCAAGTTCAAAGTGCCAGGCTCTAGGGGCTGGGTGAAAGCCCCACAGCCTTGGGCTTTAGCTCTGCCTCCAACTCCTGGCCCACTGAAGCTAGAGGCTTTTCTTCACTCAGACAGCTGCTGCCTGTTGAGGTTGCCAAGCCCAAAGTTGACAAGTAAAAAGGCACAGTCCCGATGTAACCAAACCACATGACAGGCCATTAATTCAAGTTTATTGTAAGTCCCCAGGTTGGCAGAGCATGGAAGGCTGCTGAACAAGGACACAGCTACATGCAGGATTCAAGGTGCCATAAGCTAGCTACTATCCCCAAGGCTTCTCCTTATATACAGGAAGCAGACCATATCCCAAAGGCAGCTACTCAGCTGCTTGTGGTAGATCCTACCATGGAGGTGATTGCCAGTCTCCTCATGGGGAATAACTACCACCAGCTGCCCAGCCCACTCAACCAAGCCCAGCCAAATTGACGTACAAACTGAATTACCACAATTCCACCCATGGTATACCAGTCTCTTGGACTAACTGTTTCCATGCATCTTTGGTTTTCTTCACTCTTCTTTGCTGTGGATGAGAAGTAGACCCATTGTTGCATCTAGATGGCTGCTTCCAAGCTTTTAAGATCCCAGTCACTACTCACCAAAGTAGGATGTGGAACAATGTTTTGTGTAGTATATTACGCCAATTGAGCTTGATGTCTCCTGTGACTATGGTCCCGAGACCACAGGTCCAACTACTTGCTCACTTCTGTGGCCAAGAAGTGACTACAACATTGTCCCTTGTCAGCTCTACTACATACATGGTAATTCTTACAGAACATAGCAATACACTTGTAGAAACATCGTCTGCCAACTCTCTACATGGTCTTGGGCACACTTCCCCCTGCATGTTGTTGTTGTTGTTGTTAAGTGCCGTCGAGTCGTTTCCGACTCATAGCGACCCCATGCACAGCAGAACGAAACACTGCC
>NW_006921877.1:2419387-2429015 GCF_000298275.1 Orycteropus afer afer
GGCTTGAACCTCTGGAAGTTCTCTGTCAATATACTGCTGCAAACGTTTCTGAATTATCTTCAGTAATATCTTACTTGCATGTGATATTAGTTCAGCCTGTCCACCTGTATATCCATGTTTGCCTTCACAGACAACGTAGTACTCTATGTGCAAAGGGTTCATCTTTGTTGTCTGTACCTCTGTCTTCCTCTTCCTCAATGCCAGCATATTGATCACTCACATTTGGTACATTGCCCTTCTCTTCACCCAAATCAATACTTGTCTCTACCCTTCTAACAGTGTTCCCTCCCCTTTCCTCCCACCCCTGGTAACCAACAAAGAAAATTTCCTTCCATATATAAACCTTTCCTTGACTTTTTATCATAATGGACTAATACAGTATTTGTCCTCTGTGATTGATCTATTTCACTCAGCACAATGTCCTCCAAGTTCATCCACGTTATGCGGTATTTTGCAGATTCTATGTTATTCTTTAGGGTTGCATAGTTGGAATTTGTTTTTAAAACTGTGGTTTGGGTGAAACTTTACAGAGCAAATTGGTTTCTATTCAATAATTCACACACATTTTGTATCATGATATTGATTATAATCCGCACAATGTAATGGCTCTCTTCCTAATCTGTTCCCTTGGTTATCACTTCCATTCTTTTTTTTTCTTATTCCACCCTGCTTTCTGAGCTTTATCCCTGGGCAAATGCTCTTTTGATCTCTTATGGTTGACTATTCTAAAGACTGCATATGTGCCTGGTGTTATTTATTTACCTTATAGGCCAGTCTATTGTTAGGCCGAGATCTGAGCCCTAACAGTGAATTCAGTTCCAGGATTGAAGGGTGTCTAAGGGTCATAGTCTCAGGGATTTTACCAGTCTCTATCAGACCAGAAAGCTTGGTCTTTTTATGATTTTGAGTTCTCTTTCACATTTTTCTCCCACTCTATCCAGCACCTCCTATTGTGACCCCTTTCAGAGCAGTAGGCACTAGTAATCAGGCATCATCTAGTTCTTCTGGTATCAGAATCATTGAGGCTGGGGTTCACATGGTCCAGTAGTCCCTGTGGCATAACTGTTTCCACATGGCTTTGATTTTCTTCACTATTCCTTGCTCCAGACAGGAAGAGACCAATATGTGTACCTTAGAAGTCCACCCAAAATCTTTTAAGAACCTAGTCACTACTCATCAAAATAAGATGTAGAACACTGTCTTTGTGGACTATGGTATGCCAACTAATCTTTGTATCACTTACGACTAGGCTCCATATATGAAAATAATTTAATACAGATCAGTGAGAAGGGACTCTTCAAGAAATGGTGTTAGAATATTGATTAATAATCATAAGGAAAAAAGAGAAATCGTATGTTTATCCGAAATTCTAAAAAAAAAAAAAATATATATATATATAAAGATTTAGTTGCAAAAGGCCAAACTATTATGCTTTCAAAAGACAATATAAAAGGATATCTTTATAGCATCAGGACAGCAAAGGATGTAACAATCATTAACTATAAAAGAAAACATTAAAATTAGAACTCTGTTTATCAAAAAATACCATAAAAACTGAAGATAAACCACAAACTGGAGTTCCGGTAATATGGCAGAATAGGCAAACTACAAAGACCCTCTTCAACAAAGAAAAGAGGAACCAGTTAACAGATACAGAAGATAATCCTGGTGCCCTGAGCTTTGAAAGGAAGGATACAGAAGTGGAATAAACTCCAAGTGGTGGATGAATCTGCATGAGAACGGCAAAAAGGGAGATATATGGAGCTGTGCACTGTCAGCAATGCTGATGGATGTTGCCAAGTCGTGTTGGGACCTGAGAATTAACCTAAAAATGAGCCCTGTTAGCCAAGGGCTACATGAAGGACTATACCATGACTGGTGAATAAAAGAAGTGAAGATGGAGATGGGCTGAGCTGTGGACTTTTGGCTGTCTGGAGGGCACAGACATTTTGAATGTTTACAAGCTGTTCAACCATTTTGGATATTTAAGGTAACAGAGTATTCTCAGATCCCAGGGACCTAAGAATAGGTTCCACTTGCCAGGGACAGCAAGGACATACCAGACACTGGGGACTGGAAAGGTACAATATTCCTCGTTACTTTTATACCCCATATTGCCTTGGTGAACAGAGGTGCAGCCATCCCTCACTCCCACCCACCTTCTGGGCCAGCAGTAATTCCATCCCAGTCTGTGTGCTCTAACACAGGGTGGGTGCCCTGCCCACCCCCTTTTTAGTTAGTTTTTGTCTGTTTTAAAATTATTATTTTTTCCATCCTTTTTATTCTTCTTTCTTTCCCAGATTCCAGTTTTTGGCTTTTTCTCTCATCCCTTTTCCTGGTTCCCATTTTTATCTTTCTTGTGGTTCTTCCCATTCCTTGTTTTTCTTTGTGCATTTTTTCCCCATTCTTCTCTTCATTATTCTCCTACTCTACTTCTTTTCTCTTCTTCCCCCCTCCCCAAATATTGGCCCCCCCTTTTCTATTTGTATTTCTTTTGGATTTTTAAAATATTTCTTTAAATATTTTCTCTCATTTATCATCTTTCCTCTTTTTTTTCTTTTTTCTCTTTTTGGTGATTGTTTCTGTGTGCTTATGTGGTGTGTATTTTTTGTCCTCTTGCTTTTACTTTTTTTGATGGTTTTTCAATTGCTATTTTTGTCTAACTGAGTGGCAGACAGCAACTATGCCTGTAACAACCAAACCACACCTGCACCTCCTTGCAGCTCCACTCAATAAGTGAGGGCCACTACTTCCTTCTGTACCAATTGTCCAATGATACATGACCACTAATAAGAGCACGACTCACCTTAAACTGCTCTTCATAGTTAACAGAGATCTGTGCAGCCATTCTCATTCTCTATCACACCCACCAGGAGACAGGTTGTGAGTGCATAAGTGCTACGAATTAGTGAACAGAGGAGCAAAGTACCTTGCTTACTCAGATACATCCAAAAAAAAAAAAAAGAAAGAAAGCCCAGAGAGCGGCCCGGCCCGGAGCACCCAGGATGCGGACCTCGCGCCTCCACGGCTGGGAGGGAACCACTGTGTCAATGCCGCCCCCTGGTGGCATCTCCGTCACTGCAGCGCTGCACAACCAAGACCCAACCCACCGTCAAGGAAACCCTCCGCAAAAGGCGTCAGGAGGAAAAGCGGCGGCTCACTGGAAAATGACTTTATTTCACCATAAAAATGCCAATGGGGAGCGACACTGTCCTGACGGCGAAGGTACAACTGTAAAACAAAGAAAATGAAAATCTTTGGCGAATCATTCCAACATACAATCACAAATTAAATATAAAGCAACAAATTAAGATGTCTTGGAGACAACAGACCATCACAGTCCACACAAAGAAACAAGATAAAGCAGTATAAACAAGGGAGCAGGATATAGACCCAGAACACATCTCTGAGGAAGCAGCAGCATTGGAACTCCCTGATAAGGAATTCAGAAGAATTATATTTAGATACCTTCAATGGACTGAGACTCAGATCAAGGAAAACAGTGACAAAATTAAGGAAAACAAAAACAAAACTCTAGAACAATTTCAGAAGAAAATACAAGAATAAAATGACAAAATAAATGAAAAATTAGAAATGATACAAAATCTACAGCTATAAATCCAGAAGATTAATACTAAATTTTCAGAATAAATAACACATTTACAGGGCAAAGACATAAAGCTCAATCAATGCAAGTCAGAATTAGGGCGACTGAACTCAAATACCTCAATACTTCTTTGGAATGAGATCAATCAGAAAAAGATAGAAATAAAATGAAGAAAGCCCAAGATTCATGTGGGATACCATCAAAAGGAATAACCTATGTGTAATTGGAATTCTGGAACAGGAAGAGACAAATAAACCCACAGAGAAAATTATCCAAGATTTGTTGGAAGAGAACTTCTCTGATATGAAGAAAGATGAGAATATACCCATTCAGGAAGTCCTATGAACCCCCAAACAGGACAGACCCCAAAAGAAAATCACAAGACATATTATCATCAAACTCACCAAAATCAAAAACAAAGAAAGAATCCTGAAAGCAGCACAAGAAAACTGAAAGTTACCTACAAAGAGCAACCCATAAGACTAAGTTCTGATTTCTCAGTAGAAACCCTGCAGGCAAGAAGTCAATGGGATGGTATATATAAAATCCTGAAAGAGAAAAATTTCCAACCAAGAATTATAAACCAAAAGCCCATTGCCATTGAGTCGGATCCAACTCATAGCGACCCCTCCTTGGATTTCTGAGGCAGTATCACTATGGAAGCACATTGCCCAACCTTCCTTCTGAGGGGTGACTGGTGGGTTTGAACCAGGATTATATACCCAGCAAAACTGTCCCTCAAATATGATGGTGAATTTAGGACATTTCCAGATAAGCAGAAATTAAGGGAATCTGAAAACAGACCAACCTTACAAAAGATACTAAAGGGAGTCCTTTGGACAGAGAATCAATAATAGCAAACAATAACTGACCATTAATACACATGATGACATAACCCAAAAACCAACCCAGTTAGGGAAGTATCCGAAGTAAAATAAGCTTACAAGATTGTAAATAGGAAACCAGAGACATCAATTGGCCAATGAGGACAGCTACAAAACAGAAAGAAGGAAAAAGAGTGTAGTTACAGAACTTCTAAATGGTGAGGCAGTCAAGAGAATTCCAACATAGAATGGCTATTCTAAACTCCAGGAGAAAATTATATATCACGGGGTAACCTCAAAGAAAAATGACAAACCTTCATATCCCAATATAAAAGAAGACAAGCACAAATATTTAGCATATACTAAAACAACAGCAACAAAGGAAATGATAGCATGATTCATAAACAAAATGAGCTCAGCACAGAAAATTATATGGAACAAAGAAACCAGGAACAACATGAAAAAACACATAACAAAATGACAGCAACGTATTCATAATTATATCGATAATTATGCTGCATGTCAATGGATTAAATGCACCATTCAAGAGATGGAGAGTTGCAGAATGGATAAGAAAACATAAGCCATCAATAGGCTGTCTACAAGAGACACACCTTAGAGACAAAGACAAATATAAACTAAAAATAAAAGGTTGGAAAAAGATGTATCAGCAAATGACAACAACAACAAAAAGTAGTGTTGGCAGTATTAATTTGGGGTAAAATTGACTTTAAGACAAAAATCACCATAAGAGACAAGGAAGGACATTATATAATGATTAAAGGATCAATCGAACAAGAACATATAACCATAATAAACATCTTACGGACCCAATGAAAGAGCCCCAAAATACATAAATCAGGCTTTAACAGAAGTGAAAAGAAAAATAGATACCTCCACAGTCATAGCAGAAGACTTAAATAAACCACTTTCAATCATAAATAGAACAAATGGAAAGAAACTCAACAAAGAAGCAGAAGAACTACACAATACAACCTACCAACTTAACCTTATAAACATCTACAGAGCACTTCATTAAACAACAGCACAATATACATTCTTTTCCAGTGCACATGGAACTCTCTCTAGAATAGACCATATATTAGGCCATAAAGCAAGCTTTAATAAATTATTGCAAAGCATCTTCTCAGATCACAATGCTTGCTATCAAATTGGAAATAACAATAGGAAGATCAATGGAAAAAGAACAAACACATGGAAACTGAACAACATGGTCCTTAAAAATGATTGGGTAACGGAAAAAATAAAAAATGAAATCCCAAAATTCCTTGAATCAAACTAGAATGAAAACACAACATACCAAAATCTTTGGGACACAGCAAAAGCAGTGATCAGAGGACAATTTATAGCAATAAATGCACATATCAAAAAAAAAGAAGAACAAAAATCAACACCTTAAACCAACATATCCAACAATTAGAAAAAGAACAGCAAGAAAAGCTTACAGTCACCAAAAGAAAGGAAATAATAAAGATTGGAGCAGAAATAAATCAAACAGAAAATAGAAAGACAATAGAAAAAAATCAACAAAACTAGAGGTTGGTTTTTTGAAAAGATTAATAAAATTGACAAACCACTAGCAAATTTAACAAAGGAAAAGAGGGAAAAATACAAATAACATGAATAAGAAACAAATTGGGCAACATCACAACAGAACCAACTGAAACAAAAAATATAGCACAATACTATGAAGAACTGTACTACAAAAAAGTTGAAAATCTACAGGAAATGGACAGATTTCCAGAAACACACTACTTATCTAAACTAACATAGACTGAGGTGGCAAAGTTGAACAGATCCGTAACAAAAGAAGAAATTAAACAGGTCATAAAAAAATTGCCAACAAAAAAATAGTCCTGGCCCAGATGGTTTCACTGGAGAATTCTACTCAATGTTCAGAGAAGAAAACACATCAATCCTATTCAAACTATTCCAGAACACAGAATAGGACGGAATCTTCCCAAATTTTATGAAGCAAGCATAACCTTGATACCAAAATGAGGCAAAGACATCACTAAAAAGGAAATCTACAGACCAATATCCCTCATGAATACAGATGCAAAAATCTTCAACAAAATCCTAGCCAACAGACTCCAACAATGTACCAAAAAAATAATACATTATGACCAAGTGGGTTTCATATCAGGTATACAAGGATGGTTCAACATTAGAAAAACAATCAATGTCATCCATCACATAAATAAAACAAAGGAAAAAGAACCACATGATCATATAGTCAATGCAGAAAAAGGCAGTTGATAAAATCCAACACCTACTCCTAATAAAAAATCCCAACAAAATACTAACAGAAGGGACATTCCTTCACATAATAAAGGACATATATGCAAACCAACAGCCAACATTATTTTCAATGGACAGAGACTGAAACTATTCTCCTTGAGAACAGGAATCAGACATGGATGCCCTCTATCACCACTTCTATTCAACATTGTATTAGAAGTCCTAGCCAGGGCAATAAGGCAAGAAAGGGAAATCAAAGGCATCCAAATTGGTAAGGAAGATGTCAAACTAGCCCTATTTGTTGATGATATGATCCTATACCTAGAAAACCCAAGAGACTCAGCAAGAAAACTACTGGAACTAATTGAGAGATTTAGCATAGTGGCAGAATACAAGATCATCATCCCAAAATCAGTTGGATTCCTCTATACCAGCAAAGAGATTACTGAAAAAGAAATAAGGAAATCAATACCATTTATAATAAACTAAAAACTAAACTCACCGCCATCGAGTTGGATCCAATTCACAGCAACCCCTCCTTCGGTTTCTGAGGTGGTATTACTAAGGAAGTAGATTGCCCAACCTTCCCTCCAAGGAGTGGCTGGTGGGCTTGAACCACCAGCCTTCTGGTTAGCAGTCAAGTGCGTTAGGCACTAGGCTACCAGAGCTCCACAAGTATAGCTACCAAAAAAATAAAATACTAGAGAGTAAGTCTTACCAGGGACACAAAAGACCTGTACAAAGAAAACTATAAAAGACTACTTCAAGAAACCATAAGAAATCTACATAAATGGAAGACCATATCATGCTTGTGGATAGGAAGACTGAACACTGTGAAAATGTCAAAGACTACCCAAAGCAATCTATACATTCAATACAATCCCAATCCAGATCCCATCAACATTCTTTAAGGATACGGAAAAACCAATCACTAACTTTATATGGAAAAGGACCTCAGATAAGTAAAGCACTACTGAAAAAGAAAAAGAACAAAGAGGGGGTCTCACACTTCTGGATCTCAAACCTACTATAGAGCCACAGCAGTCAAAACTGCCTGGTATCGGTACAATGAGAGACACATAGACCAATGGAATAGAATTGAGAACCCAGAAATAGATCCATCGACCTATGGTCAGCTGATCTTTCACAAAGGGCCAAAATCCATTAAATGAGGAAGAGAATGTCTGTTTAACAAATTGTTGTTGTTGTTGTTGTTATTTGCCGTTGAGTCAGCCCTGACTCATAAATAGTGCTGGCAAAACTAGGTATCCATTTGCATAAAAATGAAACAAGATCCGTACCTCACACCATACACAAAGACTAACTCCAAATGGATCAAAGACTTAAATGTGAAACCTAAAACTATAAAGTTCCTCATGGGAAAACTAGGGGCAAATTTAGGGGCCCTAATATATGGCATAGGAGCTCTGGTAGCATAGTGGCTAAAGCACTTGACTGCTAACCAGAAGGCTGGCGGTTCAAACCCACCAGCCACTCCTCGGAAGGAAGGTTGGGCAATCCTACTTCCGTAGTGATACTGCCTCGGAAACCCAAGGAGGGGTCACTATGAGTCGGGGCTGACTCGACGGCACATAACAACAACAACAACAACATATGGCATAAATAGACTATTAAGCATAACCCAAAATGCACAAACAGCAGAAGAGAAACTAGATGAATGGGACCTTTTAAAAATTAAATTTTTATGTGCTTCCAAAAACTTCTCCAAGAGTCAAAAGAGAACCTGGAAAAAATATCTGGCACATCTGACAAGGGACTTATCTCTAAAATGTATAGAAAAACTCCAACACCTCAACAACAAAAGGACAAATAATCCAATTAAAAAATGGACAGAAGACATGAATAGACACTTCACCAAAGAAGATATTCAGGTGGCCAACAAACACATGAAGAAATGTTCACAATCATTAGCAATTAGAGATGCAAATCAAAACAACAATAAGACCATCCTGTCCCAGCACGAGTAGCTACAGTGAATTGCTTGATGTGGCCCTTCTAGCCACTGCCCTCCATTTTGTGATGTATCGTAAATGCTATTACCCATGCCTGTTTGGGGTGGTGTGTTAGTTAAGATCGGGTGTCAACTTGGCTGGGCAGCTGGTAGTAGTCGTTCCTTATAAAGACTGGGAATTGGCTCTGTGGTGGGATTTGCCATAAGCAACTGAGTAGCTGCTGATTGTTAAAGCCATCCACTTGGGTTATTGCTGTTGGAGCAACACAGGTGGGATACATCTTGGGTCCCTGCCTTGCTAGAGGGTATAACTCAAATAACCACCCTTAGCTTCCTTGAGGGTATACCTATGAATCCTCTGGGAAGGTTCACCCTCCTCTTGCTCCAGTTCTGCATTTTGGCCCATCATCATCTCACCCCTGGATATGGGACAGCAGCGATCATCTGATCTGCTGACTGAGGTTCATCAAACCCTGAGAATCAGAGGATCCTCCAGACCTACTTACAGGTATGGGATTTGCCAGCCTACCAGCCTCCACCACCACGTGATATGATCCCTTGGGTGTCTATGAGTTCTGTGAGGCATCACAGCAAAATACAGACCCAAAGACAGTGGAGATTACTAAGAGGAGGAGGAGGGGTTAGTGTTTTAAATGATGGAGTGGCATGGTAGTTTGGATATTTGGGACATCTTTAACCTCTGCCTCACGGAGACCGGCCTTGTGCTGATCTTCCTAAGATAAATTATTCAAGCAGTAGTAAAGTTCAACAAGACAGAAAATATCAAATACTGGTGAGGATGCGGAGAGATTGGGACTCTCATATACTGCTGGTGGGACTGTCAAATGATACAACCACTGTGGAAAGCAGTATGCTGATTCTTTAAAAAGTTGGAATTAGAAATACCATTTGAAACAGCAATTCCATTACTAGGTATATATCCCAAAGAAGCAAAAGCCAGGA
>NW_006921877.1:2431242-2434450 GCF_000298275.1 Orycteropus afer afer
CCCATTTAATGGATTTTGGGCCTTTGTCAAAGATCACATAGCACTATTTACTATAGCAAAAAGATGGAAACAACTTAGGTGCCCATCAACAGAAGAATGGATAACGAAACCATGGTACATATACACAATGGAATACTATGCAACCCTAAAGAGTAACACAGAATCTAAACAACCCTGCATAAGGTGGATGAACTTGAAGGACATGACACTGAGTGAAATAAGTCAATCACAGAAGGACAAATATGTATTAGTCCGTTACTGTAAAATGTCCAGGAAAGGTTTATATATGGAAGGAAATTTTCTTTGTTGGTTACCAGGGGTGGGAGTGGAGGGGAGGAAAGGGGAAGGAACACTGCTAGATAGGTAGAGATAAGTATTGATTTGGGTGAAGAGAAGTGCAATGTACCAAATGTGAGTGATCAATGCAGTGGCACTGAGGAAGAGAAAAACATAGACAGATGCATGAGAGGGAGAGATAACAAAAATGAGCTCTTTTGTCCATAGAGTATTGCACTGTCAGTGATGGCAAACAATGATGTTGTCAGTGATGCCAAACACTGATATAAGGGTGGATAGATGGGTGGACAGGTGGAACAATTAGGTATGTCTGTGCAGGGGGGAGTATGCCTATGACTGTGTATAGTGCTGGCAGACAATGTTTCTACAAGTGTATTTGTATGTTCTGTAACAATTTCCAGGTATACAGTAGAGCTGACAATGGACAAGGCTGCAGTCACTTTTTGGCTACAGCCAGCTACTCAGAGGGAGCGAGTAGTTGGATCTGTGGACTTGAGATCATGGTCACAAGGACATCAAGCTCAACTGGCATAACATCCTACACAAAAACACTGTTCCAAATCCTTCTTTGGCGAGTAGCGACTGGGATCTTAAAAGCTTGCAAGCAGCCATCTATCTAGATGCAACGATGGGTCTCTCCTTGTCCAGAGCAATGAAGAATGAAGAAAACCAAAGACACATGAAAACAGTTAGTCCAAGCAACTGGTACACCATGTGATCTTCAGCCTATATGACCATGAAATGAGACTAACTAGATGGTGCCTGGCTACCACTGTCAACCATTTGGACAGGGATCTAGTAGGAGATTCTGGATAGAGAGGGAGAACAATGTGGAACAAAACTCAGAATCATTTAAAAAAAAAAAAAAGGGACCAGGTTTACTGGTCTGATAGAGCCTGGTAGAACCCCTGAGACTACAGCCCCTAGTTGCCCTTCAGGTCTGGAATTGAACCCACTCCTACGGCTTCCAGCCAAACAAAAGACAGGCATAGGAGCTGAACATTTGTATTAGGTAGATACACTCCTTGGAGAGATCAATCATGGGAGAACAGAAGGCCTATGTATGCACTGGAAGACAGCTCAGGGGGCAGGAGTGCATGGGAGGGAAGGACACAGGAAGAGGTAACTATGAGGAAGAAGTGGGAAGAGAGCTGTTGCATTCTGGGAAATTGCAGTCAATGTCATGAGATGAAGTATATGTGAACTGCTGTATAGAAAATGAATTTGCTCTGTAAATGTTCACCCAAATCACAATTTAAAAAAAAAAACAAGAAAAACTTACAAACTGTAATTACCTGCAATTCATATAATCACAAAGGATTAGTGAGGTTTTTTTTGTTTTTGAGTAATTAGAACATATTAAAACTTCTTATGAATAAAGAAAACACAAATAACCTTGAGAAAATAAGCAAAATACATGAACATGTATTTTGAAGAAAAACTACAGATGACCCACAAACATGAATGCTTAAGTTCATTAGTAGTTAGGAAAATCAAACTTAATGTCCCAATGAGATACAATTTCACAAGATTACTGGGCAAAGACTAAAAAGCCAGCAACACCAAATGTTGTCAAGGATATGGAGCAATCTGCAATCTCATACAATAAACCAAAAAAAGCAAACTCACTATGGAAGTAGATTGCCCAACTTTCCTTCTGAGGAGTGGCTGGTGGCTTTGAACTGCCAGCCTTCTGTTTAGCAAGTCAAATGCTTTAGACAATGGTGGTTTATAAATTGGTACAACCACTTTTGAAAGCTCTTTAGCCTTTTTCCAGTAAGGATGAAATTTCCCAAGTTCTAAGAACCAGCAACTTAAGAGAACACAACCTAAAAAGATTCTTATAGTCTGTGAGTACGTGACCAATCTGGGTCTATCTGCCAGGTGGACATTCCCCTGCATTTCAGGAGGCCAAGGCCCCATCTTTGGGCCTGCACCATGCTTAGCTCACCCTCGTGGGTATCTGGAAATGCCATCCCCATACACCTAAATATTCATATTCTGCAAATTAGGATTCTGGCATCTGCCAGAATGTTTGAAGGAAAAAGAAGGGTTTGCTCTTGGCCCCATGCTTCTCTTCAGGGAAGGGATGGACAGGGAAAAAAAAAAAAAAAGATTCTTGCACACGTGCATGAGAATACAAGTATTAAGAGTATTTACAGCAGCATTATTTGTAATTGCAAAAAACTGAGAGGGGGAAAATAACAAGACTACCCACTGTCAGAAGAGATATATTGTGGCATATCCATACAATGGAATGCCATACTGCTAAATCAATGACTATGACCATAAAGGAAAAAGCAAGTCATTGACAAGTATATACAGCATATATAATTCCATTTGCACAGTTCAACAAAAGTCAAAACTAAGGTAAAACTAATATTCTGATCAATAGCAATGTGAAAAGTTCTGGTAATTCCCCTACACAGAAAACAAGTATAGAATTGGACAGAATTTTAAAAACCAACCACATCAGGGCACAGGATATTGACAAAAGGCAAACAAATTGAGAAGCATTTATTTCTGAAAACCTCCTAAAGCTTCTGGTAGGAAAGGCGGGAGCCTATGGACTTCTGCCTGGGGAAGCTCCCATCCCCACACCACCCCAGGTTGGTGGGCAAAAACTGTACCTTTACAAGCAAGAGGCTAGTCATGACAATGAGCAGCTTTACTAGCCCAAGACTGCAGTTCTGGTTTAGGACAAGCACCAAACCAGTCAGAAATTTAAATGAGAGACATATAATGGCTAAATAAGTTCTTCATGCAATATTGGCTGACTGCAAAACTATGCACGTGGAGAGCAGATCCAACAGAGTGTGGTAAAAAGTAAAAGCCAAGGGAGATTAAAACTAAATGCAACTATTTGGTAATAACATATGTGACAAGGGACTTATCTCTAGAATTTATAGAA
>NW_006921877.1:2436347-2439913 GCF_000298275.1 Orycteropus afer afer
GGGAGGGGAGCTGTTGCATTGTGGTAAACTGTGGTCAATGACATGAGACAAAGTATATGTGAACTGCTGTATGGAAAGTGAATTTGCTCCGTAAATCTTCACCCAAGTCACAAAAAAACAAAAACAAACAAAAAAAACCTAAATGCAACTGTGAATGTATTCCCCATACCTTTGTACAACTCAGTGCCTTATCCACTAAAATACGCAGGAAAAGGGGAAACCCTTAGAAGCCAGTCTACAAAATAAGTTAAAATTTTAAAATCTGAGCTATTAGTAGCTACACATAGAAGAAGAGAAAAACAGCCTTCACAGTTTAAGTTTGGGAAAGTTGTTTAAATAAAAAAGAAAGAAAAAACAGCAATCCTTAGAAAAATCCTCAGGAACAAAAACATTTAGAGTTGCTACATTATCTAAAATGCCCAATTTTCAACAAAAAATAATGAGATATGTAAAGAAAAGGAAAGTGTGACTGATACTCAGGGGGAAAAGAATGTTGTCACAGAAATTGATACTTAGTGGGGCCAGATATCAGATATAAAAATATGTTCAAAGAATTAAAAAAGAAAAATTATGCTCAAAGAATTAGAGGAAATATACTAACAACTAATCAACAACAGGGAATCACAGTGGAGAAAAAGAACCAATGGAAATTCTAGAATTAAAAGTACAAAAGCCAAAATGAAGTCACTAGAGGGACTAAATAATAGAATTAAAATGACAGAAGAATCAGTGAACTAGAATATAGATACCTGTACACTGAAATTTCCAATCCAAGCACATAGAGATGACTGAAGAAAATTGAACAGTGTCTCAGAGACTTGTAGGACAATGCTAAGCATTCCACCATACATATATAACAGGAGTTCCAGAAGCAAAGGAGAGAACAGAACAGAAAAAATATTTAAAGAAATAATAGCTTGAAACACTTTCAAATTTGATGAAAAACTTTAATCTATCATTCCAAGTGCAATGAACCATTAAGTAAAATACACAGAGAGCTACATCTAGACACATCCTACTCAAATTACTGAAAGTAAAAGACAATGTCTTAAAAGCATCATGAGAAAAATGACTCACGCACAAGGTACAAAGTATAATAGAGCTGACTTTTCATAAGAAATAATAGATGCCAGAAGGCACTGGAATGGCATGTTCAAAGAACTGAAAGGAAATGCTCATCAATCAAGATTTCTATATTGCAGATAAATAAAGACAGAACATCCATTGTCAGTAGACCTGCACTGTAAGAAATATTAAAGGAAATCTTCTGGTTGGAAAAAAATAACACTAAACACTAGACAGTAACTTGGATCCACAGGAAGGAATGAAGAAAAAACAAAATGGTAAACATCTGGGCAACCGTTAAGTATTTTCTCTTCCCTTTTCTTAACTTTGAAAAAATGACTGTTTAAAGCAATAATTATAACGCAAAATTGTTGGCTTTAAAACAAATAGATGTGTAGGAACAGCACATGGTCTTGGGGCATGGACATGGAGCAATGCTTGTGCAAATCTGCTGTACTGTACCAGAATTAAGTCAGTATTAATTTGTAGAAGATTATGACTGGATAAAGATGCACCCACCAAAAAAGCAAAACAAAACCAAAACACCTGAATAAAATTAAAATTGTATACTGAAATATTTGATTGCAACAAATAAATAAATAAATAAAATAACAGAAAAGACAGGAGACTACGGGAAAAAATAGCAGCTATAAATACATCCCTATCAATAATTATATTAATTGTGAATGGATTGACTCAACACACTAATTTAAAAGAAGAGATTGTGAGAATGGATTTTAAAAAGACAATATCCAACTATTTAAGATCTAAAAGTGATTTAAATGTACTTTAAATTCAAATACAAAAACAGGATGAAAGTATAAGGATGGATAAAGATATACCACACAAATAGTAACCATAATAGAGCTGAAAGGCAGTTACTATCAGACAAAGCAGACATTAAGATAACAAGCATTACAACAGATTTAAAAAAGACATTATATAATAATAAAAAGTCAATATATCAAAAAGATACAACAATTAGAAATATAGAAACCAAAAACCAAACCGGTTGCCACTGAGTCAGTTATGACTCATAGCACCTCTGTAAGCCAGAGTAGAACCGCCCCATAGGATTTTCAAGGCTGTAAATCTTTACGGAAGCAACTGCCTTATCTTTCTTCTGCAGAGCAGCTGTTGCGTTTGATCAGCTGACCTTTCGGTTAGCAGCTGAAAGCTTAACTACTACACCACCAGGGTTCCTTTATAAGTATACATACCTGAAAACAGAGTCCCAAAACATGATCCAAATCTCACAGAATTTAAAGGAGAAACACAGACAACCTAGCAATTTTAGTTGGAGATTTCAAACTCCTTCTAAATAATTATCTGAATGAGGCAGAAAATCAATAAGGATACAGAAAACTTAACAACACTATCAATCAACTTAATGTGACATTTATATGATACTCTACCCAACGGCCACAGAATACAAGTTCTTTTGTATTTGTATTCTCCCACACAGACCATATTCTAGGCTATGAAATAAGACTAAACAAATTGAAAAAGACTAAAATCATACAAAGTGTGATCTCTTAACACAATGAAATTAAATTAGAAATTAACAACAGGAAGAAAATTCCCAACAGGTAGAAATTAAACAATACACTTTTAAACAGCCCAAGTCACAGAAAAATTGCAAGGAAAATTAGAAACTATGTTGAGCTGAATGAAAATAAAAACACAACATACAAAAAGTTGAGATACTATGGAAAAACTTGGAGGATATTATGCTGAATGAAATAAGTCAATCACAGAAGGACAAATACAGTATTAGTTCCTTGTCTTGGAGGGTCAAGGAAAGGTTAATATATGGAGGGAAACTTTATTTGCTGGTTGCCAGGGGCAGGAGGGGAGGGGAGGGAACACTGCAAAAAAAAAAAAAAGCACTGACCCATGTCATGTCACTTTAGTTTCATGTATTTCACTGCACGTAAATTATATTTCAATAAAATGCATTTAAAAAAAAAAAAGAGATACAATCAACATGGTGGCACTGAGGAAGAAGAAGACAGAGAGAGGTATATGGGAGGTAAACACAACAAAGACAAAGTCTTTTGCACATATAGTACTGCGTTGTCAGTGAAAGGAAACATGGGTATATGGGTGGACAGGCTGAACTAGGAGGTATGTCTATGAAGTGGGGAGTATACCCAAAACCATGGATAGGGTTGGCAGACTATGGTCCTATAAGTATATTTGTATGATCTGAATTCCCTGGTGTATAGTAGAGCTGACAAGGGACAAGGCTGTAGTCACTTCTAGGTCACAGCCAGCTACCCAGAGGGACTGAGTAGTTGAACCTGTGGGCTTAGGACCATAGTTACAGGGGACATCAAGCTCAACTGGCATAACATACTACACAAAACATTGTTCCACCTCCTACTTTGGCAAGTAGCGGCTGGGATCTTAAAAGCTTGCAAGCAGCCATCTAGATGCAACGATGGGTCTCTCCTCGTTCAGAGCAAAGAAGAATGAAGAAAACCAAAGATTCATGGAAA
>NW_006921877.1:2447809-2497849 GCF_000298275.1 Orycteropus afer afer
GTGCATGGAGGGATGGACACAGGGAAGAGATGACCATCAGGAGGAAGTGGGAGGGGAGCTGTTGCATTGTGGTGAATTGTGGTCAATGTCATGAGACAAAATGTATGTGAACTGCTGTATGGAAAGTCAATTTGCTCTGTAAATTTTCACCCAAATCACAATTAAAAAAAAAAGTTGAGATATAGTAAATCAATGCTTAGAGGAAATTTATTGCTTCAAAAGCTTGTATTAGAAAGAAAAAGTTTAAAGTCAGTAATTTATGCTCCTATTTTAAGAAGTTGGGAAAAAGTACAAATCAAACCCAAAATAAACAGAAGGAAATAATAAAGATGAGTGGAAATCAATGAAAACAGAAAAAGAAAAGAGAAAAATCAAGGAAACCAAAAGTTGGTTCTTTATAAAAGAACAACAAAATTGGTAAACCTTTAACCAGACTAACCAAGAAAAAGAGAAGACCTAAATTACCAAAAGTAGGAATAAAAGGGGCATTTCTACAAAATCTGTAAAAACTAAAAGCACTATAAGAGAGTATCATGAAACATTCCTAGAAAGAACCCAAACTGCCAAATATAAACCAAGAAAAACAGAAAATCTAAATAGACATATCAAATGAAGAAAATGAATTAGTCATTAAAAATCTTTCCATGCTAAATTCAGTATAATGCCCTGGACTGGATCCTGGAAGAGAAAAAGGACAGATGTCCAATAAAGTCTAAAGTTTAGACAAAGGTAATGTACCAATGTTTGTTTTTTACTTTTAACGAATGTACCATGGTAACATATTAACATTAGTAAAATAAGATGAGGGGTATGCAAGAATTCTCTGTATTATCTGTGCAACTTTTCTATAAATCTAAAATTATTTCACAGTAAAGGGTATTAGGAAAACCTTCTTACAAACAGAAGTCCAGGCAGGGATGGCTGGTGAACTTTCAAACATTTAAGGAAGAATTAATATCTCAACACAAACTCACAGCAAGAGGAACACTTCCCAACTCATCTTGTAGGGCCAGTATTACCCTGGTATCAAAGTCAAACAAAGAAATAAAAAGAAAACTCCCAATTAATAGCTCTCCTGAAAACAGGTGCAAAAATTCTTAGCTAAATATTAGGAAATGTAATCCAGCAACATTTGAAGATGATTATACACCAAGACCAAGAGGGATTTATTCCAGGAATGCAAGGTTGGTTTAACACCTAAAAATCAATTATTACCATATATTCTATTAATAAAGGACAAAAGCCATATGATCATCAAGGAGATACAGAAAATGTATCTGACAAAATATAATACCCAACTATGATTAAAAACTCTCAGTAAGCTGGAAACAGAAAGGACTTCCTCAACCTGACAGAAGGAATCCACAAAAAACCAAAAGCTAGTATCATAATTAATGGTTAAAGACCAAATGCTCTTACTCTAAGATCAGAAACAAGAAAAGAATGTCTGCTGTCAAAACTTTTATTCAACACTGTAGTGAGGATTCTAGTAAGGGCAATAAGGCAAGAAAAAGAAAGAAAAGGCAATCAGATTAGAAAGGAAGAAGTAAAATTGACTTTATTTGTGGACAACATAATCTTATACAGAAATAATCCAAATGTCTCTACAAAAAGCTTCTACAATAACTGAGTTTAAAAGGTCACATGCTACAAGATCAGTATCAAAAAATAATTGTATTTCTACATCCTAGCAACAAACCGCCATAAAATGAAATTAAGAAAATAATTTCATTCATATTAGGATCAAAAAGAATAAAATACTTAGGACAAAAAAAGCTTTTCTGAGAGAAATTAAATAATTAATTAAAGAAATTAAAGAAGACCTAAATAAATGGAGAGAAATTCTATGTCCATGAATTAGAAGATTCAGTATTAAGATATACTACCCAAATTAATCTCTGAATTCAACGTACTAGAAATCCCAGTGGGATTTTGTTTTTGTAGAAACTGACAAGCAGATGCCAAAATTTATATGAAATGTAGAGGATCTAAAATTTTGAATACAAATCAATCTAGTGGACTTACTCAAGTTGATTTCAATACTTAACCACATAGCTACAGCATGAAACTGTGCTGGTGGTATAAAGGCAGACACTTAGATGGATTAACAGAATAGAGTCTAGATACAGACCTTCATTAAAGGTCAACTCATTTTGACAAAGGTACCAAAAGGAAGTCTTTTCAACAAATGGTGCTAGAATAATTGGGTATCTGTTTACCAACCCTCAACCCTTACCTTAAGAACTTTTACTCTTCAAATGACATCAGTAAGAAATTGAAAAGACCAGCCACAAACTGGGAGAAAATATTTGCAAAACATATCTGATAAAGAATTGCACCTAGAAAACATAAAGAACTCTTCAAAGTCACTAATAACAAGACAAACAACCCAATGCTAAAAACTGCAAAAAAAAATCTTGATACTTCCCGAAAGAATACATAGAAATGGCAAATTAGTACATGAAAAGATGTTGAACATCATTAGTCATTAGGGAAAATGCAAATTATAATCATAATGTCGTATGGTTAAAATAGAAGACCGATAATACCAAGCACTAGAAAGGATGTAGAGAAGCTGGAACTCTCAAACTTTGCTAGATGGAATGTAAAATAGCATAGCCAGTTTGGGAAAATAGCTACACAGTTTCTTAAAAAGTGAAACATACACTTACTATAACCTGTAGCCATAAAGTCAGCTATGACTCATAGAGACCCCACAGGACAGAACAGAACTGCCCCATGGGGTTTCCAAGGCCATTAATTTTTACAGAAGCAGATTGCCACATCTTTTCTCCATGGAACAGCTGGTAGGTTTGAACTGCTAAACTTTTGGTTAGCACCTAAGGAGAAGCTGGTGGGTTTGAACCACCAACTTTTCAGTTTGAAGCCAATTGCTTAACTCTTAACTAAGACTCCTTTACAATTACCACGTTGTTGTTATGTGCCATCGAGTCGGACTCGACTCACAGCGACCCCTCCTTGGGTTTCTGAGGCAGTATCACTATGGAAGTAGATTGTCCAACCTTCCTTCCGAGGAGTGGCTGGTGGGTTTGAACCGCCAGCCTTCTGGTTAGCAGTCAAGTACCTTAGGCATTATGCTACGAGAGCTCCCTAGCATAAGACCTAGCAATTCCACACAGAGGTATATACCCAAGAGGAATGAAACATATTCATTAATAGCCTGAAACTGGAAGCAATCCAAATGTTTATCAATTAGAGAATGGATAAAAACATATGGTGCATTCATACACTTAAAATAAATGAATTTTATGGTATATAAATTATACTTTAATAAAAATGTTAAAAAATTGACAATACCAATGAATTTATTGTTTTACAGCACATACACAGGTGTTAATGCTATCTTTAAAGATGCAGGGAATTTAGAATAGAGGTTGCAAAGCATCTTTTGAAAGAAGTTGATACAATTAGGGAGTTGCACAGAGGAGATATCCATGATATTAATAGGTCAGGCAGTTTGAAAGGGGTGTTAATGGTACTGGTTTCCCCTCTCTTATTTTACATCTGCTCATCTTCCAGTTCTTCAACTTCAGTCTCGAGACTTTCCTATCTAAAGCTTTAATCTTACCTGAATCAATACTGAGGACATCATCATCTTCATCAGGAATCTCGATTATTTCTGTAGGCCGGGAAGCTTCATCTTCAGAGCTACTTTCCCTGTACTGTAGTCCCAGCTTAGAGTAGAAGTCCTTCACCAAAGACTCACAATTAGTCACTGCCCTAATATTGGAACACATGTACAAAAGAAGATCAAAGCCAGCAGTCAAAGTAAGAATACACTGTCCTCAACTTAAACAGGGCCTATTCCACAGTTATGTAATTGTAAATTCTGATGTTTAGAATTTGGAATGCTTTTCTTATAAAAAAATGTTTTAAATGGCCATTTGGTTTCCAGATTAGTTCCTCAAAAATCCAAAATAAGCCCAAAGCAGAGTCCTTTTGACCTTACCTCATCATTTGCTTTGTTGTTACTTGAAAGTGTGTTTTATGTAACAGCTAGGGCACCATAAAAAAATTAACTGAGGGTTTAGGAGCAAATATAGGGCTTTAGAAATTTACTAATACTCTACAACTACATAAGACCATAAGCAACTATTCACAATTTTTATGCTCTAGTTGATTTTATACCATTGATTTCATTAGGGAGACAAAGTAGGATTATGAAGGAAGATAAGTGGAGAAGGACAAGAGACTTAAGATCTATTCTTCTCCAGGACTGATCATATGTTAACCTCTGATTCTGTATGTGGGTGATTGCAAGGTTTTTCTGAACCACAATCTATAAGGAAGAATAAAGTTCCACACATCTGAACTTTGCCAAGTGCAAAATGCTTGGCACAATGTCATGTGCCTTAAAAATGTCTGCAATGGAGAGATTTTCCTTCTAGTTCTCATGTAGTCCTCACCTGGATGCATCATCAAAGAGCTGATCAACATGGGCCACCTCAGATTCCTTCTGTATAACCCAGGTCTCCAATTCTGCTAACTGCTTCTTACGCTGCTGTACACAGTCCATCTTCTCCAGTTCTTCATCGATGAACTGCCGAAGTTCCTCCATAGAGATGCCCAGCTCCTCAACCACTGCCTGTTGCAGCTCTGCAATTTCTTCAGACTCTACTGCAGCTGTTGCTGCCTCCAAACCAATGCACTCAGGAATGGAGGACATGCTGTTGTCCCCTGAGTGGAACAGAATTACATTTGGGGTCATTATAACTACAATTAAGAGAGAATGTCTGTCCCCTAAGAAGAGTTATTGTTATTATGTTACCTGCTATTTAAATATAGTTAATTTTGATCCTATGTGCTCTCTTCCCATTCTCCAGAACATGATGCTAAAACTTTGTAGCCTCTCAGCCTACCTTATAGACTAACAGGACTGAGTAAGATTAACAGCTTGAAAGAGTATAAAAAACATGGTTTCATAGAATATATACTCATTTTATCTTATAATTCATATTATGACACGTTGTTGTTGTTGTTGTTATGTGCCATGGAGTCGGACCCAACTCATAGCGACCCCTCCTTGGGTTTCCAAGGCAGTATCACTATGGAAGTAGATTGCCCCATCTTCCTTCCAAGGAGTGGCTGATGGGCTTGAACTGCCAGCCTTCTGGTTAGCAGTCATGTGCCTTAGGCACTATGCTACCAGAGCTCCACATTTAATGCTTATATTTTATTATCTGTAAAATACACTGTTTTGTACATTCATTTTGAGTCAGTGTGTTACCAGAGGTCAGGAACTGATTTTATTTATGTGTTTTTTAATGAAACATCTAATATAAATTGTGTAGCTCAATTGTTATAAGAGATTTGAAACAAACCTTGAAAATTAAGTTGGGGCTATTTCAGGTGGGGGAAGACTATGGGAATATTTCAACAACTTCGGCTGTTTAGGGCAAAACGCAGGTAGTGGTGAGATAAGAAATATGAAAAGCTAAATTGGCGGCCACAATACAGAATGCCTTGAAAGTCAGGCTTAAGAAGTTTTACACAATTCATTATATAATGAGAATTGTTGTTGTTGTTGTTGTTGTTGTTATGTGCCGTCAAGTCAAACCCGACTCATAGCGACCCCTCCTTGGGTTTCCGAGGCGTTATCACTACGGAAGTAGATTGCCCAACCTTCCTTCTGAGGAGTGGCTGATGGGTTTGAACCGCCAACCGTCTGGTTAGCAGGCAAGTGTCTTAGCCACTATGCTACCAGAGCTCCCTAATGAGAATTAGTGAAAATAATGTTTTAGGAAACTAAAGATAATCAATCTACCAGGAAAATAATTTGTGACCTAATTTGTTTCTTAATTGACTAATGACATAACTGTATGTTTACATGTTACCGCTAATTTGCACAAATATCCACACTTGGGGCTTTGATCTGTAACTCACTTTACAGTGTTTTCTCTTAACTACTTGTTCCCCTTCTATTACTTTGCTTCAATGTGGAAATTTACTTAATTTGACTGCTGTTCATAATGCCATTTAAAAGTCTTAGACACACAAAAGAAGCAAAAACAGGTTCCCCCTTAGTAAAAAAAAAGCAAATCAATCTGGGAAAAAATATAGCTACCTTAAATCTACAATCTAAATAACTCACATTGGTTTAACTATTTTTTCCGATCAAATGCTTAATACAAGACTGATGCCAGAATCCCGTGCGACCTCAATGCCTGCTCGCAGCGCCTCCATTTTTCTCTTTACAACAGCCTAACGCTCCACTCCGGCTGCCCACTTAAGAGGGACGTCCCATTCGCCCACAGGCCCAGCTCAGCCCCGCCCCCGATAGCCTCTCAAGGAAGACTTCCTACCTTCGCCCAATCTCCTCCTACACAAAACATCTCCCAGACAAACCTTTGGTCTCGAAATACCTCAACAGTACTCCCCATGCCTCCCTGCTCCCAGCTATAATAGCTTTTTTAGGCCAACCAGACCCCAGACTCACCACTCTGGGGTCGGACTAGACGAGAAGAGGAATGAACGAAAACGAAGGGAAGGGGGAACAGGGTATAGGGGAAAAACGTGAGGGAGAGAAGGGGAAGCAAAAAAGAGACGGCCGGAAGCAAACCTTAGGTGCTGTTCCGGTCACCGCGACGGTAGCCTGATGGGGTCAAATTCAAAGCCGCGGGGCGCCCCAAAGAGGCTGGTCAAAGTAAGGCGACTACGCATGCGTTTAGGCAGAGCCTGCCCTGGCACACGTGAGACGCCACAGCCAGATAAAGTAGGCGTGGCCAGGAGTGATTAAAGAAGTCTGCCTTTCCCACCACCCTCCAGTAGTGGCGGTGTAACTACGTTTATTGTGTAAAGACTCAGCTGACACTGAGGTTTAGATATTGTTTCTTACTTTATTATTATTATCATTTATTTTTTTAAATTGTGGTTTAGGTGAAAGTTTACAGAGCAAATTAATTTTCCATACAATAGCTCATACACATTATATTTCACAGCATTGATTGCAATCCCTATAGTGTAACATCTCTCTTCCCACCTCAGCCCTGTGGTTACCTTTTCCCTGTGTCTTTCCTATGCATTCCCGCTGAGCTATTTCCCTGTGCAAATAATGCCCTTCTGATCACCCGAGGCTGATTGTTCTACGGAGTGTACCTACCTGGTATAAATGTTCATCTTATATGTCCATGTTTGGCTGGAAGCCACAGGAGTGCGTCCAATTTCAGGTCCAAAAGGTCACTAGGGTCAATAGTCTGGGGGATTTCACCAAGCTCTATCAGACCAGTAAGCTTGGTTTTTTTTTTTTTTTATTTTGAGTTTTTCCCACATTTTCCTCCCACTCTATCCAGGATCGTCTGTTTTGATCCCTTTCTAAATGGTTGACAGTGGTAGCCGGGCACCATCTAGTTTTTGTGGTTTCAGTGTCATGTAGGCTGAGGTTTGTGTGGTCCACTAAGTCCCTTGAACTAATAGTTTCCATACCTCTTTGGCTTTCTTCATTCTTCTTTGCTCCCGAGGAGGACAAACCAATTGTTGCATCTCAGATGGCCACTTGCAAGCTTTTAGGACTCCAGTCATCACTCCCCAAAGTAGCATGTAGAACAATGTTTTTGTGTAGTATGTTTTGCCAATTGACCTTGATGTGCCCCTCAACCATGGTCCTGAGCCCATGGGTCCAGTGATTCACTCCCTCAGGGTGTATGGTTTAGAAGTTATCATAATTTTGTTCCCTGTCAGCTCTATTACATATATGGACATTTTTATGTCACATACAAATACATATATAGAAATATTATCTGCCAAACTTACATATAATCATGGGTATATTCTCTTTAGTCTAGACATCCCTGATCATTTAGCCTTTCTTAACATTAAAATCCTTTTCAAGTAGTACTTTTATTTCTGTGGAACAGATTCCCCAAAGTAGTATCTCTTACTTAAGGTACACACGTTTTTTATTTTAACAGAATCTATTCTTAAATTACTCTTCAAAAGGTTGTAACAGTTTACACTTTCAGTAACATTTTTGAAAAATCTGTTTCCCCACACCCTCATTAGGACTGAATGTTAACTGTCTATTTAATTTTTAAGAATTTGACACATGCACTTTAGTTTTGTGCATTTCACTGTATGTAAATTATTTTTCAATAAATACATTTTAAAAATTGACATGTGTAAAACAGTATTTGTATCAGGATAGGTTAGGTTATGCTGTGGAAATCTAAGTAGCTTTCAAAAAGTGTATTTCCAGCTCATGCTGTATATTGTTGTTGTTGTTAGGTGCCATTGAGTCATCTCCGACTCATAGGGACCTCATGTACAGCAGAATGAAACAGTGCCCGGTCCTGTGCCAGCCTCACGATCCCTGCTATACCTGAGCCATCGCTGTAGCCACTGTGTCAATCCATCTTGTTGAGGGTCTTCCCCTTTTTCATTAACCCTCCACTTTACCAAGCATGATATCCTTCTCCAGGGAATGATTCCTTCTGACAATATGACCAAAGTAGGTGAGACAAAGTCTGGCCATTCTCACTTCCAAGGAGCATTCTGGCTGCACTTCTTCCAGGACACATTTGTTAGTTCTTGGTTCTCTCAGCAATTCTTCGCCAACACCACAACACAAAAGCATCAACTCTTCTTTGGGCTTTCTTATTCATTGTTCAGCTCTCACATGTGTAAGAGGTGATTGAAAAGACCATAGCCTGGCTTAGGCACACTTTAGTCCTCGTGGAGACATCTTTGCTCTTCATCACTTGAAAGAGGGGTCTTTTGCAGCAGATTTGCCCAATGCACTACGTGGTTTGATATCCCGACTGCTGCTTCCATTGGTGTTGACTGTAGAATGAAGTAATAAAAAGTCTTTGACAACTTCAATCTTTTCTCTGTTTATTGTGATGCTGTTTATTGGTCCAGTTGTGAGGATTTTTATTTTCTTTATGTTGAGGTGTAATCCATACTGCAGACTGAAGTCTTTAATCTTCATCAATAAGTGCTTCAAGTCATCCTCACTTTCAGCAAGCAAAGTTGTGTCATCTGTATATTGCAGGTTGTTAGTGAGTTTTCCTCCAATCCTGATGCCATGTTCTTCATCATATAATCCAACTTCTAGATTTATTTGCTCAGCATACAAATTGAATAAGTATGGTGAAAGGATACAACTCTGATGCACTCCCTTCTTGATTTTAAATCATGTGGTATCCCCTTGTTCTGTTTGAACAACAGCCTCCTGGTCTATGTACAGGTTCCTCATGAGTACAATTAAGTGTTCTGGAATTCCCATTCATTTTAGTGTTATCCATAATTTGTTATGATCTACACAATTGAATGCTTTTGCATAGTCAATAAAACATAAGTGAACATCTTTCTGGTATTCTTTGCTTTGAGCCAAGATCCATCTGACATCAGCAATGATATATCCCTTGTTCCACGTCCTCTTTAGAATCCAGCTTGCATTTCTGGAAGTTCTCGGTCAATATATTGCTATAGCCATTTTTGAATTATCTTCAGTAAGATTTTCTTGCATGTGATATTAATGATATTGTTTGATAATTTCCCCAGTTAGTGGGATCACCTTTCTTTGCCTGGGTACAAATATGGATCTCTTCCAGTCAGTTGGCCAGGTAGCAGTCTTCCAAATCTCTTGGCATAGCTGAGTGAGTGCCTCCAGCACAGCATCCATTTGTTGAAACATCTTAATGGATATTCCGTCAATTCTTGGAGCCTTGTTTTTCAGCAATTCCTTCAGTGCAGCCTCGACTTTTTCCTTCAATACCATTGGTTCTTGATCATATGCCACCTCCTGAAATGGATGAACATTGACCAATTCTTTTTGGTACAGTGACTCTGTGTATTCCTTCCATCTTCTTTTGATGTTTCCTGCATCAGTCAATATTTTGCCCATAGAATCTTTCAGTATTACAACTCGAGGCTTAAATTTTCTCCTCAGTTCTTTCAGCTTGAGAAATGCTGAGTGTGTTCTTCCCTTTTGTTTTTCTAACACCAGGTCTTTGCACATTTCATTATAATAATTGGCTTAGTCTTCTTGAGTTGCTCTTTGAAATCTTCTGTTCAGCTCTTTTGTAATTTCTTCCATTTGATTTCGCTACTCTTTTTTCAAGGGCAAGTTTCAGAGTCTCTTCTGACATCAAATTTGGTATTTTCTTCCTTTCATGTCTTTTTAATGAACTTTTGCTTTCTTCATGTATGTTGTTCTTGATGTCATCCCACAATTCCTCTGATTTTCGGTCATTAGTGTTCAATGCATCAAATCTATTCTTTGATAGTCTCTAAATTTAGGAGGGATATAATCAAGGTTATATTTTGGCTCTCGTGAACTTGTTTTAATTGTCTTAAACTTCAACTTGAACTTGCATTGAGCAGTTGATGGTCTGTTCCACAATCAGCTCCTGGCCTTGTTTTGACTGAAGATATTGAACTTCTCCATCGCCTCTTTCTGTGGATGTAGTTGATTTGATTCCTGTGTACTCTGTCTGGTGAAGTCTACACGTATAGCTGCTGTTTATGTTGTTGAAAACAGGTATTTGCAATGAATAAGTCATTGGTCTTGCAGAATTCTATCATGCAATCTCCAGAGTTCTTCTTACCACCAAGGCCGTATTTTCCAACTACCAGTGATTCTTTGTTCCCAACTTTTGCATTCCAGTCACCAGTGACAACACATCTTGATTGCATGTTTGGTCAATTTCAGACTGTAGAAGTTGGTAGAAATCTTCAGTTTCCTCATCTTTGGCTTTGGTGGTTGGTGCATTCATTTGAATAATAGTAGTATTAACTGGTCTTCCTTGTTGGCATATGGATATTATCCTATTCCTGACAACATTGTACTTAAGGATAGATCTTGAAACATTCTTTGTGATGATGAATGCCACATAACTCCTCTTCAATTTGTCATTCCTGGTATAGTAGATCATATGGTTGTCTGATTCAAAATGGCCCAAACCAGTCCATTTCAATTCACTAATGCCTAGGACCCAGGCTAACTAGTAGCTAAGCCAGAGGGAGAGAGCTATGCTAATTAAAATGACTCACATCACTTTTGTTCACAACTCATTGGATCCAATTAGTCATAAGCCCCACCCAACCACACAAATGCCAAGAAAGGCAGTCCTGTTTTATCCTTGGGTATATTTGAAGAATATGGACTATCCAGTATCTTATTTTTCAGTTGTCTTTATGCTAATTGAACTAGCTATTAAACTTAAGCACCTAGCTTCATTTTAAAAAATATAAACCAGGGCCTTCAACGTAAGACTGGAAACAGGCCCAAGTGGCCAGGATCTTCAAGTCCTTGAAGTCTTCTCCTTTTGTTGTTGGTTCTAGCTCACAATGGTCCTATGCACAACAGAACAAAACAGTGCCTGGTTGCAAAAAGGACATGGAGGTGGCATCTTTTGATCTCCTCCAGTATCATGAAGGGGAAATACAATCACCCTCAGCAGCCAAAGGCTTATTTCTACGAGGCCAGATATACTACCACCCTCCAGCCTTTTTACCAACTGTGATATCAACTGTCCCTTCTGTGGCACTTACTACCCTACTGGATTCGACAATTTGTTGAACTCACAGACAATACTCATGATTATGGGGTTTATTAGGGAAGTAATAGGCTACAATTCAGGTTCAGGAATGCTCTCAGGATACGATTCTTCCATGAGGATAGTCTCCCCTCTGCTATGCCCTCAGGCACATCTTTCTGGCCCCTGGCCTCTGGCCTGGTCTCTGCCCTTCTGGGCAAGTGTTACAAAGCCCTTTTAGCTCTGCTGATAGGTGCAGCTCACTCCACCAGCAAGACTCCTTTTTTGTTTTCTTGCATCATGGGCTGGCAAGCCCACAGGTCTATCTTGTGCCTCTTGGTTCCTCTGCAGTCATCTCAGCTTTTCACCTCAGCTGTTAGTCTCTGCCATATCTCTGCCAAGGAGGTACAGTGTGGGGATCTTGGGTTCTAGGACACGTTCCACACCACCTCTGGCTCTTCTCTCTTGATGGTAGTGAGATCCCCACCTTCTGCCTCTGTTATTGTTGTTGTTGTTATGTGCTGTCAAGTCAGGCCCAACTCATAGTGACCCCTCTTTGGGTTTCCAAGGCAGTATCACTACGGAAGTAGATTGCTCAACCTTCCGAGGAGTGGCTGGTGGGTTTGAACCTCCAGCCTTCTGGTTAGCAGTCAAGTGCCTTACACTACCCTACTAGAGCTCCTTCTGCCTCTCGGAAGGCTCATTTTAAGCCTAGCAGAATGACAAAACTAACCAATCCCTACATTAGAGTTCTATACACCTTATTTGCATGGTCCCACTCAGTAATCTGGTGGGAGTCACAAAGACTAGCTAGAATAGCCATATCAATTAATTCACTACACTACACTTGTCTTATGCCAGCCTCACAATTGCTGCTATGTTTGAGCCCATTGTTGCAGCCACTGTGTTAATCCATCTGTGGCAATTAAGGTTGTGTGTCAATTTGGCTGGGTTGTGGTTTTGAGTGGCTTGGCAGGTTGGAAATAGTTATTCCCCATGATGAGATTGTAATCATCTCCACAGTGGAATCTGCTGAGAGATGTTAATCAGTGGAAAGGGAACTGCCTTTGAGGTGTGGCCTACTTCCAGTATATAGCAAGAAGCTTTGAGAAAGGTCCCTTACCTTTCGGCACAATTTAGATCCTGCGTTTAGCTGAGTCTTCATCTCTGTGGACTTGAACCAGTGGCCTGCCTTGTTGCCTGCCAATCTTGGAATTGTTCCTGGACTTGAACAAATGGTCTGCTGTGACTGGGCCATTTTACCTGCAGACCTTGGGTTCATCAGCCTCAGCAATCTGCAGCTTCCTGAGTTAGGAGATGCCTCTAGCTCCAGTGTGCCTGGAACCAGAGGCAGAGCTGAAGCCCAAGATTGAGAGGCGTACATCCAGGCCTTCGAGCCGTGTTCTGGTTACCTAGTGCCACACTGACAAGAATATACCACAAATGGAACAGCTTGAACAAACAGGAGTTTATTCTTACAATTTGGTGGCTTTACATCTGAATTCAATGTCCAAGGCTCATTGGGGCTGGGTGAAACCCCCTCAACCTTGGGCTTCAGCTTTGCCTCCTGCTTCTGGCCCACTGCAGCTGGAGAGGCTTTTCTTCACTCAGCTGCTGGCTGCTGAGGCTGACAAACCTAAGGTTGACAAGTAACCAGACACAGTCCCACTATTACCAAACCACATGGCAGGCCATTCATTCAAGTCCATAGAAAGTCTCAAGATTGGCAGAGCATGGCAGGCTGCTTAACGACATTTTGGCTACATGCCAAGCTAGAGACCATTTCCAAAGCTGCTGCCTATACACGGGGAGCAGAACACTACTACTACAGCTACTCAGCTGCTTGTGGTAGATCCCACCATGGAGTTGATTGCCAATCTTATCATGTGGAGTAACAACCACCAGCTGCCCAGTTAATCAACCAGGCCCAGCCAAGTTGACACACAACCTTAACTACCACAAGCCTGCACTCTGAATTAGGACTTCTAGCCTCCTCAACTGTAGGAGAATAAACTCCTGTTAAGAGCTCTGGTGGTGTAGTACCTAAGGCATCTGACTGCTAACTGGAAGTCTCGTGGTTCAAACCCACCAGCCAATCCTTGGAAGGAAGATTGGGCAATCTACTTCCAGAGTGATACTGCTTTGGAAACCCAAGGAAGGGTCGCTATGAGTCAGATCCAACTTGACAGCAGTGAAATTTTTTTTTTTTTAATAGTTTGTTGAAGGTGTCTTCTTGTAGTATTTCTTTTATAGCAGTACTAGAGAACCGAGACATTGTGGGGCTTCCTCTTCTTTGCTGACCCTCTACTTTTACCAAGCATGATGCCCTTCTCCAGAGACTGGTCTCTCCTGATAACACGTCCAAAGTACGTGAGACAAAGTTTTGCCATCCTCACTTCTAGGAGCATTCTGGCTTTACTTCTTTCAAGACAGATTTGTTCGTTCTTCTGGCAGTCCATAGTAATATTGAATATTCTTTGCCAACACCCAATTTCAAATGCATCAATTCTTCTGTCTTCCTTATTCATTGTCTAGCTGTCACATGCATACGAGGTGATTGGAAATTCCATGGCTTGGGTCAGGCACACCTTTGTTCTCCACATGATAATTTTGCATTTTAACATTTTAAAGAGGTCTTTTGCAGCAGATTTGTCCAATGCAACATATCATTTAATTTCTTTTCTTTTTTTTTAAGGGTCCAAGAGGTTTATTAACAGCCCATGGCAAGATACAAAGTAATTAATGATGTTTACAATCATAGTCCTTCAACCCAGTGCTACCTGGCACTATAAAACCATCCCATGGGTCAAGCCTGGGCTCTCATTTCCTAATAGGCATCCTGAAGAAACTAACCCCTCCCATTCACAACTGACACACAGGGTTCCAGAAACCACTGGGAAGGAGAGTGGTATAGAAAGTCCTGTTATACTTACCAACGGGGAAGTGGCAGACAGAATGAAACTCTGCTGGGTCAATCTGAACTCCCACACAGAGTAAGAAGAAACAAGTGCACAGCCAGGGCCTAAGGTCCCAGGTGAGCCTCCTGGGTTTGGGGTAGGGGGTCGGGGACAGGAGACGTAAATGGCAGTGGCTGGGACCTGACAGCAGGTTTCTCTCTTCTACTTCTTCCTCCCGCCTCTCTCCTTGAGGGCCAGGTGGATGATGGCACCATTAGCCATGTTATAGTATGCCAGTAAGTTGGAATCCTTGATGAAGATGCCCTCATATTGCAGCTTCTGTTTCCCTGCAGGCATGCCTGTGGCTTCGTGAATCTTCACCTTGATGACGGAGACCTGGTCTGTGAGCGGGAGGGTGAAAACCAGCACCTGCCCATTTAGTTGCCATTCTGTCTTATCTTGCATGTTGGGTACCTGGACTTTGATGGACACTGGACCTTCGTTTCTGCGCAGGAACTCCTCCTCAGGCATGAGGCTGTCTTCCGTCTTCCGTTTCTTAGAGGTAGGCTCATCTTCCATTGGAGGCAGAGGGTGGACAGGGGGCATTGGGGCCGGAGCTGGGACCGGTGCCACAGGGGGAGCAGGCACAAAGGCTGTTGGCACAATCATGGGGGGTGGGAGGGGCGCCATAATAGGTGGGGCTGAGGGAGGCATGGGCACCACGTTGATCCTGGGCGCGTGGATAATGGGCAGCATGGGGGCAATCATAGAGCCTGGGGGCAAGCAGACCACAGATGCCATTGGGGGCCAGGGCATGACGGGCACGGCAGACACCACTGTGGTGCGGACTGGAGGCGGCACTGAGGTGATGGGTGGGGCTGAGCTGGGGATGTTGGTGGCTGAGGATGGAGGTGGTAGCTGCTGGGGGATTTCATTGGGTTTGCTGGGCCCAATCTTCTCTTTGGTGTCATCTTCTGGCACCAGTCCTTTGGCCTTGTGAATGGCTTCAATCTGCTCTTGGAGGGTGATATTGGCCTGGGCAGCCTGCTGGGTTCAGGCCATGCTGCCTGAGTGGCCATCCCAAGTCACCTTTTCCTCTGGCTTCTGGATCTCCTCCTTACCAATCTTCTTACCGATGGCAGTTTCTTCCACACTGAAGATATCAGTACGGCGCTCAGCCAACTGTTTCAAGCTGCTCTCGATATCCAGGCCTGGTGCATACACCTCATCATCGCTCTGTTTCTAGCGGATGGAGCGGTCCCGCTGCTCCAGCCAGCGGGGGTCGAGCAGCCCAATGAGCATGTGCTCCTGCATTTTGCTGGCAGGGATTTTCTCCCCAGTAATGGGGGATACGAGATACTCATCAGGGGCGCGGGCTGGAGGCAATGGCTTGGAAGCTTTGGGGTCATAGTCCTTGCGGACAATAACCTGGTCTGGAGTTGGGGGCAGAGGCAGAGGCATGGGTGTCTCTGGGGGTGGGGGCACTTTCTGCCCTTCTTCTTCATCATCTGAACCCTCATCCATGTCCTGCACTTGGGTGTCCTGGTCAAGCTGGGAAGGAGGCTCCTCTGCCTTCTCCTGTTTCTCGTCCTCCTCATCAGACTCGACCTCCATCTCAACCTCCTCGCTCTCCCCAAACTTCTCATAGCGTTCCTGAATGAGGATGCAGGACCCCAGCTCCTCGGGGGTGGTGGGAGGAGGGAAGTTCCCTTGTTCATTGGGCTGGAAATCCATTGTTTCCACCATGACAAAATCATGCCAGTCGATCTGAGCATAGGCCACCCGCTCTTTCTCCTTCTCCTCTTCCTCCTTCTTCCTCTCCTGCTCCTGTAACTTGGCCCGCTCCACTCAGTAGCACACCTGATCCAGAACTTCACGGGGATTCTCCGCTTCTTTTTTGGGCTTTGCAAGTAAGCCTTTAGGTGGAATAAATATCTTGGTGTACTGCTCCACCAGCTTTGTAAAGTAGTTGAAGAGGCTGTGCTGCGGGCAAAGAAAGTCAAACTGGTAGTTGCGCTGTTCTTTCTGCATCAGTTGTGTCAGAAACTGGCGCCCATTCCAAGCCACAAACCGAGCCGTCTGCTTCACCACATCCAGGTCAAAGGCTGAGATGGAGGGGGGATCCGCAACAAACTCAAACTCAGGAGGGGGCTCTTTGGGCACAATGGTCTCTTGGATCACCTGGGCTTGGACCTTTTGGGGCAGCTGCTGCTGGGTGGCTTGCTACTGCTGCTGCTGCATGACCTTGGGGATGGCAGCCGAGGGCTCCTGAGCCTTCCCCTCCTTGAACTCGCTGACCTTGTGGTGGTAGTATACATGATAAGGGTCACTGGGGTTCAGAAAGTTGAACTTGGGGTTGTTGATCTCGTTTTGTCATATCCTAGCTTCAAATTCAGGCCCATTTCTGGCCACAAAGGAGGCAGTCTTGTTGACAATGTTCCTGACCTCTGGAGGAGGGTAAATGATCCCCACCACTGGCCTGGATGGGGTAGAATCTTCCTTTGAGGATGCTTCTTCTTCTGTTGACTGTTTGGGCTTGATGGCCACGGGCGGCGGAGGAGGCACCGCCTGCACGGGTCCAGCAGGCATGACTGTGACACTCAGGGCTGCCAGTTTGCCTCCCGGTAGGTGAACAGTGCCATGTCAAGACTGCTTCCCGCACAGATGGTACCAATTCACAAAATGGCAGTGGCCACGGCCAAGAGACTCATCTTCAAGGAGGCGAGGCTGACACACTTCCGGGACTGCCCCCTCTGCTGGGCGTGGCTTCTCATCCCCACTTCTCATCAACTGGACACACCCTCGAGGCCGTTTGCATGGCAGCTGTTCGGGTGCCTGTCTTGGGGTTGCTGGGGATCCCGAGGCCCTGGCCTCTTCCTTTATGCCACAGGCCAGTTCCCTGCTCCCTCAGACCTAACCTCCCAAGGCCCCTTTGGCCACCTCCTTAAAGCCCAACGTCCCTACTGCCTTAACCCTCTTACTCGCTTCAGGCCCGCCTCCTCCAAGCCCCTCTTCAAAGTCACCTCATTTAATTTCTTGACTGCTGTTTCCATGGGCATTGATTGTGAATCCAAGTAAAATGAAATTCTTGACAACTTTAATAATTTCTCCCTTTATCATGATGTTGCTTATTGGTCCAGTTGTGAGGATTTTTATTTTCTTTATGTTGAGGTATAATCCATTTGAAGCTATAGTCTTTGATCTTCATCAGTTAGTGCTTCATGTTCTTTTCACTTTTCAGCAGGCAAGGTTATATTATCTGCACAGTGTAGGTTGTTAATAATTCTTCCTACAGTCTTGGGACTGTGTTCTTCTTAATGTAGTCCAGCTTCTTGGATTATTTGCTCATCATACAGATTGAATATGTACAGTGAAAAGGATACAACCTTCAGCACACTTTTGCTGATTTTAAACTGTGCATTATAACCTTATTCTGTTCTAACATCTGCTTCTTGGTCTATGTACAGGTTCTACGTGAGCACAATTAAGTGTTCTGGAATTTCCATTCTTCTCAATGTTGTCTGTAATTTATTATGATCCACACAGCTGAATGCCTTTGCATAGTCAATAAAACATAGGTAAACATCTTTATGGTACTCTTTGCATCTCCCTCTGATCACATTTTCACCTATGCTCATTTCACTTGCCCACCAGTTTTGTGGATCCACCCCAAGTGTCTGATGCAATTGTTAAAAGGGAAAAATTGAGATACAGAAAAATGAACAGAAAGGATCTTCCAGATATTTGAAATGCAGTATGTTCTGAACTCATTTCATCATGGTATCATCTTCAAACCTGAGCTAGAAATTTTACACACACTATCTAGTATAAAACACACACGCACGCACGGTATTTATTGGATGCTTACTATATAACAGGCACTTTGTGTTTATTAATTCATTTAAATTCACAGTAAACCTATGAAGTAGAAATTATTATTATAATTTCTTTTATATGGATGAGAAAACAGAGACACAGAGTCAGGGCTGTAATTCCCAAAATTACACAGCTAAAAAGTGTCAGAGGTAGGTATTTTGGCCCTGGAGCTGGTAGTCTTGAACTCAATACAATTTCTTTATCCTATTTTCAAAATGCTTATTATACTTTCCCCTCCTCTCCATTCCAATTCTACTGACATTGTTTACCTCTTATTTTTTGTCAGGGCAATGTTAATAGCCTTATGATCAACGTTATTGTAGATCAAGCCTACATATAGCTCTAAAATGTAGTTCTGACCATGCCACTCCTGTACTTTATTTTACAGGCATAAGAAAAAAAAATTTTAAGTCTAAACTCCATAGTATAACATTTGAGGCTCTACATAATGTGGCCCCAATCCACATGTCTGGCTGTATTTCTCACCCTTCCCTTCACCACTCCTGATTATGCACTATTTCTCCAACATGTTTATATATTTCACTTTTACATCTCCATACTTTTATTCATCGTAGTCTGCCTCATAGAGTGCCTCTTTCCCTTCTCCATCAGGTGATATATTAATTCTCTAAGCTCCAATTCACATGTAGTCTCTGTGAAGTTTTTCTAGATCAGCAATTGTCAAACTTTAGCTTGCAGCAGAATCACATGGAGGCTTATTAAAACACACTGCTGCGTGCCCACCCCCTTGATCTTCTAATTCAGTAAGTCTGGGTAGGGTCCAAGAGTTTGCATATTGGGAGCTCTGATGGCACAGTACTTAAGGCATTGGACTACTAACCAGCAGGCTGGCAGTTCAAACCCACTAACTGCTCCTTGGAAGGAAGATGGGGCAATCTACTTCTGTAGAGATGCTGCCTCAGAAACACAAGGAGGGGTCACTATGAATTGCAATTGACTCGTTGGCAGTGAGTTTGGTTTGGTTTAACATTGTCCCAGTAGCCCATGCTACTGGTCCTGGGACTAGAGTTTAAAAATCAGAGTCCTAAATTGCCCCTCACCCCCTATAGAATTAACTCCTGTCCTGGGTTTCCATTACCTTGGTTCATTCTACTTTTGAGTTATCTGTATAAATATCTTTTTCCTACATTGGTGTAAAAATGGCATGACAGCAGTGTCTAAGCTCCTCTAACTTCATGAGGGGGAAAAAGAATCACCATCAGCATCAGCCCCAAGCAGATTCCTACAAAGTGTTGGTCTGACATGCCTTTACCCTCCAATCTTCTCACCAATTCTGACACCAGCTATCCCTTCCACGCCACTCTACTTCTCTGCTGAGTTCAATAATTTATTGCAATGGCCAAACAGAACTTACACACCATACTTACAGTTAAGGGTTTATTAGTAAGTAGCAGATTACAACTGAGGATCAGAAGTGACTCAGGATACAGTTCTTCCCTTAAGAGAGCTTCTTCTCAGCTGTGCCTCGAGGTAGGCTTCTCTCCAGCCTTTCGCCTCTCAGGCCCAGCCTCTGCCCTGCTTGGGCAAGTGTTACAAAGCTCTTTGAGCCCTTCTGATCAGTGCCTAGGTGCACCCCATTCCACCAGTAAGGCTTGACCCAAAGGTGCTCAGCTCTCTCACTTTGTGGGTAAGTGAGGAAAGCTTTGCCAAGTACTTGGAGGCACTCCACTTCACTATCAAGCCTCTTGCTAGAAGGCACTCAGCTTACTTGCTCTGTGGGGTGGGACACGCTCCATCCCATCTCCTGCTGGTCTCCTGGTTCTGTTGCTTCTGCTGCCACCATTTTTCTGCTGCTGCCTCCCTCTGTTTCTAGCCATCTCTGATGTTATAGCTCTCTTTCCCTGTCTCCTAGATCTCGGAGGCTCTCAGTGCAGGGATCCTGGGTCTCAAGGATACACTTCATTCCTAGCTATTCTTCTTTCTTGGTGGTCATAAGGTCTTCCCTATCTGCCTCTGGGATAGTTCATTTTAAGCCTAGCAGAATGGCAAAACTGATCAATGCCCTTGTTAAGATTCCATATACCTTATTTACATGGCCCCACCCCCACAAGGGTGCCATGTACCTTATTTACATTATTAGCAAGCTATCCAATCCTCTTGGTGAGCCACAAGCACCTCATTCGAATAGTCCCACTCATCATTTGGTAAGAGTTACAAAGACTATGGCTAGAAGGGCCATATTAAGTAATTTACTGTTCTTTTTTTTCCCAAAGCAAATTTGTTTTACATTCAACGGTTTGTGCATATGTGGTTTCATGCACTGATTACCATCCCCAAACATAAAAACTCTCCTCCCCTCCCTTCCCTGTGACTACTCACTCCTCATGCCCTTCTTAACTATGTGTTCTTGTCTGTCCAGCTTTCCCTCTATGTGATGCTGCCCCTCTGGTATCTCATGGCTGATTGATCTAAGGGGTGCATCTACCTAGAGTAGGTGGGTGCATCACCCTGGGATAGGTGTTCTGCATGTAAGTCTTTCTACTGTTGGGTTGAGAGCCTATCTATGGAAGTGAGTCCATTTCTAAGCCCGAAGGATAACCTGGGCCGTAGTCTTGGGGGTTCTACCAGTCTCTACCCAACCAGTAATTCTGGTCACTTTGTGTTTTTAAATTTTGTTCCATATTTTTCCTCCCAGTCTATCTAGGATCTCCAGTTTTGATCCCTTTTCGAGTGGTTGGCATTGGTAGCTGGGCATCATCTAGTTCTTCTGATCTCAGGGTCATGAAGGCCGAGGTGTTTGTGGTGCATCTTATCCTTGGACTAATTATTTCCAGATGCCTTTGATTTTCTTCACTCTTCTTTGCTTCAGATAAGAGGAGACCAATAGTTGCATCTTAGATGGCCACTTAAAGGCTTTGAAGACCCCAGTTGCTACTCACCAAAGTAGGTTGTAGAACAAGACTTTTATGTACTATGTTGTGCCAATTGAGCATGATGTCCCCCAAGACCATGGTCCCGAGTCCACAGGCCTGCTGATTCTCTCTCTCAAGGTGTTTGGGTCTCTGAGAAGTTACTCCAACTCTGTTTTCTGTTGCTTCTGTGATATATGTACCTAATTTTGTAGCACAAGTAAGATTATCTTCAGCCAAATCTATCCTTGGTCTAGGGTACATTCCTGTTGTCCTACGGGACAACTGATCTTCTCACCTGTCTATGCATTTATCCGTAGCCTGGTGCTTGGTGTTAGTAGTAATGCAGTATTGTGCATGTACTGGTATTTGCCTCTGTTGTCTGTATCTTATGTGCATGTTTCAGTGTCCTTCCTTTTCCCAATGTCATCACGTTGGTCATAGACTCTTTCCATACCATCCCTCTTTTCACCTAAATCAACATGTGACCCCCAACTAGTTCCAAAAATTTCTCTCCCCTTCCCTCCCATCCCTGGTAACCAACAAAGTGAGTTTCTTTTCCTGAGCAAACCTTTCCTTGACTTTTTACAATAATGGGCTCATACAATATTTGTCCTTCTGTGGTTGACTTATTTCACTCAGCATAATATCCTCCAGGTTCATCCACATTGTGAGATGATTTTGTATCCTTCATTGTTCTTTAATGTAGCATAGTATTCCATTGTGTGAATGTACCATAATTTGGTGATCCATTCATCTGTTGATGGGTGTTTAGGTTGTTTCCATCTCTTTGATATAGTGAATTGTGCTGTAATGAATATGGATGTGCATATGCTTGTTTGCGTCCTTTCTCTCACCACTTTAGGATATATTCCTAGTAATGGAATTACTGGATCAAATGCTATTTCTATTTTCAGTTTTTTAAGGAAACACCATATAATTTTCCACAATGGTTGTACCATTTTGCAGTCCCACCAGCAGTGTATGAGAGTTCCAATCTCTCTGCAACTTTGCCAGCATTTGTTATTTTCTGTCCTGTTGAACTTTGCTATTATTGCTGGGCTGAGATGATATCTCATTGTTGTTTTAGTAATTTACTGTTCTACAGCTGGCTTTTGATCAACTCAAGGCTGAGATACTGTCTTAATCATCTTTCTTTCCCATAGCACCTGATAAACTGCACCCACACATGTGGTATTCTATAATGTATGATGAATGAAGGGAAATCTTTGCTCTGCTCTGGTTGAGTTATATTTACATTATTAGACTCTTCCAGCTTTCCAGTGTGTGTGTGAGGGGATTAGAAAGGGGGAATGGAAAATGTTGCAGAGAAACAGGAGCTATCTGGAGAATCGTATTCCAGTCTGATTTCCAATCTGATTTCTTCTTTGCCCTCATAATGCTGAAGTGGTTGGTCCTATAGAAATTAGCAGAGGGATTCAGGAAGCATCTTCTAAGGCCTTGTTGCTTAATGCACAATCAGGGAACTTGTTAGATGTTCTGAATCTCCTGCCCTACTCAAGAATAACTGTATCACATCTCAACCCCATTAGAATGGCAATGATTAAAAAAAAAATTAGGTGACAACAAGGTAGTGCAAAAATAGGAACCCTCACCCATTGCTGGTGGGAATTTAAAACCGTGCAGGTACTGTGGAAAAGTTTGGTGGTTCCTCAAACAGGTGAACATAGAACTACCATATGATTTAGCAATTCACTGCGGTGAAAGCAGTGACACAAACAGACACAATTCACCAATGTTCATCACAGCACTATTCACGACAGTTGAATGTGGAAACAACCAAAATGTCCATCATTTCAGTTTGTGAATATACACACACACACACACACACAATGGAATATTATTGTACCATAAAGAAGAATGAAGTCCTGATGCATGCCACAGAATGAACCTAGAACACATGCTGAGCAAAATAAGTCAGTCACAAAAGGACAAATACTGTATAGTCTCACTTGTATGAAATAAGTAAATAGATAAAACCAAAAAAGTTAAACCCATTGCCATTGAGTCAATTCTGACTAATAGCAGTACTATAGGACAGAGTAGAACTGCACCATAGAGTTTCCAAGGCTGTAAATCTATACAGAAACAGTGCCTTCATCTTTCTCCCATGGAGTAGCTGGTGGATTTGAACTGCCAACCTTTTCGTCAGCAGCCAAATACTTTAACCACCATGCCACCACAGCTCCTTAACAAAATATATAGAAACCAAAAATTATTGGTGGCTAGGGAGGAGCTCTGGTGGTATAGTGCCTAAGGCATTTGAGTGCTAACCAGAAGGCTGGCAGTTCAAACCCACTAGCTACTCCTTGGAAGGAAGACTGGGCAATCTACTTCAGTAGAGATAGTGTCTTGGAAGCCCAAGGAGGGGTTGCTATGAGTCAGGATCAACTTGACAGCAGTGAGTTTGGTTTTTTTGGTTTACCAGAGGTAGAGGAGCAATGGTGGTGCAGTGGTTAAAGAACTTAGCTCCTAACTGAAAGACTGGTGGTTTGAACTCACCAGTCACTCTGAGAAAGAAAGATGAGGCAGTCTGTTTCCTTCTGTAAAGAATTATAGCCTTAGAACTCCTATCAGGCAGTTCTATTCTGTCCTGTATGGGTCACTTTGAGTCCAAAGATGGCAGTGGGCTTAGGTATGGGTATTAGAGGTAGGAGGGAGGTAGAAAGAGGGAATTTTTGCTTATAGTGCATTGAATGTATGCTAATGGTGGTGGGATAATTTGGAAAAAGATAGTGAGAACGGTTGCACAATTTGAAGAATGTAATCAATGTCATTGAATTTCACATGTTGAAATTGTTGAATTGCTGTTTTTTGTTGTGAATGTTTTCACTATAATGTATGAAAAAAGAATACCTGAATTAGGATCTACATTTTAATGTGACCTCCTAGTGATGTGTTTGTACACTAAAATTTAAGAAATACTATAAGAAAGGCATAGTGGCTAAGTCACTTGCCTGCTAACCAGAAGGCTGACGGTTCAAACCCACCAGCCACTCCTCGGAAGGAAGGTTGGGCAATCCTACTTCCGTAGTGATACTGCCTCGGAAACCCAAGGAGGGGTCGCTATGAGTCGGGGTCGACTCCACGGCAAACAACGACAACAACAACAACATAAGAAAGGCAAGGAGCTCTGGTAGCATAGTGCCTAAGGCACTTACTGCTAAACAGAAGGCTGGCAGTTCAAACCACCAGCCACTCCTCAGAAGGAAGGTTGGGCAATCTACTTCTGTAGTGATACTGCCTCGGAAACCCAAGGAAGGGTTGCTATGAGTCGGGTCCGACTCAACGGCAAATAACAACAACAAACATAAAAAGGCAAGTTTAAGCTGCACAGTCCTTTATTGGGCAAGGCCTCAAAAATTAGGGATCCAAGCTCTGGCTTTCTGCTTTTAAGGCCTGAAGACTAACTCTTGTCAGAGGTGATCAAGCACTGATATAAATAAATAACTCACATATTATTGAAGTGGACCACTTACTGCCAGTTTATTAACATAATTGATAAATTATACTATTTACAAATAATTGTTACACCAAATGAAATACTTATGTTGGTATGCTTAGCATATTCTGTCCTTGTAATCCATGACTTTCCAACCACATGCTACTTAATAACTCACCATAAGAAATTGCAGCACAGGGGCCAAAACCTTGGAATGCCAAATGATCAGTGCATCCTTTTTCTATAGACAGATTTAAGGAAATTAAATCATGATCTGAAAGTCGTTAGTGACCTCAGAATCAGAACAAAAGAAATTATTGAGGATTGAAAATTCACATCTTGCAGATACCAGGAAAGTAATGTAAAGGAAGATGGGGCAGGTGAGGATTGTGGTCACCTGGGAAGTTCATGTTTTACCTACCTAGAGTACTTGCTACTTCACTTCAGCTAGTTTTTGTTCTGTGTAATACACTATTACCAGATCTTCCACTTTTTCAAGTGTAGTTAAAAATACACATTTTATATGAAACTCTATAGAGTTTTAAGTGTTGGCAACTAATTAAAAAAAAGTAAATTCTGCAATATTCTTTAAATCAGCAATTCAACTTCAAGAAATTAAACTACATACATTTGAAATTGCATACCTATTAAATGATATAAATGTTAAATCAGCTTCTGCAACACTGAAATACTGAAAGATTCAGAAACATTGTTCAGCAACCTAGATGTCCCTTTTCCTTCTAGTGAATTCTCTTGCAGAATTTCCTGCCAGTTGGTCATAGTCCACTTTTTTTACTTTCAGACTTTGGGGTTTGGAGACTATGATTTTTCCCTTTTTTGTCATCATCATCACGATTAACACCTAGAGAACACCTGCTACATACAGCTACTGAGCCAAGTACATCACATGTTGAATCATTTAATAATCCTAAATTCTGAGCACTTTTGTATTAGTTTCCTTTGGTAATTGTAACCAATTACCATGCCCTGGGTGGCTTTAAACATCATAAATTTATTCTTTCACAATTCTGGAGTCCCAAATCAAGGTATTGGCAGGGCTATGCTCCCTCCAAAACCTCTAGGGGAGAATCCTTCCTTGCCTCTTCTAGCTTCTGGTGGCTCCAAGCAAGGTTTCTTGGCTCCATTCTTTGCCTTGATCTTCACATGGCTTCTCTGTCGTCCTGTGTATTCTCCTCTTCTGTCTCTTATAAGGAAATTTGTCATTGGATTTCAGGCCCACCCACATAGTCTGGGATGATCTCATCTCAAGACCTGCAATTTACATCTACAAAGATTCTTTTTTCCAAATAAGGTCACTTTCACAAGTTCCAGGGGTTAAGGCATTTACATATTTTTTTGGGAACACAACTCAACCCACTACATATTATTTTATAGACAACGAAATTTGGGCTGGTAGACATTAAGGGGTTCTCCCAAGGCAAATTGGGCCCCCTCTGTCACACCCATGAAGGAGCTCCAGTGGTGTGGTGGTAAAAGCATTCTACAGCTGGCCAAAATGTTGACATTCAAACCCACTAGGTGTTCATGGGAGAAAGATTAGGAAGTCTGCTTCCATGAAGACTAGCCTTGGAAACCCTGTGGGGCAATTCTACTCTGTCCTATAGGGTTGCTATGAGTTGGAATCGACTTAATGGCAGCGGGTATTATTATTATTTTTTTTAATGTCACACAACTCTCTTCATGAAGAATTGCAGATTTTGTTGCAAAACCTCATGCACTAAAAAGGTCCTGCTAGACTGTTATCACAGGACAATAGCAGTCTGCTGGCCCTATAGTTGCATAACTAAAAGGGAACATACAGGCCTGCCGTTAAGTGGGTTTCCAGTTTTGGGTGGACCTTACCAAGTAGCATGACAATACGCTACATCACATCATAAAATTATGGCCAACTGTCTTATCCTAAGAACTTCAGATTCTGGGGAATTGAAACCTACGGGTTTGTTTTAACCAAAAAACCCAACCTGTCCCTGTTACCCTTTGATAACCATTTCCTTGAACAGGAACAATATAAAGTGGCTTGCTTCACCTTCTTTTACTATTGTCAACTCACCCTCATGTGACTATTGCAGAAAGTAAGAGTGAGAAGGCTTACAAATATCAAAAATCTGTTGTCCGCAAATTGAATCTGACTCGTTGTGATCTCACAGGACAGAGCAGAACTGTCCCATAGGGTTTCCAAGGCTGCCGCATCTTTCTCCTGTAGAGTGGCTGGTGGGTTCTTAGCACTGGCCTTTCAGTTAGCAGCCATGTGCTTAACCACTACACCACCAGGATGCCTTGTCTTAGAAATAGGAAGGAGAACTAATCTAAAGTCTGTATAATAGATTTCAAATATCTTGTGAGGAGGAGTCCACCAGGCTTTTGTCATACTTCAGTCCAGAGACAGGTCTGTGGATGTGGAACTTGCCACATAGGGATTCTTCACCAACTTGGCACATCGAAAAATCATCACTATTAAGAACAGAAACAGAAGGACAACAAAGGCAATAGCAAAGCCCTTATCAACATCAACAGTGCTGGACAGAGTTGGATCCTCCATGGGGACATGTACTTCTTTACCCTTTTCCAGCTGTAACTACCTCTGCAGGTACATCTTCATATTTCTCATTTCCTAGACAAAAGACGATAAATCAAGTTATTGGTTTGTGTGTGCAGGTGTCTATGTATGTTTTCTTAGTAACACTGTAAAAACCAAAGAGGGACCAAGTGTTGAAAAAAAAAAATCAGTAAGACATTTAAGAAGTACTTCTAAAACTGATAAAGTTGGTATAGGTAGCTGACAAGATATGCATATCAAAAAAGCATAAAATATCTGGAAAATTCTTCTAAAGCAATGCATGAACAGATATATGTAATCCAAAAATCAGCTGAGGCTTCCTTGCCTGTAAGATCCAGATAAAACTGCCTTGAACATCCCAATTTGGTTTAAGTTCAAATCCTTCTCAAAGATTTCCTTAAATTCCAAGAGTACTTACTGTAACTAATTTGTTGTGCAGTTTCAACTCACTGGTTATAAACATAAAATTTATTTATTTATTTATTTAAAAATGTAGGGAGCGCTGGTGGCATAGGGCCTAAGGCATTTGACTGCTAACCAGAAGGCTGGTGGATCAAACCCACCAGCCACTCCTCAGAAGGAAGATTGGGCAATCTACTTCCTTAGTGATACTGCCTCGGAAACCCAAGGGGGGTTGCTATGAGTCAGATCTGACTCATTGGCAGTGATTGTGCAGTTTCAACTCACTGGGTATGAACTTAAAATTGGCTTATTTTTTAATTTATCAGTCACTGCTTTTAACTGTGGGAGCTCTGGTAGCATAGTGCTTGACTGCCCACCAGGAGGCTGGCGGTTCAAACCCACCAGCCACTACTTGGAAAGAAGGTTGGGTAATCTACTTCTGTAGTGATACTGCCTTGAAAATCCAAGGAGGGGTCGCTATGAGTCGAGTCTGACTCAACAGCACATAACAACAACAACAGCTTTTAATTGTATCCTGTCATTTCCGTCTTTTGTCATCAAAGTGGATAACGAAACAGGTACATTCCCTAAGTGGTCAATTTCAGTTATTAAAACTTAGTTCAGCTTGATTTTAAATTTCTAATCTTATAGAGAATTTGAAGTTCTATAATTCTTCTCTCCCTCTTCTGGGGTCCTGCTCTTCTAGTGTGTAGGAGCAAGGAGAAAGGAAACGGAAAAGTCAAGTGTTTTTCTACTTAATGGACTCAGTTGTAGTTAACTGTGAATAGGTGTCCTTATCTTGTCCATACTTATTCAATCTATATGCTGAGCAAATAATCCAAGAAGCTCGACTATTTGAAAAAGAATGTGGCATCAAGATTGGAGGAAGAATCATTAACAACCTGGAAGTAGCAGTCAGGACATCAGATGATGTATAGCACTGGGCAAGTTGGCTGCAAAGGACCTCTTTCAAGTTCTGAGGAGGAAAGATGTCTCCTTGAGGGCTAAGGTGTGCCTGACACAAACCATGATATTTTCAATCACCTCATATGTATGTGAGAGCTGGACAATGAATAAGGAAGACCGAAGAAGAGGGGATGCTTTTGAGTTGTGGTGCTGGCGAAGAATGCTGAAAGCACCATGGACTGCTAAAAGAGGAAGTGCAGCCGGAACGCTCCTTGGGAGTAAGAATGGCCAGACCTCATCTCACTTACTTTGGTCATGTAGTCAAAGGGGACCATTCTCTGGAGAGGGATGCCATGCTTGGTAAGGTGGAGGGCCGATGAAAGAGGGGAAGGCCCTCAACGAGATGGATTAACACAGTGGCAGCGGTGATGAGCTCAGGTATAGCAGGGATGGAAGAGTTGGTGCAGAACAGGCATTGTTTCGTTCTGCTGTGCACAGGGTCGCTATGAGTCGGAGATGACTTGATGGCATCTAATAACAACATCTTGTTCTGGTGGTTTTTGAGTGGAGTACACAAGTGGCTTTTTGGATAGTGTTTGTTTTCACTCTGTACTAATCTGTCATTGAAGACCTCCTCAGACAGTGCCAAACCAAAAACCAATGCTGTTGAGTCCATTCTGACTCATAGCAACCCCATGTGTTACGGAACAGAAGTGCTCCATAGGGTTTTCTTGGCTGTAATAAGAAGTTCTTTTTTTTATTTTTCCCCCAGGAGCTCTGGAAGCAGATTGCCAGGTCTTTCTTCCATGGTACTGCAGGATTGGTTCAAACTGCCAATTTACAGGTTATCAGTAAAGCACAAACCACTTGTTCCACCTAGGGACCACTAGATGGTGCCAACTGTTCTCTGATTTCCCCAACCCAAACTCAGGTTGAATGTCTTATGCTTTGTGCAGTGGTTTCCTGGCAGCCTCACTGCTTCTGCCCCTCAAGAGACACCTGAGGTCTTTTAGGGTGAGTTGCAGGACCAGGATGGGTTGCGGAGTTGGCCATATTTTCTTCCTAGGCATATTTCACTGAGGTCCCAACAAGTCCTGCTGGCACAGGTTACTCCAGTGGGCCTTCCACATTCAGGAATCTCTAGCCAAGAAATTGACATGAGCGTTCATGTTTACACTCACACAATGCTTCATGCAAATCTAATGAGAGTGGGTGCACAGGTTTTAAAGTTCAGCAAGCATCATCCAGAGAATGAAATGTCAGTCTCCCCTTATCACTGATGGCACATATCTATACCTGTGTCTCTGTTTAAATCTTTCCAACTTTGGCTTTGGGAGGAAGGGGAATCTCTTCCTTCTCTTCTGTTTCACAGGGAAGTAAATAGCCTCTCACCACAAATACTGTATATCCTATGAGGTCAACAGTGAGTACTCACCTTGGCTCCTACCCCATCTTCTGTTTCATATATGCTGTGGTGGGGGTAAGGGGTGGGAGTTCTTAGATAGTGTTGATTATGCCACTTCCTCATAAAATTAGGGAGAGGTTCTGCCTCCAATTGTTGAAGCTCCTTTTAGAGTGTTTAGTTCTTTTTTTTTTTTCCTCAGGAGCTCTGGTGGCATAGTGCCTGAGGCACTTGACTACTAATCAGAAAGCTGGTGGTTCAAACCTACCACCCATTCTTCAGAAGGAAGATTGGGCAATCTACTTCTGTAGAGATACTGCCTTGGAAATCCAAGGAGGTGTTGCTATGGGTCAAAATTGACTTGACGGCAAATTGTTTTGACTATGCTTGGTCCTTTGAATTCCCATGTGAATGTTAGGATCAGTTTATTCATCTCTAGAAAAAATCCAGCTGTGATTCTTATAGGAAGTCCATTAAATCTGTCAATCAATTTTGAAGAGAAATGCCACCTTAACAATATTAATTCTTCTGATCCATGAACATGGGATGTCTTTCCATTTATTTAGGTCTTCAATCTTTCAACAATGTTTTGTAGTTTTCACTTTAAGCACTAAGTATAATTTTACACTTCTTTTGTTAAATTTACTTCAAAATATTTTATTCTTTTAATATTATTTTAAATGGAATTGTTTTCTTAACACCGTTATATGTTTTAGGTAAATTACATGCTCATGTCTTTTGTCCTTTTATTATATTGGGTTTTTGGTCTTTTTCCCCTTACTTTAAAAATATTCTTAGTGTATCCAAGATCATATACAGGGTTGGCAGACAATGGGCCTATAAGTTCATGTGAATTATCAGAATTCCCAGGTGTATAGTAGAGCTGACAAGGGGCAAGGTTATGGTCATTACTTGGTCACAGCCAGCTACCCAGAGGGACCGAGTAGTTGATCCTGCGGGCTTGGGACCATAGTCACAGGGGACATCAAACTCAATTGGCATAACATACTATACAAAACATTGTTCCACCTACTACTTTGGCGAGTAGCGACTGGGACCTTAAAAGCTAGGAAGCTGCCATCTAGATGCAACAACGGGTCTCTCCTCATCAGAAGAAAGAAGAAAACCAAAATTAATGGAAACAATCAGTCCTAGTGACTGGTACACCTGTGGTTTCCAGCCAAACAAAGTACAGGAATGTGAGTTAAACATTTACCTCAAGTAGACACACGCCCTGGAGAGAACAATCATGGGAGAAGGAAGGGCTGCTTATGCACAGGGAGATAGCTCAGGGTACAGAAGAGTATGAAGGGATGGACACTGGGAGGAGGTAACTATGGGGAGGAAGTGGGAGGGGAGCTGCTGCATTGTAAATTTTGGTCAATGACATGAGACAAAGTATATGTGAACTGCTGTATGAAAAGTGAATTTACTCTGTAAATCTTCACCCAAATCCTAATTAAAAAAAAAAATATATATATATATATTCTTTATATACTATGGATGTTAGCCCTTTATGTATGATATATTGCAGATGTTTTCTCTCAGTTTGTTAGTTTTAATTTTGTTTATGGAGATTTTTTGCTATGAGAAAGCTTTTTTAACATTGTGAAATCTACCAATTTTCTTTTCTTTTATCACATGTGAATTTTATGTAGTATTAGTCTTTCCCTAAACCAGGCTATAAAGGAATTCATCCATGTTCTTTTCTACTATTTGTGTGGTTCCATTTTTTCCATTTGGATCTTTGACCCAATCAGCTGATCTTAATATTCATATGGGAATTCAAATATCTAAATGGTTACCCAGTTGTGGACTGGTTTGTAATTCACACTTGAAAAGCAGTATAGGAAGGAGGCTGGCCAAAGCAACCTGTGGCAACAGAGAAGAGGACAGGGTTGGGATTTCACTAAATAAAGGGAATTTTTTTTCATAAGGGTCATATATGGATCCCACAAATAGGAACAGCTTGGGTGTCTTACCCAAGAGGATCCCACCTTAGAGGGATTCCTATTTGAATAAAGTTATCTTAATAGAAAGTGGCAAGAGGTGAATTTGTTGGATTTAGTGTTGTAAAGATCAGGTACAGGAAGTACACTGACCCAGAGGGATTGACAGTCAGATAACTCTATTGGGGAGGATTCCTAAAGAACCCATGAATAGCACATTGGGAGAAAAAGAGCCTTGAACATCAGCTAAGCTGAGAGAAAAAACAATGCCAAGATTTATTTTGAAAAAAAATACTCCCAGGGGTCTTTTGATTACACATTGGTTAAGTGAAAATTTTGTTTTGTAAAATATTAGATGGCACGGTGAGTAGATAAATTGCTCTGAGAAACAATATCAAGAATTATCTTTATTATAGATAGAGCTGTTCTTTGACAGAGAATGGCAAGAAGGTGGTCCAAAAATGAGAGAAACTGGTTTGGGGCTGTCCCTGACAGTTGGAAAATGTATGAGGTGTGGTAGTTCAGTTTGTGTGTCAACTTGGCTGGGCCTGGTTGAGTGGCTGGGCAGCTGGATGTGGTATTCCCCATGATGAGACTGGTAATCAACTCCATGGTGGAATCTACTGTGAGCAGCTGAGTAGCTGCCTTAGGGAATGTGGTCTGTTTCCCGTATATAAGGAGAAGCCTTGGGCAATGATCTCTAGCTTTTGCCACACTTGAACCTTGAATGTAGCCATGTCGCTGTTTAGCAACCTGCCATGTTCTGCCTACCTTGGGACTTTCAATGGACTTGAATTAATGGCCTGCCATATGGTTTGGTAACATCAGGACTGTGCCGTTTTACTTGTCAACCTTGGGCTTGGCAGCCTCAGGAGCCTGCAGCTGTCTGAGTGAAGCCTCTAGCTTCAGTGGGCCGGGAGCAGGAAGCAAAGCTGAAGCCCAAGGCTGAGGGGATTTCACCCAGCCCCTAGAGCCCAGCACTTTGAACTTGGACTGAAAGCCTCCAAACTGTAAAAGAATAAACTAATTTGTTCAAGCATCCCATTTGTGGTATATTCCTGTCAGAATGGCACTAGGTAGGAGGATTGGCAGGTGTCTGTACCATTCTTAAGATATATCTCTCATTCATATATATATAATCATCATTTATATGCCTTATTGTTTCTGTAGTGCTCATTGAATGCATTTTAGTTCTATTATACACTGCATTGTTTTTTCACTCCCTGCATCTATTACTATCTTATTGGACCTACTTCCAAAATATTTCTCAAATCAATTTCCTTCTCTTTATCCCTACTGCCACCACAGTAGTACAGGACATCCAATGCCAGACTTTTCCAAATGCTTTCTGCTTTGCTCAAATTCCCCTCCAAACCACAAAGTCATCTTTAATAAATGGAAATTGATCAGTCCTCTAATTAAAACACTTCACTGGCTTCCCACTGTCTTCAAGTTTCTGAATGGGGCTTCAAGGCTCTCCGCAATTTGGTCTAGCCTTATTTCTTGCCAGTTTTCCCCTCGTACTTTTGACCCAGCAATGCTGGGGTTCTCATAGTTCCATGGGTTTTGCATGACTCCCTTTTCCCCTCATGACTTTTCTATTAACATTCTCTCTATATTATTCTCCTTCCACTCTATTCAGTTTTCAGGCCTTAGCTTAAATATTCACTTTCCAGGTGGATTGCCCAGTAATATTCACGATAGTTTATTGTAATTATTTTAGTGTCTGCATTTTCTCATAAAATAGTAACCCTACATGAGAGTAGAGACCATATACAACTTGTTTTTATATTCCAAAAGTCTGGGATATATCAGATGCTCAATAAATATCTTCAGTGAGTGAAGGAATTACTACACCTTGCTAAAAGTTCCTGGGTGGTGAAATAGTTAACATGTTTGGTTACTAATTGAAAGATAGGAGGTTCAAGTCTACCCAGAGGCTCCTTGGAATAAAGGTCTGATTGTCAACTTCTAAAAAAATCAGCCACTGGAAATCCTATGGGGCAAAATTCTACTCTGATAATACACATGTGGTCACCATGAATTGATATCTACTCAGTGGTAACTGGTATACCTTGCTAAAATGCACATGTAAAAATGTTTGCTTGTTGAGACTTCTGGCAAGATGGTGGAATAGGCAGTTAAGCTACACAGACCCTCTACAACAAAGAAACAAGAAATGAATTTAAACTTATACAGAAGAAAATCCTGGAAGCCTGAGTTTCAAAGGTAAGGATAAAGTAGTGGATTAAATACCATCTAGTAGAAGAACCCGATTGAAAACAGCAATCAAGGAGAATAACAGAGCTGTGGACTGTTGACTGGCCTGATGACAGAGCCATTTTGAATAGTTACAAGTGGCATTCTGATCCTGGCAGCAACCTGATTATTGGCTCTGCTTCCCAAGGACTGCACAGACAACCACATTGGTGAATGACAACTAGAAAGGTATGATATTCCCCTTATGCCCCACACACCCTCCTGGTGAACAGAGTTGTGGCCATCACCCATCCCTACCCACCTTCTGGACTAGCAGCAATTTCATCTTGGACCAGGTGCCCTGCCAAAAGCTGCCTTTTAGGCAGGTATGAACTAATTCCAGGACTAGGTATCCCGTTCCTAGGTACCTTTTGGGCCATACGGAACTTTTTCTGAGACAAGGTACCCTACATCCAGCCAGCTTTTGGGATGGGAGGAACTTTTCCTGGGAATGGGACTGTGTGCCCAGTTACCTTTTAAGACAGGAGGATTTTGTCTGGGAGTAGATACCTTGCCCACAACTTCTTTTGAGCTGGCTGGAATTCCCTCTGGAACAAGGTGTCTTGCTCTCAATAACCTTTTGGACCAGCAGGAACTTTTTCTGGATCCAGGTGTCTTGCCCCCAGACTTATTCTGAACCAGCAGGAATTCATCTGAGATCAAGCACCCTGCCCCCAATTGCCCTTTGGGTAGAGAAAAACTAGTTCCAATGTCAGCCATGTTGCTTGCAGCAGCATTTTGGGCTGGCAGGAACTTTTGCTGCTACCAGGTACCCCACACCAATCTTCCTTTTGGAATAGCAGGAACTTTTTCTTGGAGTAGAGGTCTCACATCCAGCTGCCTTTTGGGACAGCAGGAACTTTTTCTGGGAGTAGGGACCCTGCACCCAGATCCCTTTTGAGATAGCAGTAACTTTTTTTGGGAGTAGTGGCCCTGTACCCAGCTGCCTTTTAGGACAGTTGGAACTTTTCCTGAGACCAGATGGCCTGTTCCCAGCTGCTTTTTGAGCTGGTAGGAATTCCTTCTAGAGCCAGGTGGCTTGCTACCACTGTTTGGGCTGGCAAAAACTTTTTCTAAGTCCAGGTGGCATGTCCCCAGACATCTTCTGGGTCAGCAGGACCTCATCTGAGATCAGGTACCCTGCCCTCATTTGCCTACAGGGTGGGTAGGAACTAGTATTAGGACCAGGTGCCCTGCTCCACACTAATTGCTTGACCAGCAGAAACACAGCTTGGGTGTTCTACCTCCTTCCCCATTTTGTTTTTGTTTGTTTTAAAATTACTCTTTTTTTTTTTCCCTTTCTTTTAATTTTTTTCTCCTTCCCTTCCATGGTTCTTGTCCCCACCCCCCATTTTCCTAACTCCTTTCTTTTCTCTTTTTATTTTTCCATCCCTTGTTTTCCTTTTTGCATTTTAATGTTTTTCTCTTGCTCACCTCTCCCCTTGATATTGCTTTTATTTTCTTTGTCCTTTTGTCTGTTTCCTTTTTCTTTTCATTTACTGTTTTATATATATATATATAGTTGTTGCTGTTCATTCTGTTTGTGTTTTTTGTTCTCTTATTTTTATTCATTTTTATATTTTTTTTGAGTTGTGTTTTTTGGTTATTTTGTTGCACTAGGTGGGAGACAGCAACTGCACTCACATGATCCAATCACATCAGCACCTCCTACAGCCCCAACCACTGGGTGAGGGCCACTATCTGATTTTACATCAACTGATTAATGATACATGATGGCCAATATTAGCCCAAATCAACCTCAACTGTCCCATACAAGCAGCTAACAGAGATCTGTACACATATTCCCATCCTCTATCACATCCACAAGGAGACAGGTGGTAAGTGCCTAAGTGCTGCCAAACTAGCAAACAGAGTGACACACCAGCACTGCTTGCTTGGATATATCAAAACAAAATAAAGCAAAAAACAAAAAAACCTTGGCAAATCACACCAACACACAATCACCAATTAAAAATATAAACACAACAACATCACAATGTCTCAGAGACACTGACCATCCTAATTCACACAAAGAAGCAAGATGAAGTAGTACAAACAAGGGACCAGAATACAGAGCCAGAAATCTCCCTGAGGAAGAAGTGACATTGGAATTACCTGATAAGGAATTCAAATAAAGTATACTTAGGTGTCTTCAATGGATTGAGAGACAGATCAAAGAAAACATTGAAAAAATGAAGAAAAACACCCACAAAATTAAGGAAAACAAGACAAACTCTAGAACAATTTAGGAAAACTATACAAGAACAAGCTGACAAATGAATGAAAAATTAGAAACCATATAAAAATGGCAAAGAGAAATCTAGAAGATTAATTCTAAGATTTCAGAAATAACACATTGAAAAGGCAAAGGAATAGGCTCTAATAAATGGAAGACAGAATTATTGAGATTGAAGACAAATCTCTCAATACTACTTTTGTTAAAGGATCAATCAGAAAAAAGATAAAAACAAAATTAAGAAAGCCTAAGATTTATGTGAGCACCATCAAGAGGAATAACTTACATATGAGCACAATTCCAGAACAGGAAGAGACAAGAAAAGAAAAGAAAAAAGAAAAAGCACAGAGAAAATTGATGAGGATTTGTTGGAAGAGAACTTCCTTAATGTAATGAAAAATGAGAAGATATTCGTGTAAGAAGTTTAATGAACCCCATACAGAATAGACACCAAAAGAAAATCGCCAAGACATATCATAATCAAACTTACCAAAACCAAACACAAAGATAGAATCCTGAAAGCAGCATGGGAAAAATAAAGTTACTTACAAAGGGGAACCAATAAGACTAAGGTCTGATTTCTTGGAAGAACCATGCAGTTGAGAAGGTGATGTTGTTGTCATGTGCCATCGAGTCAGACCCAACTCGTAGCGACCCCTCCTTGGGTTTCCGAAGTGGTATCACTATAGAAGTAGGTTGCCCAACCTTCCTTCCAAGATAGGATGACGTATATAAAACCCTGAAAGGAAAAAATTTCCAACCTAGAATTATATACCCAGAAAAATTGTCCTTCAAATCTAGGACATTTCCAATAAACAGAAATTAAAGGAATTTGTTAAAACCAGACCAACCTTACAAGAGATGCTAAAGGGAGCCCTTTGGAGAGAGAAGCACCAACAGCTGACTACAACCAATGATTAACATACATGACAACATAACCCAGAAACCAACCCAGATATAGAAGTATCCAAACTAAAATAAATTTACAAGACTTAAACAGGGAACTTGGAAGACATTATGCTGAGTGAAATAAGTCAATCACAGAAGGACAAATACTGAATTAGTTCATTATTGTAAAAAGCCAAGGAAAGGTTTATTTATGGAAGGAAACTTTCTTTGTTGGTTACCAGGGGTGAGAGGGGAGGGGAAGGAACACTGCAAAAAAAAAAAAAAAAAAAAAAAGACTTAAACAGAAACCAGAGACATCAATTGGTAGAGAGAACAGCTACAAAGCAAAAAGGGAGAATAAATAGTGTAGATACAGAAATTCCAAATGGAGAGGAAATCAAGATGATTTCAAGATAGAACAGATTGTTTTAAACTTGGGAGGAAAATAACAAAACATAGAGTAATATCAAAGAAAATTAATAAATTTTGTCATCAAAATAAAAAAGTGTAAAAGCAGAAATATTTAGCAGTATTGAAACAACAGCAATAAAGGAAATGATAAAAACATTCATAAACAAAATGAGCTCAGCACAGAAAATTGTATGGAACAAAGAAATCAGCAACACCACAAAAAATACATTAAAAAATGATAGCAATAAATTTATACTTTTCAATAATTACACTGAATGTAAATTGATTAAATGTACCAATGAGGAGACTAAGAGTTTCAGACTAGGTAAGAAAACATGACCTATCAGTATACTATCTACAAGAGGCAAACCTTGGACACAAAGACAAAAACAGACTAAAATCAAAGGTTGGGAAAAAATGTATCAAGCAAATGTCAATCAAAAAAGAGTAGGAGTGGCAATATTAATATGGTGCAGTGAATTAACTTGGTATGGCTCTTCCAGCCATGGTCTTTGTGACTCCCATCTCATCAGATGACTTGGCAGAACTGTGCAAATGTAAGGTGCTTATGGCCTACCAAGGGGATTGGATAGCTTGTGAGTAATGTAAATAAGGTATATGATACTCTTGTGGGGGTAGAGCAATGCAAGTAAGGTGTATGGAACTCTAATGTGGAGATTGGTCAGTTTTGTCATTCTAGTAGTCTTACGATGAGCCTTTCTAGAGGCAGAAAGGGGGATTCTCACTGCCATCAAGAGAAAAGAGCTGGAGGTGGAGTGGAGCATGTCTTTGAACCTGAGATCCCTGCACTGGACCTCTTGGCAGAGCTAAGAGCAGAGATGACTGGCTGAGACGACCAACTGAGAGACACTATTAGTGGAACCAAGAGGCATGAGAGAGAGCAGTGGGCTGGCTGGCCTATAGAGCAAGAACACTGAGTGCCTTTGGGCAGGACACTTGCTGGCAGAGTGAGCTGCACCTAGGTGAACCTCTTGCCAGAGCTAAAAGAGCTTTGTAACACTAGCCCAAGTGGAGCAGAGGCCAGGCCGAGAGGCCAAGAGCCAGAAAGGTATGGCATAGCAGAGTGGAGAGTGTCTTCATGGAAGAATTATATCTTGAGAGTGTTACTGAACCTGAATTGTAGCCTGTTACTTCCCTAATAAACCCCATAATCATGATTATTGTCTGTGAGTTCTGTGTGGCCATTGCAACAACTTATCAAACAAACACAGCAGAGAAGAAGTAATTGCTGTGGGAAGGACAGCTGGTGTCTGAATTGGCAAAAAGGCTAGAGGGTGGTAGCATGTCTGGCCTCATAGGAATAAGCCTTAGGCTGTTGATGGTGATTCTCTTTCTCATTTGTGAAGTTAGAGGAGTCAGAAGATGCTGCCTCCATGACCTTTTTTTTTTTTTAAATTGTGATTTGGGTGAAAATTTACAGAGCAAATTCACTTTCCATACAGCAGTTCACATACACTTTGTCTCATGACATTGACCACAATTTACCACAATGCACAGCTCCCCTCCTACTTCCTCCCAATAGTTACCTCTTCCCTGTGTCCATCCCTCCATGCACTCCTGCCCACTGAGCTCTCTCCCTGTGGATAAGCAGCCCTTCTTTCTCCCATGATTGTTCTTTCCAAGGAGTGTATCTACCTCAGATAATCCATGACCTTTTTGCAATTAATTTCTTATAAAATAGACTGTAAAAGAAAAACCAGCATGAGACAAGGAAGGCATTATATATTGATTAAAGGATCAATCAAACAAGAGGACATAATAACTATCTCTATACCAATGAAAGAACTCCAAAGTACGTACATCAGACTTCAACAGAATTGAAAAGACAAATAGATGACTCCACAGTTATAGTAGGAAGCTTTAACACACCACTTTCAATGAAGGATAGAATTAGAAAGAAACTCAATAAAGACATGGAATAACAAAACAATGCAATCAATCAACTTGAACTTATAAACATATACAGAACACTTCACCCAACAATGGCACAATATACATTCTTCTTCAGAGCACATGGAACATTCTCCAGAATCGATCATATGTTAAGCAACAAAGCAAGCCTCAATAAATTTAAAAACATTGAAATACTGGAAAACATCTCAAATGGTATAAAATTAGAAATTAACAATAGGAAGAGCAAGGAAAAAAAAAACAAACATATAGAAACTGAATAACATACTCTTTAATAATATACTGGATAATAGAAGACATAAAAAAATGAAAAAAAATTCCTTGAATTAAGTAAGAATGAAAACACAACACACCAAAATCATTTTTCTTCTATTTTTATTGTGATTTGGGTGAAAGTTTACAGAGAAAACTCATTTTCCATACAGCAGCTTATACACATTTTGTCTCATGACACTGACTACAAGTCCCCACAATGTAACAGTTCTCTTTCCACTTCCTCCCCATAGTTACCTCTTCCCTGTGTCCTTCCTGCCTATGCACTTCTGCTACCGAGCTGTCTCCCTGTACAAACACTGCCTTTCTGTTTTCTCATGATTGATTGCTCCAAGGAGTGTACCTACCTGATGTAAATGTTTATCCTGTATGCCTGTGTATTGTCTGGCTGGAAGCCACAGGAATGAGTTCAATTGTAGACCTGAAGCATGGCTAGGGGCCATAGTCTCAGGGGGTCTCACTTGGCTCTATCAGACCAGCAAAGCTGGTCTTTTTCTTTTTTTTTTATGATTTTGAGTTTTGTTCCACATTGTTCTCCCACTCTATTCAGGATCTCTAGTACCAATCTCCCTCCAAGTGGTTGACAGTGCTAGACAGTCACCATCTAGTTCTTTTGGTCTCATGGTCATATAGGCTGAAGATTGGATGGTCTACCAGTCCCTTGGAGTAACTGTTTCTGTGTTTCTTTGGTTTTCTTTGTTCTTCTTTGCTCTGGATGAGGAGAGACCCATCATTACATCTAGATGGCTGCTTATAAGCTTTTAAGATCCCAGTCACTACTCACCAAAGTAGGATGTAGAACAATGTTTTTGTGTAGTATGTTATGCCAATTGAGCTTGATGTCCACTGTGACCATGGTCCCAAGACTGCAGGTCTAACTACTTGCTCTCTCTGGGTAGCTGGCTGTGGCCAAGAAACCAGCACAACCTTGCCCCTTGTCAACTCTACTATACACCTGGATATTCTTAAAGCACATACAAATATGCAAGTAGAAACATTGTCTGCTAACCCTATATGTGGTCATGGGCACGTGACATACGAAAATCTTTGGGACACAGCAAAAGCAATATTCAGAAGGCAAAAAAAGAAGAAATTGCCAATATTGATGCCTTAACCCAGCATCATTGACAATTAGAAAAAGAGAAGCAAAAATAACCTACAGTCACAAGAAGAAAAGAAAAAATAAAGATTCAACCAGAAATCAATGAAACAGAAAATAAAAAGACAATATAGAACAGTCAGCAAGACCAGAAGGTGGTTCTTTGAACAGATTAATAAAATAGACAAGCCACTTGCTAATTTAACAAAGGAAAAGAAGGAGAAGATGCAAATAACATGAAAAGAAATGAAATGTGCAACATCACAACAGGACCAACCAAAATAAAAAGGTTAATATCAGGATATTATGAAGAACTATACTCTAACAAATCTGAAAACCTAGAAGAGATGGAAAGATTTCTAGAAATACACTACTTACCTAAACTAACACAGACTAAGGTAGAAAATTTGACCAGACCCATAACAACAGAAGAAATTGAAAGGGTCAAAAAGCTACCAGCTAAAAAAGTTATAGCCAGATGGCTTTACTGAAGAATTCTACCAAACATTCAGAGAAGAGATGACACCAATCCTCCTCAAACTATTCCAAGACGTAGGGAAGGATGGAATCCTCCTAAATTCATTTTATTAAGCAAGCATAACTCTGACACCAAAACCTAGCAAGCACACAAAAGAAAAATTATAGATCAACATCCCTCACAAATACAGATGCAAATATCTTAACTAAACAATATATCAAAAAAAAAAAAAAAAAGAATACATCATGACCAAGTGGGATACATACCAGGTATGCAAGGATGGTTCAGCATTAGAAAAACAATCAGTGTAATCCATCACATAAATAAAATAAAGGAAAAGAAACACATTATCATATCAATCAATACAAAAAGGCATTTGATAAAATCCAAAATCCATTCCTTATGAAAACTCTCAGAAAAATAGGATTAGAAGAGATTTCCTCAACATATTAAATGGCATTTATACAAAACCAATTGCCAACATTATTCTCAATAGAGAGAGACTGAAAGCATTCCTCTTGTGAACAGTAACCACACAAAGATGCCCTCAATCGCCACTTCTATTCAACATTGTATTGGAAGTCCTAGCCAGGGCAATAAAGCAAGAAAGGGAAATAAAAGACATCCAAATTGATAAGGAAGAAGTAAAACTATCTCTATGTGCAGATAATATGACTTTATACATAGAAAATCCCAGAGACTCAGCAAGAAAACTGCTAGAACTAATTGAAAGACACAGCATAGTGGCGGGATACAAAATCAACATACAAAGTTTAGTTAGATTTCTCTACACCAACAAAGAAACCTCTGAGAAGAAAATAAGGGAAACAACACCATTTACAATAGCTACCAAAAAGATAAAATACTTGGGAATAGATCTTACTAGGGACACAAAAAACCTATACAAAGAAAGCTGCAAAACACGTCTACAACAGACTATAAGAGATCTTCATAAATGGAGAATATAGTATGCTCATGCATAAGAAGACTGAACATTTTGAAAATATCAGTACTACCCAAAGTAATCTATAGACTCAATACAATCCCGATTCAGAGTCCATCAGCATTCTTTAAAGACATGGGAAAACCAAACGCTAATTATAATATGGTAAAGAAAGAGACCTTGGAAAAGCAAAGCACTGCTGAACAAGAAGAACAATGTAGGCAGTCTTATGCTCCCAGATCTCAAAACCTACTATACAGCCACAGTAGTCAAAACACCCCAATGTTGGTATAACAGACACATAGACCAGTGAAATGGAATTGAGAACCAAAAATAGATCTCTCCACCTATGAACAACTGATCTTTGACAAAAGGCTGAAACTTACTAAATGGGGAAAGGACAGTCTCTTTAACAAATAGTGCTGGCAAAACTGGATATCCATTTGCAAAAAAAAAAATGAAACAAGATCCATACCTCACACCATACACAAAAACTAACTCAAGGTGAATCAGAGTCTTAAATGTAAAACTTAAAATATAAAGTTCATTAAATAAAAAATAGAGGCAAACTTTGGGGCCCTAATATTTGACATAAACTTACTATCATACATAACTAAAAATGCACTAACAACAGAAGATAAACTAGTTGACTGGCACCTTCTGAAAATTAAATTCTTATGCACATAAAAAGACTTCTCCAAAAGACTAAAATGAGACAACAGATTGGGAAAAAAACATTTGGCAGTGACATATCCAACAACAGACTTATCTATAAAATTCATAGAAAACTCCAACACTTCAACATAAAAAAGACAAACAATCCAATTAAAAAACAGGCAGAAGATATCGACAGACACTTCCCCAAAGAAGATATGCAGGCATCCAGCAAACACAAAGAATGCTTAAGATCATTAGTCATTAGAGAGGTGCAAATCAAAACAACAACGAGTTATCATCTCACCCCAGCAATAATAGCAAAGTTCAATAACACAGAAAATAACAAATGCTTATGGGGGTGTGGAGAAATTGGAAGTCTTATACACTGCTGGTGAGAATGTAAAATGGTACAAGCACTGTGGAAAACAGTACGGCATGTCCTTAAAAATTTGAAAATAGAAATACCATTGGATTCAGCAGTCCCACTACTAGGTATATATCCTAAAGAAGTGAGAGCCAGAGCTCAAAATGCACACCCATGTTCATTAGGCAAAGGAAGACACAGAGAGGTGCACAAGAAGTACAGACAATAAAGATCAATACTTTTACATACTAATACCGCATTATCCCTCATAACAAACATTAATCTACGAGTGGATATATAAGCAGACAGGTGAAATGATCAGGTATGGATAGGCAAAAGGGAAGATACAAGTTTGGCAGATGGTATTTCTATACATGTATTTGTATGTGCTATAAGAATGTCCACACATATAATAGAGCTAATGGGAGCAAAGTTATAATAACTTCTTAGCCACAGCCAAACACCTTGAGGTATTGAGTCACTGGGCCTGTGGGTTCAGGACCCTGGTCATGGGGACATCAAGCTCAATTGGCATAAAATACTATGCAAAAACATTGTTTTACATCCTGTTGTGGTAAGTAGCAACTGGGTCTTAAAATTGGTCTCTCCTTGTCTAGAACAAAGAAGGGTACAGAAAGTCAAAGCCATAAGGAAACAATTAGTCCAAGGGACTAGTGGATCTTGGGAACCTCAGACTACATGACCCTCAGGCCAGAAATAAATGGTGTCTAGCTACCACTGACAACCACTTGGAAAGGGATCAAAATAGAAGATCCTGGATAGTGTGGGAGAAAACTGTGGAACAAAAGCAAAAATCATTAAAAAAAAAGACCAGCCTTACTGGTCTGATAGAGACTGGTGAAACCTCTGTGACTATGGACCCTAGTCACCCTCTGAGCCTGGAACAGAACTCCTTCCTATGCCTTAACTTCCAGCCAGATAATAGACAGGCCTACAAGGTGAACAGTTACACCGTAGGTACACTCCTTAGAACAATCAATCATGGGTGATGAGAAGGGGAGCATTTGTGCAGGGAGATAGTTCAGAGGGCAGGAATGCTTAGGAAAGAAGGATAAAGGGAAAGATAACCACAGGGAGGAAGTGGGAAGAGAGATGTTACATTGTGGGGATGGCAATCAGTGTCATGAAACACAATGTGTATGACTATTGAATGGAAAACACATTTTCTCTGTAAACTTTCACCCAAATCACAACTGTTAAAAAAAAAAAAAGGAGAAAAAAAAAAAAGACTAAAAAAATGCATATATATATTTTTGTTAACTGAATGAATGACTTTGAGAATATGGTATAAAATAAGACAGGAGAAGGCTACTGGTGATCTAAAAGGAGAATGCTTCACAGTGATAAAGGTGGAATACAGACTTTAGTGGATTAATCAGGAAAGGGTAGTTAGGAACTGAAGGTATTAAGATACATAAATAAAAACATATCTTTTATTACATATAAAAAGATACATAAATCATTTATGAGGCGAGGAAAGAAAAAGTAGAATAGTATTTGAAAGCCTGTTGCAGAATGAAGGTGTTTTAGTTACTTCTAGTGCTGCTCTGACAGGATTATACCACAAATGGGATGGCTTTAACAAACAGGAGTTTATTCTGTTACTGTGTTAGAGGCTAGAAGTCAGAGTTCAAAGTGCCAGGCACTAGGGTCTGGGTGAAAGCCTTTTGATCTTGAGCTGCAGCTCAGCTTCTTGCTCCTGGCCCACTGAAGCTGGAGGCTTTGTTCCCTCAGGCAGCTGCTAGCTGCTGAGGCTGACAACCCAAGGTCAACAAGTCCTGATATTACCAAACTACATGGCAGGCCATTGATTCAAGTCCATTGATGTTGTTGTTGTTATGTGCTGTCGAATCGGACCCGACTCATAGCGACCCCTCCTTGGGTTGCCGAGGCAGTATCACTACGGAAGTAGATTGCCCAACCTTCTTTCCGAGGAGTGGCTGGTGGGTTTGAACCACCAGCCTTCTGGTTAGCAGTCAAGTGCCTTAGGCACTATGCTACCAGAGCTCTTTCAAATCCATTAGGAGTCCCAAGATCAGCAGACAACATAGCAGCCTGCTGAGTAACGACTTGGTTACATTCAGGATTAAAGCATGCCAGAGGCTGGAGACCTTCCTCAAAGCTGCTTCTTATATACTGGAAGCAGCCCACATTACTGAAGTAGCTACTCAGCTGCTTCCATAGATTCCACCATGGAGTTAATTGCCAATCTTACCATGGGGAATAATTACATCCAGTTGCCCAGCCACTCAAAGCCAGGCCCAGCAAAGCTGACACATGACCTTAACCAGCACAGAAGGTGGGATCTCTAGCGGTGTAGTGCCTAAGGCATTTGACTGCTAACCAGAAGGCTTTTTGTTCAAACCCCCCCAGCCACTCCTTGGAAGGACGGTTGGGCAATTTACTTCTGACAACCACTGAGGTGGTATCAATACCTCAGAAACCCAAGGAGGGGTTGCTAGGAGTCAGAGCTGACTTGACAGCAGTGAGTTTTTCTGGTACCACAGAAGGGAAAGTTCCTTTTCAAAGGAATCGAAAGGTATGGGCAGGATGCTTTTGGTTATAAATGATGGAAAAGACAACTCAAATAGGATTAAAAAATACATGGAATTAATTGGCTCATGAGGCTAAGATTAAGGCTTACTTTAGATATGGTTGGCTCCAGAGAATTAAGGAGTTATCAAGGTCTTGCCTTTATATACCTATGTTTTTTCAAGCCTGTTAATTTCCTCTCCAGGCAGTTTTCCCATATGGTAGCAGGAATGGCTCCAGCAAATCCAGACCTCATGTATTTCCGCCACTTACCCCCACCCCTCCCATTCCAATGGAAGAAAAAGCACTTTTATAGCCCAGGATTCTTGTTTGCAAGCAACAGAAGTAGAGTCTTCCTTACTTAAATTGTTGTTCTTGTTTGCCGTCGAGTCGGCCCCGACTCATAGCGACCCCTCCTTGGGTTTCTGAGGCAGTATCACTACGGAAGTAGGATTGCCCAACCTTCCTTCCGAGGAGTGGCTGGTGGGTTTGAACCTCCAGCCTTCTGGTGAGCAGTCAAGTGCCTTAGGCACTATGCTACCAGAGCTCCTTTACTTAAGTAGAAAAGGTATTTATTGAAAAGAGACTGGGTAGCTCCTAGAATTGATTAAAAGAAGAACCAGTCTTATTAAATGGGCAGAATCCAAGAAAAGCCAGGGATCAGGAACCATTGCTAAGGTCAACACAGGAAAAGTCTGGTTAGGGCCCTGCTGGTGTTGGACATTGCTACCACTGCACACTGCTGTTGCTGAGTACTCTGTTGCCATTATTGGATACTGACACCTCTGCCATGCCTGAATTACAAATTGTGTCATCTTTGTGTCATGCAATATTCCACTCCCTGGCTGGAGCATCCAACTGGTGAAGGCTGAGTCATGCACTAGCACTTCAGCTGCCAAGGGGTGGAAGAGGCAGTATTTGGTTTCTCAAGGCTTCTGTAGGCATGAGTTTCTGCCTCCCACAAACTCACATAAAGGAAGATTTCCCCCACATAGGAAAGGGATTTGCACGTTGAGCAGACAAACATCCATTTTTTTGGTCTTGACCCCAAACCCAGCTATATGCTATTTACGAGAGTCTCACCTAAAATTTAAAAGCAGAAAAGTTTAAAGAAAAAAGGGTAAAAGGTAAATACTAACTAAAAGAAACTGAGGAGCTATATTAATATCAGACAAAATAAATCATAAGACAATAAGCATTATGAAAGATAAAAAAAAAATAATAATAGATAGTAGAAAATGATAAAGGGTTCAATTCAGCAGGAAGATAAACTATTTCTAAATTACATACACCTAACAAAACAGCCTCAAAATAAATAAGAAAACTTGATAGAACTTAAAAGAACCACCATTATAGTGGATAGTCAAAATACTCTTCTCAGATAATAGGTCACAAAGCCCAAAAAAACAAACTTGTTGTTGAGTTGATTCTGACTCAAAGTGACCCTGTAGGACAGAGGAGAACTGCCCCACTGGGTTTCGGAGCTGTAAATCTTTAGGGAAGTAGACTGCCACATCTTTCTCCCACAGAGCACTGGTATGTTTGAACCACAGACCCTTCGGTTAGCAGCTAAGTGCTTAACCACTCCATCATCAGGGCTCCTGTTAATCGGTCAACTAGGCAAAAGTTAGTGAAGATAGAAAATATTTGAATAATGCAATTAACATGCTTGATTTATTGCATATCTATAGAATCTTACACTCAACACTTAGAAAATCTATAATTTTCCATGTTGTTGTTGTTGTTACGTGCCGTCGAGTCAGACCTGACTCATAGCGACCCCTACTTGGGTTTCCTAGGCAGGATCAATAGATTGCCCTGTCTTTCTTCCAAGGAGTGGCTGGTGGGTTTGAACCACCGGCCTTATGCTGTTTAATTCCATTTGAGGGTTTTTTTTTTTTTTTGTTACTTGCAACTAAAAACATTTTAACTTCATGTATTAAATCTCTTTCTGTTTAAAACAGCTAGAATGGCTTCTGATCCTGCAAATAAATCTTGATTGATAAAATTACCAACTTGAGTTTATTCTAGGAATGCAAAAGTAGTTTACATTAGAAAATTTGTAAGTGATATTTATTATATTTACAGTTTAAAAAAGCAAAACCACATGCTTACTTCCATCGTTGCAGAAAAAGCATTTGATAAAACTCAATACTAATATAGAACACTGTGATTTTACATTAACTTACCCAAAGAATTTGTTCTTTTCCCTTGGTTCCTGAGAGATATCTCTAAAAAAAAACTAGGAATTTAAGTGTCTTTGATAAGGCTCAAGTCCATACCTAACTAACAGTCAGGTGAGCTGATGAAGTGACTTTAGGGTAGGGGCTGGCCAGGCCAGAAAGACCCACCACGTAATACTTCATGATCACCTCATGATATTGACTGACCTCAAGAAAGGGGGGCTAGTCGATCCTGAAAAACCACCTCATGATATCAGCTAACATCAGAGGAGAGGAGCTGAAGTTTGTGTTACATAATGAGATCCTCAATAAAAGCTCTGGACATAGAAGTTCCATGGGCCTCCTGGTTCATGAAAGGTATCTATGCACATGAGAGGGTTGTTGTTGTTGTTGTTATGTGCTGTCGAGTCAGCCCTGACTCATAGCGACCCCTTTTTGGGTTTCTGAGGTGGTATCACTAAGGAAGTAGATTTCTCAACCTTCCTTCTGAGGAGTGGCTGGTGTGTTTGAACCACCAGTCTTCTGGTTAGCAGTCAAATGCCTTAGGCACTATGCTACATGAGAAGGTAGTGTGTCCCTTTTTTGGAACATGGAATTTTTGCCTTGGGAACATTCTCAGACATCACCCTACACATCTTTTCATTTGTATCCTTTTTTTCCTGCAAGAAAACTGTAATCATAAGTACTGTATAGTGTTTTCCATGACTTCCATGAGTAGTTCCAGTGAATTTTTGATTCCAAAGGAGTTGTGGGAGCAAGTAGGTCCTAGGAAGTTACAGAATTTAGGGGGGGATTCCCAAGCTTGTAGCTGACATCTACTATTTGGCAGTCTGAAGGACGATGTCCTTTTAACATGTGAATCTGACCTAGCTCTGGGAGGCTAGAGTCAGAGAAACAAGTGCTGCATGGGTGGCTGGTGTCAGAACTAAGCAGAGAAGTGAAAAGTGGGGAATTTGATTTGATGCTAATTATTATCATTGCAAACATCCATCAAAATTCTTAGCAAAATAGGAATAGAAGGGAAGTTCTTTAACCTAATAAAGAGTAGCAACCAAAATTGTATAGCAAAGATCCTACTTATTGGTCAAAAGTTGAAAGATTTTCCTTTTCAAGTCAGGAACAAGACAAACATGTTCACTATATTAATTGTTATTCAACATTATTCTTAAGGTTCTAGCCAGAACAGTGAAATAAGGTAAGGGGGAAAAAAAAAAAGGTATAAGAATATAAAAGGCAGAAACAAACAGGTTCATTATTCACAGATGATGTCATTGGCTACAGAAAAAATTAGAAAGAGTTTAGCAAAGTGGTTAGATAAAATACATGAATCAGTTACATTTCTAAATACCAGCAATAAATAATAAAAAACCTTAATTTTTAAAAAATGCATCATTTTAAAAGTACAAAAACTATATCAAATATTTGAGAATAAATCTAAGACTTGATTGGATACAAACTTGAATATGAAACTTAATTGAAAGTCATTAAACAATGCCTAAGTAAATGGAAGCAGGCCTGAAGAGCAGGAGAAAAGGGATTAAAAGCCAGGAACCCAGACAGAAGAGCAGTCAGCCCCAGGGATACAGGTGAGGAGAGACAACTCAAGGACACCCAAAGCAGCAGACCAGAAGAGCAGGAGAAAGGGGATTAAAAGCCAGGAAGCCAGAGAGAAAAGCAATCAGCTGAAGGGATTAGATGAGAAGAGGAACTCAGGCCTGCCCAAAGCAGCAGGACGGGAAAGCAGGAGAAAAGGGATAAAAGCCAGGAACCCGGACAGAAGAGCAGTAAGCCCCAGGGATACAGGTGAGGAGAGACAACTCAGGGATGCCCAAAGAAGCAGGCCAGAAGAGCAGGAGAAAGGGGATTAAAAGCCAGGAAGCCAGACAGAGGAACAGTCAGCCACAGGGACCCAGGTGGGGGTGATAC
>NW_006921877.1:2500104-2501519 GCF_000298275.1 Orycteropus afer afer
TCAAGTATAGCAGGGATTGTGGGGCTGGCGCGGGATCGGGCAGTGTTTTGTTCTGCTGTGCATGGGGTCGCTATGAGTCGGAAACGACTTGACGGCACTTAACAACAACAACAAAGTAAATGGAGGGATATACCATGTTTATGGATTTAACATATAAGAGTTTTTAATTCTTTTGATGTTGGTATATAGAGACAATGAAATTCTACCAAAATTCCATTTGGGTTTTCGAGAAAACTGACAACCCAAATTCCTTTGATATTTATAGGAACCCAAAGACCCAAGAATAAAGACATTCTGAAACAAAAGAATAGAGTGGGGAGATTTCCCATACCAGTTATCAAGGTTTATTATTGAGCTACAGTGTAAATAACAATGGAGTATAGGAAGAGATAATAGACTGTTTGAGCAGACTGGAAAGCCTGGAGACAAATTATACACATAAGGAAACTTGAATTAAGACAAAGTAGACATTGTTGATCACAGGAAAAGGATGCACTAATCAATAAATTATACCGGAAAATAGTATCTCTATTGAAAATTACATCTGTAGCTATATGTGAAAGTCAAACTGAAAAATTTTTCCAAGAAAATATACATATCCCTCTGACCTCAGGATTGAGAAAGATCTATTAAGACACAGATAGCATAAAAATTATTTTTAAAAGATAGTTACATTTGGCATTAAATTTAAGAATATCTAATCACCAAAAGATACCATAAAGTAAATGAAAATACAAAGCACAAACTGGGAGAAGCTATTTGCTACAGATATTTCCAGCTAAGGATTAGTATCTAGAGTTAGAAAAAACTAACTCCTCAACTTAATAAGAAAAAGACAAGTAATTTAATAGCAAAATTAACAAAAGACTTAAAGCTGGCATTTCACGTACAAAAGAAGACATATGAATGGCAAATAAATATATGAAAAGATGTTCAGTTTCATTACTAACCATGGAAATGCAGATACCAATTGTTTATCCACTAGATTTGTAAACATTAAGAAATCTAAAAACTTCAAGTGTTGGCAAGGATGTGATTCATCAAGAGTTCCTAAACACTACTGATAGGAGTATAAAGTGATAGAGCTCCCTGTGGAAAACCATTTAGCATTATCTGGTGAAGCTGAATATATGTATTCTCCATAACTCAGCAAATCCACTCCTGGGTATACATCCAGAAAACTCTTGAAAACGTGTGTGAGGAGAAACATAAAAGAATCCATCACAGCCTTGGAAGTACCAACAAAAGAATAGACAACCCAAAATGACCGCTGCTGGGAGAATGAATATGTAAATTATTGTATAGTCCACAATTCAATGTTATGAAGCAGGGAAAACTATGAATGAAATAGAGGTGCATCTAACAACATGTGTGAATCTTAGAAACATATTAAGTGAAAAAAATCATACTACAGA
>NW_006921877.1:2502019-2505739 GCF_000298275.1 Orycteropus afer afer
TCCAGCTTTGCAAGTATCCTATCAGGAATCAAAAAGTTCTTTAGGATACAGTACTTACTGGCTCAGGAGATCGTTGAATGTTTGTTGGGAGTTGGGGGAGACAATGTCCACCAAAGAGCTAAAAAAGCTCAGGGAAGGTTCATTGGAAACTGCTGCTGGCCTACACAACACTTGATTTTGGAAAGGCACAGAACATTCCATCCAGAAAAGTCAACTCTCAATGAGAACGATTCATTGGCAATCATGAAATAATAATGGGGTGGTCAAGAGCATGAGTTCTGCAGCCTGTCCCTCTTGCCTTGAATCCTAGCTATGCTATTTATTAGGTTTGTTGACCCTGACCAAGTTAATCTTAAAAAACTATGGTTTCTTCATCTATCAAATGAGGATGTTGTTGTTGTTATGTGCCGTCGAGTCGAATCTGACTCATAGTGACCCCTCCTTGGGTTTCCAAGGCAGTATCATTACGGAAGTAGATTGCCCCATCTTCCTTCCGAGGAGTGGCTGGTGTGTTTGAACCGCCAGCCTTCTGGTTAGCAGTCAAGTGCCTTAGGCACTATGCTACCAGAGCTCCTATCAAATGAGGATAATAATACAAAAATCCTACAAGGTTGATATTGAGATTAAATAAATGCATGTAGAACACTTAAAACAGTGCTGGCAATCGTTATATGTATTTGCTACTATTGTCTTCCTTATTTCCCTCCTCTCTTGTTCTTTTTCTTCTGCTATGGAGGTTCTGAAAGCTAATGTTAATTTTTCATTTAGGTCGAATTCTGGAGAGGAATCTAGTACTCTTCACAGCTCACAGCTGTGCAGTATTAAAAGTGCCTAACATCAAAAGAGAAGGCAGGCTAAGGAAGGTTGGAGCCTGTAGTTCAAAGTACTGACCGTGGATTTCAGTGCATTTGGTGCTAAGAATGTAACACATAGTCGATGTATTGTGTGTCTTGAAGAAAGGATTCCAATTTGAGCTTAAACTGTGTGTATTCTAGAATTTAAGTGTTAAAGAAAATCTTCATGATGATTAGGAATGGGCCTTACAGCCATCTGGCTTATTTTTAATGAGGGACTCTGCTGGGGAAAAGTTCACCCTCAGGGAAGAGACAGTCTGGGTTCCTGGTTCTGGCGAGGATCAGAGCAGAGGGAATTGTCTGACACTGTCTGTGAGGCAGAATGTTCTTTGCAGCACCTCCCCTGGGCTCACTCACACCTGAGTCTTGGGGTTTAGGGGAGTCAGGAATATACTTTTATGGTAGCTCTTACCACTTAATTTTATCTACGGAGGTATGCGGTTTGGGAAATAAAGATTATAAACTGAACTCCCTCTCTTACTATTTGACCTCTATCAACTTTAAATTCAATTTCAATGCACCATTCACCATTTAACAGTGCTTAATTTAGTATGGTGCATGACCTGGCAGTGTTTTGTTGTGTTGTACATAGGGTTGCTGTGATTTGTGGTTGACTTGAGGGCTACCTAACAACAATTAAGTATGGCTGGAGCTCATGATACTTGAATATGAAAGGTGTAAAATCATAAGACTCTCACAGATGAAAGGAATATTTCAAGGTCATCTTTTTTCATCAGCCTCTGTTGCTTAAATGCCCTCTGAACGTTCCTACAAGCTCTGGTGGTATAGTGGTAAGGCAGATAAGAAGATAGCAGTTTAAATCCACCAGCCACTCCTTGGAAGAAAGATTGGGTAGTCTGCTTCCATAAAGACTTACAGCCTTTGAAACCCAAGGAGAGGGGGTCACTGTGAGTCAGAATTGACTCAGTGGCAGTGAGTTTGATTTGGTTTGGAAATATTCCTACAAAGCCCCTACTTGAACTCCCTGGATGATCAAGGGAAAGGAACTATCTTCCAAGACAGTCCATTTTATCTCAGAAGAGATAAAATAGCTTTCACCCCTAGAGCCTGGCACTTTGAATTCTGACTCAAAGTCTCCAAACTGTAAGAGAATAAACTCCTGTTTGTTAAAACATCCCATTTGTGGTATATTCCTGTCAGAGCGGCACTAGGTAACCAGAACATTCACTTTCCATACAGCAGCTCATATACACTTTGTCTCATGACATTGACCATAGTTTCCCACAATGCAACAGCTCCCCTCTCACTTCTTCCCATAGTTACCTCTTCCTGTGTCCTTCCCTCCATGCACTCCTGCCCCCTGAGCTGTCTTCCTGTGCATACAGAGCTCTTCTATTCTCCCATTATTGTTCTTTCCAAGGAGTGTATCCATATACTGTAAATATTCACCTCATATGTGTGTCTTTTGTTTGGCTGGAAGCCACAGGAGTGGATTCAATTCCAGACCTGAAGGGCAGCTAGGGGCCGTAGTCTCAGTAGTTCCATCAGGCTCTATCAGACCAGCAAACCTGGTCCCTTTTTTTTCCCAAATGATTTTGAGTTTTGTTCTACAGTGTTCCCCTACTCTATCCAGGATCTCCTACATAGATCCCCCTCTAAGAGGTTGACAGTGGTAGCCGGACACTATCTAGTTCTTCTGGTCTCACAGTCATATAGGCTGAGAATTGCATGGTGTACTACTTGCTTGGACTAATTGTTTCCATGTGTCTTTGGTTTTCTTCATTTTTCTTTGTGCTGAATAAAGAGAGACCCATTGTTGCACTTAGATGGCTGCTCACAAGCTTTTAAGATCCCAGTCGCTACTCGCCAAAGTAGGAAGTGGAACAATGTTTTGGGTAGTATGTTATGCCAATTGAGCTTGATGTCCCCTGAGACTATGGTCCCAAGCCCACAGGTCTAATTATTTGTTCTCTCTGGGTAGCTGGCTGTGGCCAAGAAGTGACTACAACCTTGCCCCTTGTCAGCTCTACTATATAGCTGGGAATTCTTACAGAACATACAAATTGTAGAAACATTGTCTGCCATCCCTATACATGGTCATGGGCACACTCCCCCCTGCATAGACATACCTAATAGTTCAGCCTGTGCACTCATCTATCCACCCATAGATCAATGTTTGCCTTCACTGACAACACAGTACTGCATGTGCAAAAGGGTTCACCTTTGTTGTCTGTACCTCCCATGCACTCTTTCTGTCTTCCTCTTCCTCAATGCCACTGTGTTGGTCACTCACATTTGGTACATTGCTCTTCTCTTCACCCAAATCAGTACTTATCTCTACCTATCTAACAATGTTTCCTCCCCTCCCCTCCCACCCCTGGTAATCAACAAAGAAAACTTCCTTCCATATATGAACCTTTCCTTGACTTTTTACAATAATGGACCAATACAATATTTGTCCTTCTGTGATTGACTTATTTCATTCAGCGTAGTGTCCTCCAAGCTCATCCATGTTATGCGGTGTTTTGCCAGTTCTACGTTATTCTTTAGGGTTGCATAGTATTCCATTGTGTGTATGTACCATAGTTTGGGTATCCATTCTTCTGTTGCTGGACACCCAGGTTGTTTCCATCTTTTTGATATTGTAAATAGTGCTGCAATGAACATGGATGTGCATATATCTGTTCTTGTCTTGGCTTTCACTTCTTTAGGATATATACCTAGTAATGGGATTGCTGGGTCAAATAGTGTTTCTAGTTCCAACTTTTTAAGGAATCGCCACACTGCTTTCCACAGTGGTTGTATCATTTGACAGTCCCACCAGCAGTGTATGAGAGTCCCAATCTCTCTGCATCCTTGCCAGCATTTGTTATTTTCTGTCTTGTTGAACTTTGCTACTAGTGCT
>NW_006921877.1:2506525-2530019 GCF_000298275.1 Orycteropus afer afer
CATATAAACTTAGTGATTGGTTTTTCCATATCCCCAAAGAATGTTGATGGGATGTGGATTGGGATTGCATTGAATGTATAGATTGCTTTGGGTAGAATTGACATTTTCACAATGTTCAATCTTCCTATCCACGAGCATAGCATGTTCTTCCATTTATGTAGATTTCTTATGGTTTCTTGAGGCAATCTTTTATAGTTTTCGCTGTACAGGTCTTTTGTGTCCCTGGTAAGATTTATTCCCAAGTATTTTATTTTTTTGGTAGCTGTTGTAAATGGTATTGATTTCCCTATTTCTTTTTCAGCAATCTCTTTGCTGGTGTAGAGGAATCCAACTGATTTTTTGATGTTGATCTTGTATCCTGCCACTATGCTAAATCTCTCAACTAGTTTCAGTAGATTTTTAACTGAGTGTCTTGGGTTTTCTAGGTATAGGATCATATCATCAGCCAATAGGGATAGTTTGACTTCTTCCTTACCAATTTGGATGCCTTCGATTTTCCTTTCTTGCCTTATGGACCTGGCTAGGACTTCCAGTACAATGTTGAATAGAAGTGGTGATAGAGGCATCCTTGTCTGGTTCCTGTTTGCAAGGGGAACGGTTTTAGTCTCTCTCCATTGAGAATAATGCTGACTGTTGGTTTTGCATATATGTCCTTTATTATGTTGAGGAATGTTCCTTCTATTCTGATTTTGCTGAGAGGTTTTTTTTTTTTTTAATCAGGAATGGGTATTGGATTTTATCAAATGCCTTTTCAGCATCAATTGATATGATCATGTGGTTCTTTTCCTTTGTTTTATTTATGGGGTGGATGATGAACTTGTCTTTCTAATGTTGAACCATCCTTGTATTCCTGATATGAACCTTAAATGGTCTTTTTATCACTCCGTTTTTTTTTTCCCACTGAAGAGATTCCAGTACCTATATCCCTTTTTAAATGTGATGCCCCATACAGAATAGAACACCCATGCAAATTCAAGACCATTCATTTAAATACTATAATTCTATTGATTGAGATAGGACCATAATGAACCTTGAAATTCAAGGTAGGGAATTTGATTTTTTTTTTTCTCCCCAGGCATGGGAATTTTTTTTTTTTTTTTTTTTTTTTTTAGCAGATAATACCTTGAGAGCAGGAGCCCAATCTTACTGTGTATCCCATTGACTCTAATTGGAATGTAAGATCAAGTGTTAGGTTTGTGTCTATACCATTCATGGCATAGCTTCAGTACCTAGAGCAAGGCTGGCATATTACAGGTGTTTAATATATACCTACACAAATGAATACTGGGTTCAAACCACGGACTTTTTGGTTAGCACCCAAATATGCCTTAACCACTACACCACCAGAGCTCCTTTTGTGCAAGGATAGGACAGTTGAAATAATAGGAGCAGATGAGATGCTTAGAGGAAAATTAGAGATGAGAGAATGTTTCATTTCTGGAGAAGGAAAGAAGTCAATGAACCATAGATGGACTAGTTAAAAGTACAAAAATCTGGACAGCGTAGGATCATGGAATTGAAGCGATGAAAGGATTTCAAGGAAGGGTTTTGCCAACAGCCTCAAATGGACAAAGAAATACCTTGGTTCTCCAAGCTGGAAAGTTGGAGATCATGTTTGGTTCTCTTTCCTTATCTAATTAAATCTGAATCCCTGAACCTTGAATCAAATGTCCTCTAATTATTCAGACTTCTCACTTACAGCTGCCAAATTCCAATAAGCTAATTTTATTCCAGGTGAGCTGATATTCTTCCTAACTCTCTCTTAAAAAATAAAATGATTCTTATTGGGAAAGAAAAGTATAAAAGAAAACAAAATACTGGTTGATGTTTTGTTTCCACGTATGCCACATATATTCTTGGCTCTTACTCTCATATATAGGGATCAGATCCAGGTTTTGTAGGTCCTGAGTTTATACAAGTTTATTCGTTATGAAAAATACAAGATTTTGAACATAAAATTGGGTTGAAAGTTTGTTGTTGTTTTTTTTTTTTTAGCATGGGAAAAATCATAAAAAATTATTGCAGCTGCAGATATTCAGTTGCCTTCTGAGATCTCTCAGGCAATTAAGCATTTCTTGACAGATACACTGACAAGAATGGTAGATCTAAAATATGTTTTCCAAAAAGAGGATCTGCTCTCAAAAATTTTTAGTGGCCCTTAAGGCTTCTGTTTTCTTTGAGATAAACAGCAGCACTACTCAGGACTGATGCCCCCTCCACCCCCCAAAAGAGCAAAAAAACCCCACTGCTATCAAGTCAATTCTGACTCATGGCTACCCCCATTGGGTTTCCAAGGCTGTTAATCATTACAGAAGTAGGTTGCCTCATTTTCCTCCTGTGGAGCAGCTGGTGAGGTGAACCACTGACCTTCTGGTTTGCAGCCAAATGTCTTACCCTCCACACCACTAGAGAAAAGGATATGGAGTGTGAATCTACTGGGTTTTGTTAAATTTGGTCCTGCTAAACTAAAGACTCTCTGGTAGCATAGTGCCTAAGGCACTTGACTGCTAACCAGAAGGCTGGTGGTTCAAACCCACCAGCCACTCCTCGGAAGGAAGGTTGGGCAATCCTACTTCCGTACTGATACTGCCTCAGAAACCCAAGGAGGGGTAGCTATGAGTCGGGGCCGACTCGACTGCAAATAACAACAACAACAAACTAAAGACAGAATTTACAAGGAAGAGCACTTGCACATTGGCAGCAAGGTCAGCTCTCTTTCATTTATTTCACTTCCCAGAAAGATCCATCACATCTTCCCTTCCATGTGTTCTGTTCTTAAACCACTTCACTCTTCTTACCTGGAATTCCCTATTCCTTTAAAAAAAATACACTGAAAACTAAAGGACCCAACATTTCTCTCCTGGCTATACATTTTAAATTTAGTCTGAAGAGAGAGGTGATGGTTAAAAAATATAATAATGAATATTCTTATTATAATCCTTAAAATCAAAGACATCCTCTAAATAGGACCAGTCAGAGGTTGCTTCCATTTGCCTTGAAAGGGGACTATGCCCAAGACCTCCCCTCTCAGATGTAAATTCCACCTTTTTTCCCCAAATGAAGCTCTTTATCTTTCTCAGCCATTTCCCCAGTATTCCTCAAGCCTGTGGAAAGGTGCTATTAAACTCAGATTATTCCCAGTTATTTACCATCAGGAAGGCAAGATAGTAGTTATTTACCTTTTGAGAGAATGGTATCCAAGGCTGGATTTGGCTATTGGCAGGGCAGACTCCTCTTACCCAAGCACATCTCTTGGCAGCCTCTCCTCTTTTGATCAACTCCCACTTGCAAAAGGAAAGTGATTGGTAGCTCTCTCCCTTCTCCACTCCTACACTGAGAACGCAAAAGCTTCATGAATAGTTGAACTAAAAAACAGGATCAAGTTTCAGACACTCCCACAGTGAGTGAGAAAATGATCCCACTAGATCAAATTGGAGCCCAGGTCAGGGGAGGAATATTTCCACAACTCCACCAGGGCTGAGGCAGCCAAGGCTTACAGTTTAGATAATAATACCTTCTAAATAGAATTACATGAGTGGTAGAAGATGGATCATTAGCCAGCTTTCTACTCTATGCAGTGGTTCTCTGGACTAGCTGTATCACCTAAGAACTTTTTAAAAATGCAAATTCTGGGGACCTCCCCCCTCACTTTTACCAAATCTGAAACTCTGGGAGTGCTGAATTGGTGTTTTAATCAGCCCCTCCAGGTGATCATGATGTATGCTTAAGTTTGAGAACTACTCATCAACAGGAATGGTGAAGCTTTAAAATCTTCTCCTTCTTTCCTCAAAAGAATTTAAGGCATTGGCATCAGAAAAGTCAAAACCATTTCAATTAACATTAATGTTCATGTTCATAAATATCTTCAATGCAAAATATATTAGTGTGTCCTCAGTATATTTTATTAAAAATATCTATAAAGCATACTGTATATATATATATGCATATTTATGTTTACAAATGTTTACTTGTGTTTTATTGACTATGCAAAAGCATTCAATTGTGTGGATCATAACAAATTATGGGTAACATTGAGAAGAATAGGAATTCTAGAATGAACACTTAATTGTGCTTATTCGAAACCTGTACATAGACCAGAAGGCTGTCGTTCAAACAGAACAAGGGGATACTGCATGGTTTAAAATCAGGAACGGAGTGTGTCAGGGTTGCATCCTTTCACCATACTTTTTCAATCTGTATGCCAAGCAAATAATCTGAGAAGCTGGACTATACAAAGAGCATTCCATCAGGATTGGAGGAAGACTCATTAACAACCTGTGATATGCAGGTGATACAACTTTGCTTGCTGAAAGTGAAAATGACTTGAAGCACTTACTGATGAAGATTAAAGACTACAGTCTGCAGAATGGATTACATTTCAACATAAAATGAAAATCCTCACAACTGGATCAATGAGCAGCATTACAATAAATGAAGAAAAGATTGAAGTTGTCAAAGATTTCATAATACTTGGTTCCACCATCAACACCAATGGAAGCAGCAGTCAAGAAATCAGACAATATATTGCACTGGGCAAATCTGCTGCAAAAGACCTCTTTGAAGTGCTGAAGAGCAAAGATGTCTCTTTGAAGACTAAGGAACACCTAACCCAAGCCATGGTGTTTTCAATTGCATTATATGCATATGAAAGCTGAACAATGAACAGGGAAGAAGGAAGAACAGTTGATATTTTTGAGTTGTGATGTTGGTGAAGAATACTGTACCATGGACTGACAGAAGAACTAACAAATTTGTCCTGGAAGAAGTGCAGCTGGAATGCTCCTTGGAAGTGAGAATGGCCAGACTTCATCTCACCTACTTCAGTCATGTTGTCAGAAGGGACCATTCACTGGAGAAGGATATCATGCTTGGTGAAGTGGAGGGTTAATGAAAAAGGGGAAGGCCTCGATGAGATGGATTGACACAGTGGCTGCAACGATGGGCTCAGGTACAGCAAGGATTGTGAGACTGGTGCAGGACTGGTCAGTGTTTCATTCTGTTGTACATGGGGTCACAATGAGTCGGAGCCAACTCCACGGCACCTAATGACGTGTTTACAAATGGAATATTTCTGTAGGAACACACTCGAAGGCTTCAAGACATGGATTGGGTGACATACATTGTACCAAGTGTCATTCTTGTTATTAAGTGCCACTGAGTTGGTTTCAACTCACAGTGATCCTGTGTACAACAGAACAAAACACTGCCCGGCCCTGCGCCAGCATAACATCTTTGCCATGCTTGAGCCCGTTGTTGCAGCCACTGTGTCAATCCATCTTATTGAGGGCATTCTCCTTTTTTGCTGACCCTCTATGAGTTTATATTATCTACTTAATTTTTTTAAAATAGATAACTTAAAAAAATATTTTCATACCTTAACAAATAAATCTAATGGAAGAAAATAGTATATTTAATAAATATTTACTGAATGCCTCCAATGTGTCAGTCATTGTGCTAGGTGCTGGGACAGAATGGAAAATAAGGTATAGTCCCAGTCCTCAAACTTTTATTTAGCAATAAAAAATTATTTTCAGTTTCCAAGTTTCTCTGGCTCTTGACCACACCATTTTAAATTGTGTGGAAGAATTGAGGTAAAGTAAATGTAACATTTTTTTTCTAAGGGAGAGAAAACTAACACCAAATGACTTATACAAAGTTTAAAGCATGCCTGAAAAAAACCAGTCTTCGAGGTTCCTTATAATAGTTAATGGAGTCCCTGGGTGGGGCAAATGATTAAGCAATCAACTACTACCAAGAAAGTTGGCAGTTTGAACCCATCCATCCAGAAGTGCCTTGGAAGACAGGCCTGGAGGTCGGCTTCCAAAAGGTCACAGCCTTGAAAACCCTGTGGAGCGGTTCTACCCTGCACACATGGGGTCACCACGAGCTGGAATCAATTAACAAAAACAACAACATAAAAGTTACCATTTATATATTGATGAACCTTAAAACAAAACTGTTCCATCTTTTTGTTTTTATAATTATAAATGTAATATAAAGTTATATAACTTTTAAACATTATCGGGATACATACCAAAAAATAGAAATTGCCTATGAATCTCACTCTCCAGAGATAACACTGTTAACAGTTTGGTGCATTTCTCCAATTTTAATTTCTACATTTATTATTATTATATTTTACAAAAAAAAAAAACATCTAATTTTATTCTTTTTAAATTAACAGTGTCTTGGGAAATAATCCATTGTATTTTATTAAGAAGTTTTGGAATTGGGTTATGAGAAGAGGCTCGAAGAGTTTTTGTTTTGTTGTGCTTCGGGTAAAAGTTTACAGAAAAAAATTCATTTTCCATTCCATAGCTCATACATATTTCGTTTCATGACATAGATTGCAATCTCCGTAATGTAATAGCTCTCTTCCCACTTTGTCCCTGTGGTTACCTTTTTCCTGTGACCTTTCCTATGCATTCTTGCCCTGTGAGCTATCTCCTTGTGCAAATGCTGCCCTTCTGAACCCCATGGTAGATTGTTCTAAGTATAGTTACATGGTGTAATTGTTCATCTTGTAGGCTTGTCTGTTGTTTGGCTGGAAGCCACAGTACTGAGTTCAATTCCAGGCCCAAAGGTTGACTAGGGGTCATAGTCTCAGGAGTTTCACTAGTCTCCATTAGACCAGTAAGCCTGGTCTTTTTATGAATTTGAGTTTTGTACTACATTTTTCTCCGGCTCTATCCAGGATCTCCTATTTTGATTCCTTTTTGAGTAGTTGTCAGTGGTAGCCAGACATCATCTAGTTCTGATCTCAGCGTCACGTAGGCTGAGGTTCCTCCCATGGTCTACTTGCCCCTTGGATTAATTGTTTTCATCCATTGATTTTCTTAACTCTTCTTTGCTCCAGATGAGGAGAAACCAATTGTTGCATCATAGATGACTGCTCATAAGCTTTAAAGACTCCAGTCGCTACCCATAGTAGGATATAGAAAAATGTTTTTGTGCTGTATGTTATGCCAATTGAGCTTGATGTCCCCTGCGACCATGGTTCTGAGCTTACGTGCCCAGTGACTCACTCCCTTAAGGTGTTTGGCTGTGGCTAACAAGTTATCATAATTTTGCCCCTTGTGAGCTCTATTGTATATGTGGACTTCTTGTAATACATACAAATACCTATGCAGAAATACTGTCTGCCAAACTTATATATGGTACAGATATTCTCTTGCCTATTCATACTTGATCATTTAGCCTGTCTACCTATGTATTCATCTCTAGATTAATGTTTGTTTTCACTGATAATGCAGCATTGTGTACGTAAAGGTGTTTATCTTTGTTGCCTATACCTTTTGTGCACCTCTCTGTGTCTTCTTTTTCCTTAGTGTTATTGTGCTGGTCGCTTGCTTTTGGTATGTTGCCTTTTCCTACAACCAAATCAATACTTGTCTTTTACCTATCTAGCAATTTTCCTTCCCCTGCACTCCCATCCTTGTTAACAAAGAAATTTCCTTCCATGTGTAAACCTTTCCTTGAGTTTTTACATTAGTGGGCACATACAGTATTTGTCCTGTGATTGACTTATTTCACTCAGCATAATGGCCTCCAAGTTCATCCCACATTATGAGGTGTTTCATGGATTCTTCATTACTGTTTAGTGTTGCATAATATTCCATTATGTGTATGTATCATAGTTTGGTTACCCATTCCTCCGTTGATGGGCACTTTAGTTGTTTCCATCTCTTTGCTATTGTGGATGGTGCTGTGATGAACATAAGTGTGCATATATATGTATCTATTCATGCCCCAGCTCTCACTTCTTTTGGATATATACCTAGTAGTGGGATCTGGATCAAATGATATTTCTATTTTCAACTTTTTAAGGAAGCTCTGTAATATTTTCCAAAATTGGTGTATCATTTTCCAGTCCCACTAGCATTGTGTGGGTGTTCTAATCTCTCCCTCCACACCCTCACCAACATTTGTTATTTTCTGTCTTGTTGAACTTTGCTATTATTGCTGGTGTGAGATGATATCTCATTGTTGCTTTGATTTGCATATCTCTAATGGCTACTGGGGGAGCTCTGGTAGCATAGTGGCTAAGACACTTGCCTGCTAACCAGAAGGCTGGCGGTTCAAACCCACCAGCCACTCCTCGGAAGGAAGGTTGGGCAATCCTACTTCCATAGTAATACTGCCTTGGACACCCAAAGAAGGGTCGCTATGAGTCGGGTCCGACTCAACGGCACATAACAACAACAACAATGGCTACTGATTGTGAGCATTTCTTGACATGTTTGTTGACCACCTGTGGTAGTTAAGGTTGTGTGTCAGCTTGGCTGGGCCTGGTTAATGGCTGGGCAGCTGGTGGTAGTTATTCCCAATGATGAGACTGGCATAAGTCATCCCACTTTATGAGGTGTTTCATGGATTCTTCATTACTGTTCAGTGTTGCATAATATTCCATTATGTGTATGTATCATAGTTTGGTTACCCATTCCTTCTGGAATGAACTTGGAGGTCATTATGCTGAGTCCATGGTGGGATCTACCACAGGCAGCTGGGTGGCTGATTTAGGGATATGGTTTGCTTCCCGTATAAAAGAAGCAGCTTTGGGAATAGTCTCTAGCTTTTTGGTACCCTTGTGCCCTGCATGTAGCTGGGTTTTCATGCAGTAGCCTGCCATGCTCTGCCAATCTTGGGACTTTCAATGGACTTGAATCAATGGCCTGCCATGTGGTTTGGTAACATTGGACTTGTCTTTTCACTAGTTAACCTTGGGCTTGTCAGCCTCAGCAGCCAGCAGCTGTCTGAGTGAAGAGAAGCCTCCAGCTTCAGTGGGCCAGGAGCAGAGGCAGAGTGGAAGCCCAAGGTTGAGGGGCTTTCACCCAGCCTCTAGAGCCTGGCACTTTGAACTCAGACTCAAAGCCTCCAAACCATAAGAGAATAAATTCCTGTTTGTTTAAGCCATCCCATTTGTGGTATATTCTTGTCAGAGCAGCACTAAGTAACCAAAACACTACCTGAATATCTTCTTTGATGAAGTGTCTATTCATGCCTTCTGCCCATTTTTTAGACTAGATTGTTCATCTTTTTGATGTAGAAGTATTGGAGTTTTCTATGAATTTTAGAGTTAAGTCCATTTTCAGATATGTCATGTTGAATATTTTTTCTCCCAATTTGTAGGTCTCTTTTTACTCTTTTGGGAAAGCCTTTTGATGCACATCAGAAATTAATTTTTGGAAGTTCCCAGTCACTTAGTTTATCTTCAGCTGTTTGGGCATTTTTAGTTATGTTTATGTCTATTTATGCCATATATTAGAGCCTCAAAGTTTGCCCCTAATTTTTCTTTGATGAAGTTTATACTTTTAGGATTTATATTTAAGTCTTTGATCTGTCTGGAGTTAGCTTTTGTTTGTGGTGTGAGGTATGGATCTTGTTTCATTTTTTGGTAAATGGATATCCAGTTGTTTGAACAATTTCTCTCAGAAAGATCAGCACGAGGCCGGTCCCCATGAGACAGAGGTTAAAGGTGTCCCAAATGTCCAAACTACCATGCCACTCCATCATTTCAGACATTAACCCCTCCTCCTCCTCCCAGTAATTTCCCCAGTCCTAGGGTTCTGTATTTCACTGTAACACCTCACAGAACTCACAGACACCCAAGGGTTCGTCTCACATAGTAGTGGTGGAGGCTGGCAGGCTGGCGAGTCCCGGGTCCGTGAGTGGGTCTGGAGGATCCTCCCAATTCTCGGGGTTTGATGAACCTCGATCAGCAGATCAGATGACGGATGCTTTCCCAAATCCAGGGGTGAGATGAGGATGAGCCAAAACATAAAACCAGAGCAAGAGCAGGGAGAACCTTCCCAGGAGATTTATAGGTATATCCTCAAGGAAGCTAAGGGTGGTACACTATTTATACCCTCCAGCAAGGCAGGACTCAAGATACATTCCACCTGTGTTGCCCCAACAGAAATAACCTAAGTGGATGGCTTTCACAATCAGCAGCTCAAGGCAAATTCCATCACAAAGTCGATTGCCAGTCGTTATAGGGAATGACTACTACCAGCTGCCCAGCCAAGTTGATACCTGACCTTACACACCACCCCAAACAGGCATGGATAATAAGATTTACAATACATCATAGAACGGGGTTTATGTGTGGGTTAATGTGTTGATTTTGGCTCTTTCTTCTTTTTTTGATAATGTGCATTTACTGGTATAAATTGCCCTCAAGCACTGCTTTTGCTGTGTCCCAAGACTTTTGTATGTTGTGTTTTCATTCTCATTTGATTCAAGGAATTTTTTCATTTCCACTATTATCCAGTATTCTTTAAGGAGGGTGGCTTTCAGTTTCCATGTGTTTGCTTTTTCTCTCTTGCTCTTCCTATTGTTGATTTCTAATTTTACAGCATTTTGATCTGAGAAGATGTTTTGCCATATTTCAACATTTTTAAATTAATTAAAGCTTGCTTTGTGGGTAACATATGGTCTTTTCTGGAAAATGTTCCACGTGCTCTGGAAAAGAATGTTTATTGTGGTGTTGCTGGGTGAAGTGCTCTGTAGATGTCTATAAGGTCAGGTTGGTTGATACTATTTTTTAGTTCTTCTGTGTCTTTGTTGAGTTTCTTTCTAGTTGTTCTATCATTCATTGAAAATGGTGCAGTAAAGCCTCCTACTATTACTGTGGAGTTGTCTGTCTTTTCAATTGTTAAAGTCTGATTTATATATTTTGGGGCTCTTTCATTGGGTGCATAGGTATTTGTTATGGTTAAGTCCTCTTGTTCAATTGATCCATTAATTGTTACATAATGTCCTTCCTTGTCTCCTATGGTGGTTTTTGTTTTAAATATATTTTACCAAAAATTATTATCACTACTCCAGCTCTTTTTGATTTCCATTTGCTTGATATATTTTTTCCACCCTTTGATTTTTAGTCTATTTTTGTCTTTGTGTGTAAGATGTGTTTTAGACCGTATATTGATGGGTCATGCTTTCTTATCCAGTCTGCAACTCTCTGTCTCTTCATTGGTACATTTAATCCTTTTACATTCAATATAATTATTGACAAGTATGAATTTATTTCTGTCATTTTGCTATGCATTTTTTTGTGATGTTGCTTATTTATTTGTTCCATATAACTCTCTGTATCCAAATAATTTTTTTAATAATTTTTTTTAACATTTCCTTCATTTCTCTTCTCTTACTATTTGCTAAATATCTGTGCTGTTCCTCTTTTTATTTTGATGAGATTTATTAATTTTGAGGTTACCCTGTGATTTATTATTTTTCCCCCAAGTTTAGAACAGTGTTCTATCTCAGAACATCTTGAGTTCTTCTCATTTGGAAGTTCTATACCTACACTATTTATTCCCTCTTTTTGATTTGTCATTGTCCTCATTTATCAATAGATGTCTCTGACTCCTTATTCACCGTCATGTAAGTTTATTTTACTCTGAATACTTCTATATCTGGTTTAGTTTCTGGGTTATGTTGTCACATATGTTAATAATTGGTTGTAGTCTGCTATTGGTGGTTCTCTGTCCAAAGGACTCCCTTTAGCATCTCTTGTAATGTTCTTCTGGTTTTAACCAATTTCCTTAATTTCTGTTTATCTGGAAGTGTCTTAATTTTGCTATCATATTTGAGGAACAATTTTTCTGAGTGTATACTTCTTGTTTGGAAATTTTTTCCTTTTAGGGTTTCATATATGTCATTGCCTTCTTGCCTACATGGTTTCTGCCAAGAAGTTAGAACTTAGTCTTATTGGTTGCCTTTTTTCCATTTTTTTCCATGCTGTTTTCAGGATTCTTTCTTTGTTTTTGTTTTTGGTATGTTTGATTATGATATGTCTTGGTGATTTTCTTTTGGAGTCTATCTTTTTGGGGCTCATCGACCTTCATGAATGGACTTTTTCTATTTTTTTGCATGTTATTGAAATATAATTTATGTATAGTGAAATACACAAAACTAAAGTGACATGGGTCAATGCAATGCATTTTTTTTTTTTTTTTTTTGCAGTGTTCCCTCCCCATCCCTCCCATCACTGGCAACCAACAAAGAAAGTTTTTTTTTTTTTTTTTTTTTTGCAGTGTTCCCTCCCCATCCCTCCCATCACTGGCAACCAACAAAGAAAGTTTCCCTCCATATATAAACCTTTCCTTGACCCTCCACAACAATGAACTAATACTTTATTTGGAATGGACATTTTCTTGTCTTTCATCATATTAGAGAAGTTCTCTTCCAACAAAACTTTGACAATTTTCTCTGTGGCTTTGTTTCTTCCTGTTCTGGAATTTTGATTACATGTAAGTTATACCTGTTGATGGCGTCCCACATAAATTTTAGGCTTTTTTCATCTTTTTTTTTTTTTCCTGATTGCTCCCTTAAAGAAGTAGTATTGAGAAATTTGTCTTCAATCTCACTAATTCTATATTCCATTGATTTGATTCTACCACCTTTGCCCTTTAATGTATTATCTATCTGAAGTCTGTGTTAATCTTCTGTACATCTCTTTGTTGTTTTTGTAGTTTCTAATTTTCATTTATTTTGTCAGCTTGTTCACACTGTTTTCCTAAATTGTTCTAGAGTTCTGTTTTTTCCTTAATTCTGTTGGTGTTTTCCTTGATTTTGTCAGTGTTTTCTTTGATCTGTCTCTTAATCCATTGAAGGTATCTAAATATAACTCTTTTGAATTCCTTATTAGGTAGCTCCAGTGCTGCTTTTTTCCTCAGGGAGGTTTTCTGGTTCTGAACCCTGGTCCCTTGTTTGTACTACTTTATCTTGCTGCTTTGTGTGAACTAGGATGGTCAGTTGTCTCTGAGACATTGTGATGTTGTTGTATTTATATTTAATTGGTGGCTGTATGTTGTCTGTTGGTGTGATTCACCTAGATTTGTTTGTTGGTTTGTTTTTTGCTTTATTTTGTTTTGATATATCCAAGTGAGCAGGGCTGGTGTACCACTCTGTTTGCTAGTTTCACAGCACTTAGGCACTCACCACCTGTCTCCTGGTAGGTGTGATAGATTATAAGAATGTGTGCATGGATCTCAGTTAGCTGTTTGTGTAGAGCAATTGAGGGTGAGTTGGGCTGGTATTGGCTGCTGTCCATCATTGGTTAGTTGGTGCAGAAGTAGGCATGGCCCTCGCTCAGTGAGTGGGGCTGTAGGAAGTGTGGGTGTGGTTCATTCATGTGTGCATGGTTCCTGTCTCCCACTAGGATGGACAAAAAAGCACAACACTACCAAAAAAAATAAAAACAAGAGAATAAACACAAAAACTGCATATGCAAACAGAAATAATTGCAAAAACAAAAATCAATAAATGAAAAGAAAAATAAACAATGAAAAGAAAAAGACAAATGAAGGACAAAGAGAAAAAGGAAAACCAAACATCTGAGGAGGGGGGAATAGGAGAAGAGAGCAAGATAAAAGGAATAATAAAGAAAAAAATGAGAAAAATACAGGAAGAAAAACAAAGGATGGGAAGAACAAAAGGAAAAGAAGGAAACAAGAAAGGAATAATGAAAAGGAGAGGAAACCAAGAAGCAGGGAAAGGAAAGAGAAAAAATAGAGGAAAAAAGGAATAAAAACAAACAAAAACAAAACTGGGGGTGTGTGAAGGTGTGTGTGTGTGTGGGGGGGGGTGCAAGGCACCTGAGCTGTGCTTCTGCTGGCCAAGCAGGCAATGGAGAGCAGGGAACCTGGTCTTGGTACTAGTTCCTGACAACCCAGAAGGAAATTTGTGGCAGGGTGCCTGATCTAAGAAAGTTCCTGCTGACCCAGAAGATGTCTGGGGGTGGGGCACCTGGGCCTGGAAAGTTTCTGCTGGCCCAAAAGACATCTGGGCACAGGACCCCTACTCCCAGAAAAAGTTCTTGCCATCCCCAAAGGGGTTTGGTGTTGGGTACTTGGTTCCAGCAAACATTGTCAGCCCTAAATGTTTCTGGAAGCAGGGCAGCATATCTCAGATGAGTTCCTGCTGTCCTAGAAGGTATCTGGGAGCAGTGCTCCTGGATGCAGAAAAAGTCCCTTTTCGTCCAGATGTTATGGGGAGCAAAGCACCTTGTTGCAGAGGAAGTTCCAGCCAGCTCAAAAGCAGCTGTGGGCAAGGCACCTAATCCCAGAAAAAAATTCCTTCTGTCTCAAAATGTAATTGGGAGCAGGGTCCCATTCTCAGAAAAAAATTTCCTGCCATCTCAAAAGCTGATTGAGTGTATGGTACCTGGTCTTGGGAAGTTTCTACTGTCCCAAAATATAGCTGGGAACAGGGTGCCTAGTGCTGGGATCAGTTCGTGCCTGCCTGGAAGGCAGGGCATCCAGAAGGTGGATGGGGATGGGGGATGGCCACACCTCTGTTCACTGAGAGGGTGTGGGGTACTGGGAGAATAAGGGGAATATCACACCTTTCTAGTTGTCACCCACCAGTGTGGTTGCTCATGTAGTCCTTGGCAAGCAAAGGCAATTCTTAGGTTGCTGCCTGGATTGGAAATGTCACTTGCAGATATTAAAAATGGCTGTGTCATCAGGCCAGCTGACAGTTCACAGCTCAATTTGTCTCCTTATTCTCTGTTTTCATTCAGGTTCTTCTACTAGTCAGTATTTAATCCACTTCTTTATTCTTCCCTTTGAAGCTTAGGAATCCAGGATTATCTTCTGTCTCTGTTTCAATTGATTTCTCATTTCTTTGTTGTAGAAAGTCTGTGTAGCTTGTCAGCTTATTCTTGGCAGAAGTTGAGGCTAGAACGGTTTTTCTATCATTCCATTTTAGTACATTTAGAGCCACTTCATTCTTTTTAATTCCTGAAGAGTACTACATTATATAAATATCCTCTGGTCTATCTTATCTATGAATAAACACTTAGGTTGTTTCAAATTTCTTGCTATTACATCAACATTGCAATGAATTTCCTTATACATATCTCTAGGCACTTACGGAAATATTTTGTAAAATGAATCCCTGGGTTCTCTAGAGAAACAAAACCAGAAAAGCTTATATATAGAGAGAAAGAAATTTATCTTAGGAAAATGGCTCAGACACTTATAGAAACTGGCAAGTCTAAATTCTTGGATCAAATGTCAAGCTGGAGGCTTTTCCTGACTCTTGCAGCTGCAGGGGCTGAGGAGCTCAAGGTTGACAGGCAGTATACTGGCTGTTGACTCCAATGAATGTCGAATCCAAGATCTCCAGGCCGAATGGTGGTTTGTTCGCTCACAGACAGTTGTAGGCAGCACAACAGAATCCTGATCCACAGAAGAGTGTCTCTTTATCCAGGATGTCCATAAATATACTGGAAGCAGGCCACACTCTAGGGAAACTCCTTTTCAATGGATTGGCTGCTCAAAACATATACACCCGATCCCATCATTGGAACAACTCACATCACAATTGCTTAAACCCCACAGAATTGTGGTCCAGCTAAGTTGACACACATTTCCACCTATCACAGTCCACCCCTTGTCAACTTGGCAGTTGTGCACATCTTCTTAACCATATATAATCTCTAAATAAGGACAATTATAAAGTCATATTTGCACCTAACATGCTAACACACGTATGACCGAAACGCATTAACCTTATTTACATTTCACAGTTCATAACAGAAGGAAACAAAAATATTTGATGCCCATATACAATGAAGAAATGTAACAATCACAGTCCTCATTTCTGCAACCGGTCATGTGGTCATAGCTGATATTCAGAACTACCTTCTTCCACCACCCATTCTGTATTTCCCTTGCCCTCAGCAAGCACCTCAGCTGGTTGTGGTTCTTTGCCTGGTGGGGTGACCCAAACCTTTATTCCTGAAGGGTCTGGACCATTACCAGTCATATCAGAATTGGGTTGCTGTAATTTTCCATTGCCTTTAATCACAGGGCATGGTAGTACTAAGAGACGTCCTAAAGAATCTCCTGTATTGCAGACATATTCTTCTTTACCTCCATTATGTAATGTCAATCCAATTTCCCCTCGGTAATCCTGATAGTACAGTAATGCCCTTCTTTGTCTGTTGATCCAGAGGCATGAGGAAGCCAAAATGGCTGGGTGGCATTCTTAATTTCCAGTTCAATGCAATCAGTATTGTGTCTCCAGGTGGGAGTGTTCCTCCCTTTGGGACTAAGATCTCCAGACCCACAGAGCATAGGGTAGCAGGGACGAGAAGCAAAAAATTTTTGAGTGGGTCACTAGGGGTAATAGTGAGTGGTACCACTCCTGTCTCCACCCCTTGGTTCCTGGAGTGTGGGGCTGCTCGTTCATGTGAGCTAGTGGGATGGAGCCATAGCCACTGCCCAAGAGAGAGGGGGCAGGGGTACCATACCCAAGAGGTAGAGGAATGGGGCCTGCCAGGCCAAGGGGGTGATGTCGCCACTCGGGAATAGGGGATTAGAGCCACTCAGTGAAGGAGATCTGTACAGATGCCACCCAATGAAGATCTGTACAGGTGCCAAGTTGAAAAGGGGTGGAACTGTGGTAGTTAAAGTTGTATGTCAACTTGGTTGGGCCTGATTGAGTGGCTGGGCAGCTGGTGGTAGTTATTTCCCATGATGAGACTGGCAATCAACTCCGTGGTGGGATCTACCACAAGCAGCTGAGTAGCTGCTTTAGGGATGTGGACTGCCTCCTGTAATAAGAAACAGATTTGGGAATGGTCTCTAGCTTATGGTACCTTGCACCCTGCATGTAGCTGTGTCGTTGTTCAGCAGCCTGCCATGCTCTGCCGACCTTGGGACTTTCAATGGACTTAAATTAATGGCCTACTGTGTAGTTTGGTAACATCGGGACAGTGCCTTTTTACTTGTCAACCTGGGTTTATCAGCCTCAGCAGCCAGCAGCTGAATGAAGAAAAGCCTCTAGCTTTAGTGGGCCGGGAGCAGGAGGCAGAGCTGCAATCCAGGCCCCTAGAGCCTGGCACTTTGAACTTGGACTTAAAGCCTCCACATTGTAAGAATAAACTCCTGTTTGTTAAGGCCATCCCATTTGTGGTATATATTCCTGTCAAAGCGGCACTAGGTAACCAGAACAGAATGTAACTCAAAATATAAAAAACAACTATGATTCCACATTGATTTAAATAAATGATTAAATAAATTTATAAATAGGGGAGAAGAGAGAAATCTCTCTTGCAGAAGAATTCCAAGTAATTTATGTAGATACTCCACTCTCAAGGAGGTAAAGCATAATTCTCCCTCCTTAAGTGTGGGCTACAAATAGTTACTTCCTTCCAAAGAGTTCAGAAGGGAAAGGAAAAGAAAAGAGTAATATTATAGTAGGAAAACCTGACAAACACTACTTCAGTCAGCTGATCAAGGTCAACATCAACAGTGGTAAGTCATATTGATAGTATATATCCTTGATATGATATGATAAAAATGCCATTTTATTTCTGTGATTTTCCTCCCAAAGAAACATATCCGTCTAATCATGAGAATAACATCTGACAAATTCCAATAGAGGGGTATCCTACAAAATACTTGACCAGTACTTCTGAAAACTGTCAAAGTCATTGCTTGAATACTTTCTTTTAGAAAGATCAGCACAAGGCCGGTCCCTATGAGATGGAGGTTAAAGATGTTCCAAATGTCCAACTTTTCCAAACTGCCATGCCACTCCATCATCTCTGACATCAACTCCTCCTCCCCTCAATAATCTCTGTCCTGTTTTAAATTCTGTAGTTCACTGTAACATCTCCCAGAACTCACAAACTCCCAAGGAAATGGCTCATGTGGTTGTGGTGTAGGCTGGGAGGCTGGCAAGTCCTGGGTCTGTGGGTAGATCTGGAGGATTCTCTCAACTCACATGGTTGCAGGAGTTGGCGAACCCAGATCAGCAGGTCAGATGACGGCTGCTGTCTCAAGTCCAGGGGTGAGATGATGATGAATCAAGCGCAGAACTGGAGCAAGAGCTGTTTCTAAAACTCTTTTACCTTGAAACTCCTTTGGCTTCTATTCTTAGTTTTAACTCTTACTGGATTTCCTCTCATCTTCCTCATAATCTGAAATAGGCACTTCTTGAGATGTTCTTTATGTCTTTTTTTTCTTATCTCTTTTAACTCTGGTGCTGTTATCTCTGCAACTATATATCTCTTGCTATTGATGCACAAGTTTAGTTCCCAGGCCTTAACCTCTTTTTTGGGCAAGTGTCCTATGATTTCATATGTTTAATAAGCATTTTTACCTGGTTAAATCCAACAACCATCCAGTCCAACCATTCTGAACTTTCACTTAGCACCTCTGTTATTGGTATAATTCAAAAGCCTTCTTTTACATCACAATTTCCTTTCATTCCATATCCAATTACATGGTAGTTCTTCTTGATTGTTTTGTCCAATATTATTCATGGCAATCATTTTCTTTTCAGTTCTAATGACCTGTGTTAGACCTTGTAATTTTTCCCCTGGACATTAGTAGTAGCCACTTACCTAAGTGAATTTCATGGCAGTGGTCTCTTTCCTCCCCCAAATAGCCTGGATCAGTATTCCTTAAAATTTTAACTACCCCACAGTAGAGTGACTAGATAAAATTGGAACACTTTTTTGAGTATATATGTGGCTTATATGGTGGCATAGTGCCTAAGGCATTTGACTACTAACCAGAAAGCTGGCAGTTCAAACCCACTAGCCACTCCTCAGAAGGAAGACTGGGCAATCTACTTCCATAGAGATACTGCCTCAGAAACCCAAGGAAGGGTCACTATGAGTCAGAAGTGACCCAATGGCAGTGAGTTTGTTTTTTGTTTTTTTATACAAGGAGCTCTGGTGGTGCAGCAGTTAAACATTTCAGCTGCTAATCAAAAGGTCATTGGTTGAAACCCACCAACCGCTCTGCAGGAGACAGGTGAGGCAACCTGATTTGGTAAAGATTTACTGCCTTGGGAATCCTATGGGGCAGTTCTACTCTGTCCTATAGGGTGGCTGTGAGTCAGATTCAATTAGATGGCAGCGTGTTTTTGGTATAACCTATGCAATATTTCCACCACTTGTCTTTCAGTTTGTTATTTTGTGGTCGCTTGCATGTAACTGTGATGCTGGAAGCTATGCTACCAGAATTTCAAATACCAGCAGGGTCACCCATGGTGGATAGGTTTCAGTAGAGTTTCCAGACTAAGACAGACTGGAAGAAGGATGGGTCCATCCATTTCAGAAAAAAAAATTGGCCACTGAAAATCTTATGAATAGCAATGAAACACTGTCTGATAATAGTGCCAAAAGATGAGCCTCTCAGTTGGAAGGCATTGAAAATATGACTAAGTGCTGCATCCTCAAATTAGAGTCAACCTTAATGACATTGATGGAGTAAAACATTTGGGACCTTCATTTGCTGATGGGGCACAACCCAAAATGGGAAGAAATAGCTGCAAACATTCACTAATAATTGCAATGTAAAATGTATGAAGTATGAATCTAGGAAATTTGGAAGTTGTCAAAAATGAAATGGAGTGCATCCTAGGTATTAGTGAGCTGAAGTGTTGTGGTATCTGCCATTTTGAATGAGACAATCATATGGTCTACCATGCTGGGAATGACAAATTGAAGAGAAATGGTGTCATATTCATTGTCAAAAAGAACATTTCAAGATCTATCCTGAATTACAATGCTGTCAATGATAGGATAATTTCCACATGCGTACAAGGAAGACCAGTTAAACAACTATTATTTAAATTTATGTACCAACTACTAAAGCCAAAGATTAAGAAATTGAAGATTTTTACCAACTTCAGAAGTCTGAAATTGACCAAACATGCAATCAAGATGTATTGATTATTACTGGTGATTCAAATGCAAAAGCTGGAAACAAAGAAGAAGCACTGGTAGTTGGAAAATTTGGTCTTGGTGATAGAAATGATGCCAGAGATCACATAATAGACTTTTGCAAAACCAATGACTTATTCATTGCAAAGACCTTTTTTCAATAACATAAATGGCAACTATATATGTGGACCTCACCAAATGGGATATACAGGAATCAAAGAGACTACATCTGTGGAAAGAAGTGATGGAGAAGCTCAATATCATCATTCAGAACAAGGTCAGGAGCTAAAATGTTTATGAACTACTGTGTGGAAAATGAGTTTGCTCTGTAAACTTTCATCCAAATCATAATATTAAAAAAAAGGGGGGGGGGCGGGGGGGAAAGATAGGAAAGGAAGAAAAGACCAAAGTGGATGTCAGAAGAGACTCTGAAACATGTTCTTGAATGGAGAGTAGCAAATGGAAAGAAATATGAAATAAAAGATCTGAATAGAAGATTTCAAAGGCCAGCTTGAGAAGACGAAGTAAGTATTATAATAAAATGTGCAAAGACCTGGAGTTAGAAGACCAAAAGGGAAAAATACACTCACAATTTCTGTTTCAAAAACAGAAATAGTGCTAGAGATGCTTACTCGTTCATGCCAAGAAATTTGCAGGACAGCTACCTGAGCTAAAAGAATTGAAGAAAAAATTAAGGCCTCAAATTACAATATTTAAGGATTCTATGGGTAAAAGCCAGAAGGCTGGCGGTTCAAACCCACCAGCCACTCCTCGGAAGGAAGGTTGGGCAATCCTACTTCCGTAGTGATACTGCCTCGGAAACCCAAGGAGGGGTCGCTATGAGTCGGGGCCGACTCGACGGCACATAACAACAACAACAACATGGGTAAAATATTGTATGATGCAGGAAGCATGAAATGAGGATGGAACAAATAGAGTGATTGTACAATAAAGAAATAGCTGACCTTCAGCCATTTCAGGAGGTAGCATATGAACAAGGGTCAAGAGTATTGAAGAAAAAAGTCCAAGCTGCTAAAAAAAGAAAAATAAAAAAAAAAGCCTCCAGGAATTGACAGGATATCCACTGAGATGTTTCAAAAACAGAAATAGTGCTAGAGATGCTTACTCGTTCATGCCAAGAAATTTGCAGGACAGCTACCTGAGCTGAAAGAGATCAGTATTTGAGCCCATTCCAAAGAAAGGAGATCCAACGGAATGTGGAAATTATTGAACAATATCAGTAATATCACACACAAGTCAAATTTGTTGAAGATAATTAAAAAATGGATATAGCAATATATTTATAGGGAACTTCCAGAAATTCAAGCTGCATTCAGAAGAGGAAGTGCAGTGAGGGATACTATTGCTGATGTCAGATGGATCCTGGCTGAAAGCAAAGAGTACCAGGAAGATGTTTACCTGTGTTTTATTTATGCAAAGGCATTTGACTGTGTGGCTCATAACAAATTATGGGTAACACTATGAAGAATGTATATTCTGGAACACTAAATTGTGCTAATGACAAACCTATTCATAGACCAAGAGGCTGTCATTCCAACAGAACAGAGGAATACTGCATGGTTGCTAAAAGGGCATGGAGGCCACATCTCCTGACCTCCTCTACCTGCACTAGAGGAAGACAGAATCACTATCAGTAATCCAACGCCTATTCCTGCAAGGCCAGACATGCTGCCTCCCTCCAGCCCTTTCACCAACTGTTCCTCCAAAAGCACCACCACCTCTCTCCTGGGTTCAATAATTCGCTGCAGTGGCCACACAGAACTCACAGATTACAGGGTTTATTAGGGAAGCACCAGGCTACAATTCAAGTTCAGGAAAAACCCTCAATCTCTCTCCCAGCCCGCCATCTCTCAGCCAACAGTCTCTCATGGTCTTTCTCCCAGCAGTGCATGTCCCTCCATGTCTCTCTCAGCAATGCATCTCTTGCATCTCTTTCCCAGCAGCACGTGTCTCTCAGGAGCTCATCCTTCCTCAGCCAGCAGTCAGAGAGAGACTTCTGCTTCTAGGAGGCCTCCTTTTGAGCCTGACAGAGTGGCCAAACTAGCCAATCATAACATCAGAATTCTAAGGACCTGAGAGAGGGCGAGCCTCCCAGAACATAGCTTTGTGCCACACCCAACAGAAATACCCCAGATGGATAACTTTTACAATCAGGAGCTCCTCAGTTGCTCACAGCAAATTCCACCACTGAGTTTACAAAGATTTATGGCTAGAAAAGCCATACCAGGTAATTTACTACACTGCAATGGTTTTAAATCAGGAAAACTATGTGACAGGGTTGTATCCTTTCACCACACTTATTCAATATGAATGCTGAGCAAATAATTCAAGAAGCTGGACTGTGAAGAAGAACTCAGCATCAGGATTGGAGGAAGACTCATTAACAAACTGCTACACACAGATGACACAGCCTTGCTTGCTGAAAGCAAAGAAGATTTGCAGTAGTTACTGATGAAGGTCAAAGACTACAGCCTTCAGTATGGATTACACCTCAATAGAAAGAAAACTAAAATCTTCACAACTAGACCAATAAGCAACATCATAATAAAAGGAGAAAAGGTTGAAGTTGTCAGGAATTTCATTTTACTTCGATCCACAATCAATCCACCCAAGGAAGCAACAGTCAAGAGATCAGATGTCATGTTGCACTGGGAAAATCTATAGCAAAAGACCTCTTTAAAGTGTTAAGAAACAAAGATGTCACCTTGCAGACTAAGGTGCACCTAACCCAAGCCATGGTCTTTTCAATCGCCTCATATCCATGTGCAAGCCAGCCAATGAATAAGAAAGACAGAAGAGTTGATGCCTTTGATTTGTGCTGTTGGCAAAGAATACTGAAAATACCATAGACTTCCAGAAGCACCAACAAATCTGTCCAGGAAGAAGTGTAGCCAGACTGTTCCTTAGTAGAAAGAATGGACAGATTTTGTCTCACCTACTTTAGTCATGTTGTCAGAAGGGAGAAGGATATCATGCTTGGTAAAGGTGAGGGTCTGTGAAAAAGAGGTAGGCCCACAACAAGATCGACTGACACAATCTACCTCAACGAAATCAATTGACACAGTGGCTGCAACTATGGGCTGAAGTATAGCAAGGATTGTGAGGATGGTGTAGGATGGAGCACTGTTTCATTCTGTTCTACATATGGTGGTTATTAGTTGGAGCTGACTTGACAGCACCTAACAACAATAACATGCAATATTTGGAACATGTTGTTGTTGTTGTTGTTACGTGCCGTCGAGTTAGCCCCGCCTCATAGCGACCCCTCCTTGGGTTTCCGAGGCAGTATCACTATGGAAGTAGTTTGCCCAACCTTCCTTTTGAGGAGTGGCTGGTGGGTTTGAACCTCCAGCCTTCTGGTTAGCAGTCAAGTGCCTTAGGCACTATGCTACCAGAGCTCCCATTTGGAACATACTTATACTAAAACAATTATTTGTTGTTTATTTTAAATTGAACTGTATTTTTATTTATTGAATCAGGCATCTCTATTCAAGAGACAACTAATAAAACTTTGGCTCATCTGCAGACTATCATTTTGTTGCTGTTAGGTGCCGTTGAGTCATCTCCGACTCATAGCAACCCTACGCACAGTAGAATGAAACACTGCCCAGTCCCGTGCCAGCTCCACGATCCTTGGTATACTTGAGCCTGTCGCTGCAGCCACTGTGTCAATCCATCTTGTTGAGGGTCTTCCCCTCTTTCATTTACCCTCCACCTTACTGAGCATGGTATCTTTCTCCAGGGAACAGACCCTTCTGACAACATGACCAAAGTACGTGAGAC
>NW_006921877.1:2537274-2539900 GCF_000298275.1 Orycteropus afer afer
TATTCATAAGGTTTTCCCTGGCCAATTCTTTGAGAAGCAGTTGGCCTCTTCTTTCTTCTGAATCTGTCTCAGTCTGTAATCTGTGTTGAAACCTGTGCACCATGTGCAACCCTGCTGGCATTTGAAACACCAGTGGCATAGCCTCCAGCCTCACAGCAACACGCAAGCCACCACAGTACGACAAACTGACAGACAAGATCATTTCCCTTAGCTGTTCGAAACCTCTCTGCCCTCCCCTTACCTTGATCCTGCTGCTGTTAGCCCTGGCTTTCCCTCCTTCCTGCCTTTGGGTGGGGGCTGTCTCCCTCCCCTTACCTGGATCCTGCCACCATCAGCTCTGGCTTTCATTTTAAGTAATTATAAAACTGCTTTACCATAATGGTTAAAAGAAAAGAAAAATTCTGTAATAGTTTGAAGATTAATAGTAATAACAGTGATTGTTTAATATTAATCAACTTAAACCATGTTCTGCAGGTCAGGCTTCACAATTAGTGGACTTCCCAATTACTATTTCAGTTAGAAAATCTGAATTCACAATTAGTTTTTTAGATATGATAATTAATGTTATGATACCATCAGACTATGGCAAATTATTCTGATCAGTTTGATCAAACATGTTCCTAACATCATGGAGAATGTTTTAGTTATCTACTGCTGCTGTATCAGAAATACCATAAATGGGTGGCTTTAAGAAACAGAAATGTATTTTCTCAGTTAGTTGTTGTGAGGTGCTGTCAAGTTGGTTCTGACTGATAATGACCATATGTACAACAGAAGGAAACACTGCCTAGTCCTGTGCTATCCTCAGAATCTTTGCTATGCTTGAGCCCATAGTTGCAGCCACTGTGTCAATCCATTTTGTTGTTTTTCACTGACCCTCATCTTTACCAAGCATGATATCCTTCTCCAGGGAATTTTCCCTTCTGACTACATGATCAGAGTAAGTGAGACAAAGTCTGGCCATTCTTACTTCTAAGGAACAGTCTGGGTACACTTCTTCCTGGACAGATTTGGTTCTCCTGGAAGTCCATGGTATTTTCAGTATTCTTTGCCAACAGCACAAATCAAAGGCATCAATTCTTCTGTCTTCCTTATTCATTGGCTGGCTTGCACATGAGGCAATTGAAAAGACCATGGCTTGGGTTAGGTGCACCTTAGTCTTCAAAGTGACATCTTTGCTTCTTAACACTTTCAAGAGGTGTTTTGCTGTAGATTTTCCCAGTGCAACAGGACATCTGATTTCTTGACTGCTGCTTCCTTAGGTGGATTGATTGTGCATCCAAGTAAAATGAAATCCCTGACAACTTCAACCTTTTCTCCATTTATTGTGATGTTGCTTATTGGTCTAGTTGTTTAGATTTTAGTTTTCTTTCTATTGAGGTGTTATCCATACTGAAGGCTGTAATCTTGGTCTTCATAAGTAACTACTGCAAATCTTCTTTGCTTTCAGCAAGCAAGGCTGTGTCATCTGTGTGTGGCAGTCTGTTAATGAGTCTTCCTCCAATCCTGATGCTGGGTTCTTCTTCCTACAGTCCACCTTCTTGAGTTATTTGTTCAGCATTCAGATTGAATAAGTATGGTGAAAGGATACAATCATGCCACATAGTTTTCCTGATTTTAAACCATGCAGTATTTCCCTGTTCTGTTGGAACAACAGCCTCTTGGTCTATGTATAGGTTTGTTGTGAGCACAATTAAGTGTTCTGGAATTCCTGTTTTCGTAATGTTATCCATAATTTGTTATGATCCACACAGTCAAATGTTGTTGCATAGTCAATAAAACATAGGAAAATATCTTTCTGGTATTTCTCACAGTGTAGGAGGCCAAAAGTCCAAATTCAGAATGCTAGTTCTAAAGGAAGGAGCTCTGGTAGCATAGTGGCTAAGGCACTTGACTGCTAACCAGAAGGCTGGCGGTTCAAACCCACCAGCCACTGCTCGGAAGGAAGATGGGGCAATCTACTTCCGTAGTGATACTGCCTCGGAAACCCAAGGAGGGGTCACTATGAGTCGGGTCTGACTTGACGGCACATAACAACAACAACAGTTCTAAAGGAAGGCTTTTTCTCTCTGTCAGCTCTGGAGGAAAGCTTTGTCTCCTTAAACTTCTGCTTCTGGTGGATCTTCAAGTGGCTTCACATCTCTCTTCCTCCATCTTTGCTTCTCAATTGTTTGTTTAATCTCTTTTATATTGCAAAAGGAATTGACTCAATACACACACTACACTAACTCTGTCTCATTAACATAACAAAGACAATCCATTTCTAAATGGGATAATAACCACAGTTAGGAATTATAACACATTTTTTTTGCGGACACAATTCATTCCATAACAGAGAGCATCTAATTGAAGACAACATCCAACATTTTGTCAGATCCTAAGTGAAATAGCATACCAAACCCAAAGAACTGTTACTGTGGAGTCCATTCCAAGTCATAGTAACCCCATGGAAGGGATTAGAACTGCCCCATGGAGTTTCCAAGGCTGTAATCTTTAGAGAAGCAGACTGCCACATCTTTCTCCCTCAGAGTGGCTGGTAGGTGTGAATTGTCTATCTTATGGTCAGCAGCACAGCACTTAACCATTGTGCAACCAGGGCTTAAAATAAAAAAAAAAAAAAAAAAAA
>NW_006921877.1:2540955-2544081 GCF_000298275.1 Orycteropus afer afer
TTGTGGGGAATTGCAGTCAATGTCATGAGACAAAATGTGTATGAATTGCTGTATGGAAAATGAATTTGCTCTGTAAACTTTCACTGAAATCACAATAAAAATAAAATGAAAAATCACAATAAAAACTAAAAACTTAAATTATAAAAAAATCATAGCCTTTAGAATTTGAAGTAATTAAGTTCAGAGTAAGAGAAATAGTGAAAATAACCCACTGCCATCGAATCGATTTCAACTCATAGCAACCCTATAGGACAGAGTAGATTGCCCTATAGGATTTCCAAGGCTGTAAATCTTTACTGAAGCCAACTGCCTCTTCTTACTCCTGAGGAGTAGCTAGTGTGTTCAAACTGCCTACCTTTTGGTTAGAAGCTGAATGCTTTAGTCATAGTACCACCCAAGCTCCTAGTAATGAAAATAGTGCTCAGATAAACCATATGATAAAGTCCACTTGAAAAAAAAAAAGGTCTTTGGTGGCATTATCTGTATTACAGAGCAGAACTTTTTACATCAGCTCTTATTGAAATACTTGTTAAAGCATCTTCTCCATTGCTGACCTCCACATTTCATTGTGGACAAAGCAGTCTTCTAACATTTGTCTATTTGGTTACTATTTTACTATAGTTAACTGTTTGTATTAATTTGTTCTATGTTGAATCAGAATCAGGGGAAATATTGTTTGACAACAGTCTTAGCTAGTGCTGCTATAGCACAAATATGACAAGTGGTTGATTTTGAAAGGACAGAAATTTATTTTCTCACAGTTTCGGAGGCTAGAATTCAGAATATATGTTGTGCGCTGATTCGTACTTGGGTACATCAGTGGAGTCCACTTGTGAGGCAAACATCTAGCAAGTAGAGGCCTGATAGTATTGCCCTTTCAAGTTACACACTATGATTCTGGGTGATATTTGATAAAGGAATTTTTTTTCTTTTTTTAAACTGTGATTTTGGTGAAAGTTTATAGAGCAAATTCACTTTCCATACAGCAGCTCACATATACTTTGTCTCATGACATTGACTACAATTTACCATAATGCAACATCTCCCCTCCAACTTCTTCTGCATAGTTACCTCTTTCCTGTATCCTTTCCTCCATGCACTCCTACCCCTTGAGCTGTCTCCCTGTGCATACACAGCCCTTCTATTCTTCCGTGATTGTTCTCTCCAAGGAGTGTATCTACCTAATGCAAATGTTCAACTCATATGCCTGTCTTTTGTTTGGCTGGAAGCCACAGGAGTGGCTAGGGGCCATAGTCTCAGTGGTTCCATCAGGCTCTATCAGACCAGCAAATCTGGTCACTTTTTTTTTCAAATAATTTTGAGTTTTGTTCCACATTGTTCTCTTGTTCTATCCAGGATCTCCTACATAGATCCCCCTCTGAGTGGTTGACAGTGATAGCCAGACACCATCTGGTTCTTCTGGTCTCATACGCATATAGACTGAGGATCATATGGTATACCAGTTGCTCGGACTAATTATTTCCATGAATCTAATAGAGGAATTTTGCCCCAAACTTGTTATACTTTTTCCTAGCAAAACATTAACTTTGTAGCTAATTAGACAAACATCTCTAGAAAGTGGCAGAAAAGTTTTTGTCTTCCCTTTTACCTGTTGCAAGGTTCCACCCACTGCCATCGTGTTGGAGCTGACTCATAGCAGCCCTTCCTTGGGTTTCTGAGGCGGTATCACCATGGAAGTTGATACCCCAACCTTCCTTCTGGGGAGTGGCTGGTGGGTTTGAATAGCCAGCCTTCTGGCTAGTAGTTAAATGCCTTAGGCACTATGCCACCAGACCTCCCACTACAAGGCTAATCAAATAAAAATCTCCATTTTGTCACTTCTCAACTCACTTCTGACACCAGCTGCCCACTCAGCACTCCTTTTTCTGACCCTACCCACCCGGATTACACCTCAATAAACAAAACAAAAATCCTCACAACTGGACCAATAAGCAGCATCATGATAAATGAAGAAAAGATTGAAGTTGTCAAGGATTTCATATTACTTGATTCTACAATCAACACAAATGGAAGCAGTAGTCAAGACATCAGACAATGTATTGCATTGGGCAAATCTGCTGTAAAAGACCTCTTCCAAGAGCTGAAGAGCAAAAATGTCTCCTTGAAGACGAAGGTGTGCCTAACCCGAGCAATGGTATTTTCAATTGCCTCTTTAGCATGTGAGAGCTGGACAATGAATAAGGAAGACAGTAGAGTTGATGCTTTTGAGTTGTTGTGCTGGTGAAGAATGCTGACAGTACCATGACTGCTAAATGAAGGAAAAAAATCTATCCTGGAAGAAGTGCAGCCAGAATGCTCCTTGGAAGCTAGAATGGCCAGATTTCATCTCATCTACTTTGGTAATGTTATCAGAAGGAACCATTTACTGGCAAAGGATATCATGCTTGGTAAAGTGGAGGATTAACGAAAAGGGGGAGGCCCTCAACAAGATGGATGGATACAGTGGTTGCAACGATGGGCTCAGGCACAGCAAGGATCGTGAGGCTGGCATAGGTCCGCACAGTGTTTTGTTCTGTTGTGCATAAGGTTGGTATGAGATGGAGATGACTCCACAGCACCTAACAACAACAACAACAGTCACCCAGAACTAGAGTGGATCTCACAAGTTAAAAAGGTACTGTCCTTCAGACTGCTGAATAGGCAAACGCCAGATGCAAGTTTGAGAGTCCCCCCTGAGCTCCCTAACTTTTGACCTACTAGCTACAGATTCAGGGGTTTCCTTCTACCCCTTCATCTGCTAACCCATCATCCTTCCAAGCTCCCTAACTTCTGACCTGCTGATTCTCATTATTTCCTTTGGGTTTGATAATTCACTGGAAAGACTCATATAACTCCTGGAAAGCACCATAGGAACAATTACAGTTTTATTGTGTGCGTGTGTCTGTGTGTGTGTGTGTGACCTTATGCAAATAGATGTATAGGAAACCCAAGGAGGGGTTGCTATGACTTGGGTCTGACTTGACGCCACAAAACAACAACAACAACAACATAGGATGAAGTATGTTGTTGTTATGTGCCGTCGAGTCGGCCCCGACTCATAGCAAACCCTCCTTGGGTTTCCGAGGCAGTATCACTACGGAAGTAGGATTGCCCAACCTTCCTTCC
>NW_006921877.1:2545021-2562796 GCF_000298275.1 Orycteropus afer afer
TACTTCCGTAGTGATACTGCCTCGGAAACCCAAGGAGGGGTCGCTATGAGTCAGGGCTGACTCGACGGCACATAACAACAACAACAACATAAATATATATAGCCTTCACTGATTTTGCTTCTCTAGAGAATCCAGCCTAAGTCATCTCATTACCTCACCTAACCTGTTAAGTGTGGTCTATAGACCTTATTGATGACACTAAATTCTAAGACTTTTAGAGATCATTTCTTGGGAACTGAGGGCAATGACCAAATTCTTTGGGTAAAGTTAATGTAAGCCCTATACCCCCAAAATTCATCAACCTCATACTGGAAAATATTATTGTTAGGTGTCATTGTGTTGGTTCTGACTCAGAGGAACCTGATGTACAACAGAACAAAACACTGCCTGGTCCTGTGCCATCCTCACAATCATTGCCATGTTTGAGCTCATCATCGCAGCCACTGTGCCAATCCATCTTGTTGAGGATCTTCCTCTTTTTCACTGACACTCTACTTTACTGAGCATGATATCCTTCTCCAGGTGACAGTCTCTTCTGACAATGACCAAAATAAGGGAGAACAAGAGCTATTGTTACTTCTAAGGAGCATTCTAGCTGTACTTCTTGTGGGACAGATTTGTTCATTCTTCTGGCAGTCTATGGTACATTCAGTATTCTTCACTAACACCAAAATACAAAGGCATTAATTCCCTTGTGCTCTTTCTTAGTCATTGTCCAGCTCTCACATGCATATGAGGCTATTGACAAAACCATGGCTTGGGTCAGGTGTACCTTAGTCTCCAAAGTGACATCTTTGCTCTTTAACACTTTAAAGAAGTCTTTTGCAGCAGATTTGCCAATGCAATACATTGTTTGATTTCTTGACTACAGCTTCTATGGGTGCTGATTGTGGATCCAAGTAAAATGTAATCCTTGACAACTTCAATCTTTTCTTCATTTTTCACGATGCTGCTCATCAGTTCTAGTTGTGAGGATTTTTGTTTTCTTTATGTTGATGTGTAACCCATACTGAAGGCTGTGGTCTTTGATCTTCATCAGTAAGTGCTTCAGGTTGTTTTCATTTTCAGCAATCAAGTTTGTGTCATTTGCATATTTCAGATCGTTAGTGTGTTTTCCTCTAATCCTGATGCCATGTTCAGTCTTCATACAGTCCAGTTTCTTGGATTATTGCTCATCATGTAGATTGAATAAGTATGGTGAAAGGATACAACCCTGATGTACACCTTTCCTAATTTTAAACCATGCAGCAGTCCCATGTTCTGTTCAAATGACTGCATCTTGGCCTATGTACAGGCCAAGAGCACAATTAACTGTTCTAGAGTTCTCATTCTTTGCAATGTTATCCCTAATTTGCTATGATTCACACAAATGCCTTTGCATAGTCAATAAAACACAGGTAAACCTATTTCTGGTATTCTTTGCTTTCAGCCAAGATCTGTCTGACATTAGCAATGATATTACTTGTTCCATGACCACTTCTGACTGTGGCTTGAATTTCTGGCAGTTCCCTATTGCTATACTGTTGCAATCATTTTTAAATTATCTTCAGCAAGGTTTCACTAGCCTGTGATATTAATGATATTTTTCAATAATTTCTGCATTCTGTTGGATCACCTTTCTTTGGAATGGGGACAAATATGGATCTCTTTCATTCAGTTGGTAGCTGTCTTCCAATTTTCTAGGCATAAATGAGTGAATACCTCCATTAATAAGTAAGATGTTGAAACATCTCGATGAATATTCCATCAATCCTGGAGCTTTCTTTTTTTTGTCAATTCCTACAATGCAGCTTGGCCTTCTTCCTTCCATACCATTGTTTCTTAATCATATACTACCTCCTGAAATGAAAATGAAATCAACCAATTCTTTTCAGTACAGGGACTCTGTGTCTTCCTTCCATCTTCTTTTGATGCTTTCTGCATCATTCAATATTTTGTCCACAGAATCCTTCAATATTGCAACTTGAGGCTTGAATTTTTTTTTTCTTTCTTTAGTTCTTTCAGCTTGTGAAATGCCGAGTATGTTCTTCCCTTTTGGTTTTCTAACTCTAGGTATTTGCACGTTTCATTATAATATTTGTATTCTTGAGCTACCCTTTGAAATCTTCTCTTCAGCTCTTTTATTTGGTAATTTTTTCCATTTGCTTTAGCTATTCTCCATTCAAGAGCAAGTTTCAGAGCCTCTTTCTTCATCACTAACATCCATTTTGATCTTCTCTTCCTTTCCCATCTTTTTAATGACCTTTCCCTTTCTTCACGGGAGCTCTGGTAGCATAGTGGCTAAAGCACTTGACTGCTAACCAGAAGCCTGGCGGTTCAAACCCACCAGCCACTCCTCGGAAGGAAGGTTGGGCAATCCTACTTCCGTAGTGATACTGCCTCGGAAACCCAAGGAGGGGTCGCTATGAGTTGGGGGTCAACTCGACGGCACATAACAACAACAACAATCCTTTCTTCATGTATGATTTCCTTGATGTCATCTTACAACTTGTCTGGTCGTGGGTGTTCAGTACATCAAATCTATTCTTAAGAGGGTCTCTAAATTTAGGTGGGATATAATCAAGGCCGTATCTTGACTCTTGTTTTAATCATTGATGGTCTCTTCTACAGTCAGCCCCTGGACTTGGTCTGACTGAAGATATTCAGTTTCCCCATCATCTCTTTCCACAGATGTAGTTGATTTGATTCCTCTGTATTTCATCTGGTGAGGTCCATGTGTATAGTCACTGTTTATATTGTTGAAAAAAGGTATTTGCAGTGTGTAAGTTGTTGGTCTTGCAAAATTCTGTTATGTAATCTCCAGTGTCATTTCCATTACCAAGGCCATATTTTCCAACTACAGATGCTTTGCTGTTTCCAACTTTTGAGTTCTAACCACCAGTAATTATCAATGCATCTTGCTTGCATGTTTGGTCATTTCAGACTTTAAAAGTTGGTGAAAACTTCAATGTCTTCATCTCTGGCTTTATTGGTTGATGTGTAAATTTGATTAACAGCGGTATTAACTCATCTTCCTTATAGCCATATGGATATTATTGTATCACTGATAGCAGTGTTTCAGAATAGATCTTGAAATATTCTTTTTGATGAATGGAAAATATTATTTTGCATTTATTCTGGAAAATTTAACTTGGCAATGAGGTTATTGTATATTGTTCAAAATTGACTTGAATGCCTTGGTGGCTTTCCAGTCACTTTTTAACAATGTTTCCTACAGTCAAAGTACAGCATGCAATGTTCAAATGGAACCAATAATAGGACAAATAAAATTCAATTTTTAGATATACAAAGTTGTACTTCTTATTTACATTTTTTTGTAAATGCTTGAATGAACTTAACGCATTTAAAGGCATATAATAATTCGTATTCTATATTTATACTGGAGTCTCGTTTAATAGATAGCTTTACTGCATGATCCTGAGTTGAAGTATGTACTTGTTACTTTTTTACTACTACTTTTTATGCTTCAATTTACTTCTTTTCAGTAGATGGTTTTTTTTGTGTGTATGAATTGGAAATACAATAAAATGGTAATAAAGAGAAAAGAAATGTTAATAAATATAAGCAATAATATGTAAAGTATGTTAAAATGTCTTGAGTGAGATAATCTTGTTTTGTTAGGTCAACAGCTGAAAGAAAAGGGTCAATGTAATGCTAGTAGTACACATACAAGTCTAGGAATGGAAAGATGATCAATAGCAAAATGGGATTTGTCTTAAAACTCTAATTACATGTACATTAAACAATCTGTGAGAGAAAGTGAATATGGTTAATTTTTCTCTAAGTTTTTCAAACTGTTTGTGGGCTTCTTAACAGACGACTAGCGAATAATAGTAGTCCAGGGACTTACTTAGAGAAAATTGCTATCTTTGTGCAAGGTAGTAAGTTGTAGTAGTAAAACTGTAGTGTTAAAACCGGGGAGTAGGGGAAACAGATTCCCAGGCAGCTTTCAATTTGCCTCCTATACAACCAGTTACTAGCTGGTGTCTCTTGCTTAACCTCTTTGTCTTTGTTTTCTTGTTTGCAAAATGGAAATAATAGTAGAATCTACCTTACAGTGTTTTAAGGATTAAATAAGTAATATATACAAAGCATTTTGAACAGTATTTGGCCCGTAGGAAGTGCTCAATGTTTCCTATTATTAGATAGTACATCTGTTCAGTCCTTCCTACCAAAACCCCGTCATTATGTCCTATGGTGGTACAGTGCCTAAGGGGTTTGACTGCTAACTAGAAGACTGGTGGTTCAAACTCACCAGCCACTCCTCGGAAGGAAGGTTGGGCAATCTATTTCCGTAGCGATACCGCTTCGGAAACCCAAGGAGGGCTCACTCTGAGTCGGATCCGATTCCATGGCAGTACATTGCGTTGTTCTGCGTTATTGACCAAAAGTAGTGTTCTCCCACTTAATCAGAAATACTTTCTCTACACATTGCCTCCTGTTTTGGTTGTATCGCCCTTACCAGACCATAAGCGCCCGGATCCTCTCAAACTGCTAGTTTCATGTTGTTGTTATTGTTATTCGCCGTCGACTCGGACCCGACTCATAGCGACCCCTCCTTGGGTTTCCCAGGCAGTATCACGACGGCACACAACAACAACAACATCACTACCGAAGTAGACTGCCTAATCTTCCTTTCCAGGAGCGGCTGGTGGGTTTGAACCACCAGCCTTCTGGTTAGCAGTCAAGTGCCTTAGGCACTATACTACCAGAGCTCCCTAGCAGGCATTAAAAAATTAGTTGCTGAACTTACTTCACCACGGGCAAAGGTCCTTAAAAGAAGAAAACAACTCTAGACAGGATTATAAATCACCATTTGAAGTTTAAGTATTAGCGCACTTAAAGAAGATTTACAAAATAAATGGTCAGTCGAGCGACCAGCCGGGCGCATCAGTCACTATTAGATCCTTTATTAGTGAAGCTTTATTAGTAAAAATCTCCACCTTAATTGCTTTTCACTGACGTCGCTTGGTCATTGACCTTTGACGCAAAGGAGGCGGGATTATGGAAACAGCTGGATTTTTTTTCTAGCCCTCCCTTCACTGGACCTGCTGGCACAGTGACCAGCCCGGCCCCTGGTCGATTTGGCGTTTCCATTGGCCAGTGTCTCCGAAGAGCCGTGGCGCTGACTCCACCCACTTTTAAGAACCGAGACTCTCTGGCGTAGGGGCGGGGTTTGGTGTGGGTTGTTGCGGCCGCCATCTTGGATTCCGCGGTAGCGGTGGCGGCGGTACGGCGCCGCGTTTGAGGAGTGGCTCTCTCCTCCTCTTCCCCCCCCTCCAGCTCGGTTGCGGCGGCTCCTCCTACTAAGGGGGTTGGCGCGGTGGCGGTGGCATCTACGGCCATGGCGGCGACTGCTGCTAACCCCGGTGAGAGAAGGTGGTCTGGGATTTGGGGTGCCTTTAAAGGGGGAGGGGCTGAAGGGGCTGACAACTGAGGAAACCTAGGGTTGCGAGGCTGTGGTTGGAGCTGAGGGTTCTGGGACGGGCGGGGGCGGTGAGGGGTTATTGGGGGAGGGGAGTGACCTAGGATTGGGGCCCAACCCTGGAGAACTGCGGTGATCCGAGGTGGAGAGACCGGGTGGGCAGATGGGAGGTGGGGGTTCCGTACCCCGAGCTCTGTTGGATCGGCGGCTCTGGTGGCGTTCTGGTTTTAACCCTCTGCCCGCTGGCACTGCTTGGTGCCAGATAACTCGGTGGAGTGGCTCGGTTTACTTTAAGAATAGTTTGGGTTCATAAACACTGGATCACGTTGCGTGTTTAGCTGAGATGTTACTTACCAAACATTTAGACTTTAGGTTTTAATTAAAACTTTAAAAATTCTTTGAATATATGCTCAGGGTTTCTCTAGATTCCGCCCCTCGGAGCTATACTTTGAAACTTGGTTTTGTGTAGTAAAAGGTACTTCGAGTTCTCTAGTAGTTGAGTGCAGAGATTTGTGTAATGGTTTTGATTCAGGACAGGTAGTGCCAACAGCAGGCTTCCAGAACCGCAAGTTTAAATCTTGTTAGGCGTGGGTCGAGGCAGTTCCTATTCTTTCTTTTGAACCAAAAGTTTGGTTCAATGCCATCTTTCGGTGAATATCTCTTCAAAAGGGTGAGCCTGAACATTAAAAAAAAGAAAAAAAATCAGGCGGTCATGTCTAAGAGATGGAGTACGGTATAGTGGAGATCTTGGGAGATAAGACGGAGCATGGTGATGTGGTGGTCAAGCGTTCCGCCTATAACTGAAAGACCCGCCTATACTGAAAGGTGAGCGGTTCGAATCCACCAGTCGCTGTGCGGGAGAAAACTATGGCTATCTGCTTTCTTGGAAGCCCTGTGTGTGTGTGTGTGTGTGTGGGGGGGGGCAGTTTTGCTCTGCCCTGTGGGGTTTCGTTGAGTCGAACTACTCTTTGCCAGTGGGCTTTTTTTTTTAGGGAGATGAGAGGAAGTCGTAGTGACGCAATGGTTAAGCCCCAGGCAGCTAACAGAAAGGTGAAAGGTCATGGTTCTAACACACCAGCTGCTCCGGGGGAGAAAAGGCCTGGCAACATGCTCCCGTAAAGAATGCAATTTAGGAAACCCTGTGAGGCAGTTCTACTCTGCCCGTGTAGGATCGCTATGAGTCCGGATCAGCTTGAGGATACGCAACAACAGGGAGATGAGGTCTTCAAATTCCTAGTCCTATCATCTTTCCACTGTTTCATAGTATTGTTGTTGTTATGTGCCGTCTAGTCGGACCCTCATAGCGGCCCCTCCTTGGTTTCCGAGGCAGTATCACTATGGAAGTAGATTGCCCCATCTTCCTTTCGAGGAGTGGCTGGTGGGTTTGAACCACCAGCCTTCTGGTTAGCAGTCAAGTGTCTTAGGCACTACGCTGCCAGAGCTCCCATATTACAGTATTACTCCCTAGAAAATATTTCACTTTAGGAGTCCTGATTTACCTTGCTGACCTTGGCCCTCCTCTTGCAAACTAAATTCCCAGAAAGCCTTATTTTTGATAGCCTTAAGAAAAGGGCAGTGTGTGTGTGTGTGTGTGTGTGTGTGTAATTCTTTGAAAATAGAGCAGTGGGAAGGATTCACTGCTGTACTTCACTGTTAAATTTTAAATTGGATTTTGTTTTTCATAACTCAGAAAGGCAGTATTATTTTGCAGTACCTAGAGTTTACCATTATAGTTGAATCATTATGAAATTTACTGTCTTTCCCACAGTTTCTGGGAATGGAACTATATTAAGAAATGGTTAATTTTTCACACATAGGTATCATATTTTTTATCTTTTACATTTTTTTTTTTTTTTTGTAAAGGAAAGGAAGCTAAAATTCCATTGCAGGAAGTGCTGGGTGATGGAATAAAATTAACCCAAACCAAACTAAATCCAATACCATTGAGTGGATGCAATTCAACTCATAGGGTTTCCAAGGCTGTAATCTTTATGGAAGCAGACTATCCCATCTGTATCCCACAGAGAATCTGGTGGGTTTGAACTGCTGACCTTTCAGTTAGCAGCCAGGTGCTTAATCACTGCACAACCAGGGCTCCTTGAATAAAATTATAAAGATGCTTATTGTTATTGGAAACCTGACCTTGTAGAAAAACAACCTGTCTTTGGACTATCAAGTAAATAAGATTTTAAACTGATCACACGTTGCAAAGTACTTATATAACCCCAGTCAAGTTGCAAAGCATTTGCTCTAAGAGATGGCCTGGGTGAACAAGTTTTAGTACATATGTCAGAAGCTTTTTTCCAGCTGTGTGGGTGGGGTTCTTAATTTTGTTTTTGTTTTTTAAGCAACAGCACCCACAACACTCTCCTGACCACATTTTCCTTTGGTTAATCAATATCAGCCTAAATCTCTAAGTAGAAAATAGCATTTATTTGTGCAGTATCATTGCTAATGAAACAGTTGATTTTGTTTTTTGTTCTTTGCCTGCTTTTGCAATATTTAGATTTCTTTTTTGATGTTGAAGAATTCTTCTATCTCTTCCAAGTTATCGATCCCATGTTTAAGACATGATAATTAAATCAGAGAATACATTTCCTTCCGTTATTTCTCCCTTTGCCACTTATATCAAAAGGAAGAGGAGATAGGTTGTGGACTTTTAGCAGCCTTTTGTATTTTGGGAAATGAGATCATGAATGGAGGAACCAAGGTGGAAATGTACTGTGCTCAGTGAAAAGAAAGTAAATGGTTTTCAGGTCAGAATTCTTTGCTTCATGGTCAGACCTTCTTTCCTTAGAGCCATTTTAGGGACTAGAAACATACCTATTTGATTTTTCTTTTTGCTTTGCCTTTTTGCTGGAGTGCTAGTTGATAAGTTTCCCAAAGTTCTTGTTTGTTCTGTCTTCACACGTATCTGCAAAGCATTTTTGTAATAGTTATTTCACCCTTCTCTCAAAGCTTCACTCAACGTAGTCCTTAAGATTTTATAAGAATGCTTGATCATGTTAATTGTATTTAGATTATGATGTGGAGAATGCTGGTGGCCCTTCATTGTCTTTCAAGATACCTGGTTCTTCTGCATTTTTCACTGTTTTTAACATGCTTTCTAAACTTTCACCAAATCAAAATTAAAAAAAAAAAAAAAAAAAAAAAAAAAAAAGACCAGACAAACTGGTCTGATAGAGACTGGTGGAATCCGGAGACTGTGGCCCTTAGACACCCTTCAAACCTGGATCAAAAGAAAGTGGGATATGGTTTCTCCTCTACTCTTTGGGTTGTGTTGAAACAAGAGTTCTAATGTGATGATATTTTTTTTCTTACATGAAGAGATAATTTTTCATGTTCTGTCACTTTCACTAATTCTTCTTACTAGTGGCAAGCAGAAATGGATGAGTAGGTGGTCCATTGAAGTCTTAGGCTATATAGCTCTTGTCTGTGATGTACTATTATGAGGACCACTTTTACAGTTGGATATGTGATTTGTAATGCATTGGTTCAAAGATGAGTTTGGAAGAGATTAGGTATATTTGATTTACAATTCAGTATTCAAATCAGAGAAGTGAATGTAAATGTAGTAAATGTAGATTTTTCCTCTCTTAATTCCTCTCAGCAGAAATCTATTTTCCCTTCTTTTAGATACATTTTATTGTGGCTTGAGAATGTGGGGTAGAAGGTAAATGAAGGAACACTGTTTGAATTTGTAAGGCTGACATTTAGGGAAACTTTGTTTCCATATAATTTTCACCTGTGTAAATTATGGTGTTTAAAATATCAGTTAACAAAATTCTTATCTGTTACTTTTTTTTTTTTTAATTGTGATTTGGGTGAAAGATTACAGAGCAAATTCATTTTCCATACAGGAGCTCACATACACTGTCTCAGTACATTGACTCCAATTTCCCATAATGCAATAGTTGCCCACCTACTTCCTCCCCATAGTTAACGTATTCCCTCTGTCCTTCCCTCCCATGCACTCCTGCCCCCAAGCTGTCTCCCTGTGCATATACAGCCTTTCTATTCTCCCATGATTGATTTCTACAAGGAGTGTATCTACCTAATGTAAATGTTCAGCTCTTGTGCCTGTTTTTATTTTTTTTGGCTGGAAGTCACAGGAGTAGGTTCAGTTCCAGACATGAAGGATAGCTAGGGGCCATAGTCTCAGGGGTTCTACCAGGCTTTGTCAGACCAGCAAACCTGGTCCCTTTTATTTATTTTCTTTTTATGATTTTAAGTTTTGGTCCACATTGTTCTCCCACTCTATCCAGGATCTCCTACAGAGATTCCCCTCCAAGTGGTTGACAGTGGTAGCCATTACCCATTACTTTTATTTACTAATTCAGCACTTGAAATACAATTAGCATTTTTTAAAAGGAACCTCAGTCTGCATACTTTTTATGCAATTAATTTTTTAAAAAATGCAATTAGATTTGTGGCATCAACCTCAATTATCTCTGCATTTTCTTACGAGTCAAGCAGTAGATATTTATGCATTCTTGGAACTCTAGTGTTCGTGTCATTTTGAAAAAGTAGTCTTTTGTATTTGAGTTGTGCATATCCCATCCCTCCCAGCTTTCTACTCAAATAGCCCACTAACAGATGAAAATAAATATTGTAAATATGTTATTTTGTGAAAGTCTTGTGATTCTCTGTTATGGATGACTTGTGAGGCAGTAACAATAGGGTTTTCCACTGTGCCAAACAATGGCTGATCTTCAAAAATTAAATTGCAACATTCAAGGAGATTAAGCCCTTTTTTCATTCATTTTTCTCAGGCCTTGACATCTTGGGAATGTTTAATTCAAAAACTAGTATTCTCTAGTCGTGGGAACTGTCTTTGGTGCTATGGTAGTTAAGCTGTATGTCAACTTGGCTGGGCTCTGATTTTGAGTGGCTTTGCAGCTGGATGTAGTTTTCCCCCATGGTGAGATTGAATGTTGTGTAATCACCTCCATGGTAGAATCTGCTGTGAGAAGTTAGTCATTTGAAGGAGAGTTGCCTTCAGGGTGTGGCCTGGTGTATATAGAAAGGATTCTGCATTTGATTTAGTCCTTATTTCTAGTTCTTAGACTCGAATCAGTAGCCTGCCCTGTTGCCTGCCAATCTTGGAATTGGAATTTTACCTGTCAATCTTGGTTCATCAGCCTCAGCATCCAGCACTGCATGAGTCAGGATAAGCCTCCAGTTTGCTCCAGTGAGCCTGGAACAAGAGGCAGAGCTGAAGCCCAAGGTTGAGGGGCCTCCGCCCAGCCCCCTGAGCCTGCACCCTGAACTTGGACTTCTGGCCTTCTAAACTGTAAGAATAAATTCCTTTTGTTGAAGCCATCCACTTGCGGCATTTCGGTTATAATAGTACTAGAGAACTAAGATGCCATCATTTTTTCTTTCTTCATATTATTTATAACATTTATGTAAAATTTTAATTCCTTGGTAATTTTACATTTCCTGTAAAGGGGTAGAAGAATAAAATTAATGTCAATACTATTCTGTGTCTCTGTGGTTGTATCCAAAAAACAAAAAACTACAACAAAAAAACAAAATCCACTACCACTGAGTTGATTCTGACTCATAGTGACCTCCATTTCCAGGGCGGTAAATCTTTATGGAAGTAGATCGCCCCATCTTCCTTCCATGCAGTGACTGGTGGGTTTATACCATCAACCTTCTGGTTGACAGTCAGATGCCTTAGGCACTGTGCAATCAGAACTCTTTCTGTGGCTGATTTCATTTAGATGAATTCTTTTATGTGGCTTTTCTCACCATGGTCTTGTAATTTCCACCAAGTAATTGAGTGGGACTATGCGTAAGGTGCTTGTGTTATGTGAAGGAAATTGGATAGCTTACTAGTAATGCAATAAGGTATGGCACCTTTGTGGGGTGAGACCATACAGATAAGGTGTATGGAACCTTAACCAGGGGATTGGTCAGTTTTGACATCCCACAAGGCTTAAAATGAACCATCCCAGAGGTGGAAAGGAGGGAACCTCATGACCACTAAGAAAGAAAAGCCAGGAGTGGAGTGCGTCTTTTGGACCCAGGATCCCTGTGCTATAACGTAAATGCAACACACTGCCGTGGAGTCAGATCCAACTCATAGTGACCCCTTGGGTTTCCCAGGCGGTATCACTATGGAAGTAGATTGCCCAACCTTCCTTCCAAGGAGCGGCTGGTGGGTTTGAACTGCCAGCCTTCTGGTTAACAGTCAAATGCCTTAGGCACTATGCTACCAGAGGGGCCCCCCCCCCCCCCGTGGTATAGAGTCTCATAAACCAAGGAGACAGAATGAGAGCGAGCGTGAGCTGTAACACCAGAGGCAGCAGGAGACGGCAAGAAGCAGTGGCAGAGAAGTGGTGGCAGCAGAGGCGGCAGAACCAGAGGACTGTCAGGAGATGGTGTGGCGGGCTTTCTGACCTGCAGAACAAGAAAGCTGAGCACCTTCAGGCAAGAGGCTTGCTGGTAGAGTGGGGTACCTCCAGGTACTTGTCAGGGGAGCTAGGCTTGTTGAGTGGAGCTAGAAAGCTGAGTAACTTTGGGCCAAGGTTTACTGGTAGAGTGGGGTGCCTCTAGGCCCTTAAAGTCAGCGTTAAAGAGCTTTGTAGTATTTGCCTGAGCAGGGCAGAGGCTGGGCTGAGGAGCCAAGGTAGAGAGCATTCTGTTAGTGGGCACGGCTAAGAGGCTGTCCTAATTGAAGAACTGTATTAACAATGTAAGTAGAATGTAAGTTCTTTGCCTACTTGTTTAGCACTGCATCTTAGTGCCTATAGTGGTGCCTTGCATATAGGTCTAGAGTTCAATACTTGTTGAATAAATGAGTGAATGTATAAAAACTCAGCATTGGAAGTTTATTCTCTTGTGCGTTGTCAACTTGAAAATACCTTTCGAAGGATAACACTAATTAAACCATTAACCATGTGAATTATTTATAATAGTTATAATGTTGTTATTTGTTCTTGAGTTGGCTCTGAGTTATGGTGATCCCATGAATGACAGAACAAGACGTTGCCTGGTCCTGTATCATCCTTGTGATTGCCAGCGTGTTGAGTCCATCATTGTGGTTATTGTGCCAGTCTATCTCACCTTGTTACCCCACTGCTTCACTGAGCATGAATGTTCTGCTCTAGAGAGTGATTCTTTTTAATGTCATGTCAAAAGCAAGCAAGTTATTTTGTTGTGATCCATAGGGTTTTCATTGATTAATTTTTGGAAGTAGATTACCAGGCCTTTCTTTCTAGTCTGTCTTAGTTTAAAAGCTCCACTGAAATATGTCCACTATGGGTGACCCTGCTGGTATTTAAAATACAGGTGGCATAGCTCCTAGTATCATAGCAACACATAGGCCACCACAGTATGACAAACTGACAGACGAGTGGTAGATGATAATAATAGCTAATATTACGTTATCATATGCCAGATAATGCTGTGAGTGTATTATCTCATTAAATCCTCATTTGTAGTATTTAATCTTTACAAGAGTCTTGTGAAGTGTAGGTATTATATTTGTTTTACAGATAAGGAAACTAAGGCACAGGGTGAATTAGTAACTTGACTGAAATCATATTGCTAATAGTAGAGACAGAATTTGATTGCTGGTAGTCTTTCTACACAGTGTACATTCTTTATCACTAAGTTATGTGCTAAGTCTTTTTTCGTTATTACCAGGTAACTTCAAGCCACTTTCTACTGAAATGTAGTACAGTGGATATTTTGTGAGATGAAGGAGGGTGGGATGTTGTCTTTTGGGACAGCCCAGGAGAGCACCATTCCTTAGATGGAGAGATGACTGCAAGGTGCTGAAAAAGGATCTGGAAGAGTGCTGCAGTTTCTTACATCTTTTCTACAATTCCTGTATTCTTTCCTCATAGTCCTGGTTTTCCAGGAGCCCTGATGGCCCAATGGTTTAGTGTTCAGTTGCTAACTGAAAGGTAAGCGATTTTAACCCACCAGCCAGTTCCAACCTACCAGCTGCCCTGTAGGAGAAAGATGTGTCAGTTTGCTTCTGCAAAGATTATAGCCTAGGAAATGCTTTAAGTCAGTTCTACTCTATCCTATAGAGTTGTTATATGTTGGAATTGACTCACTCAGTGGCAGCGGGTTATCTCTGTTTTTTAGGTCTTCAGATAACTAAGGTTCTTACTGGAATCATCCTCCTACTTTTTGACACCTCAGAGGTAGACTTGGTAGTTTGGTCAGGTTATTAGGTTTTTTTTTTTTTTTTTTTTGTTAAGAATTTTATTCGTTTTTTTGTTATTGAGAACATACACACAGCAAAACACACCAATTCAACAGTTTCTATATGAACAGTTCAGTAATGTTGATTACATTCTTCAAATTGTGCAACCATTCTCACCTTCCTTTTCTGAGTTATTCCTCCCTTATTAACATAAGTTCACTTCCCTGTGAAGTTCCTATCTAATCTTTCAAGTTGCCATTGTCATTTTGAGCCTGGGCTTCAAACTGGTTCTAGCCAGTTCATTTGTGGCTGATGAAGCAAAACCAGAACAGATGCAAATTTTTAAAATTTGGGTGATCTGGAATACTAAGTGGAACAGAAAAAATTGTGAGTCAAAGCCCTGGAATAGGATTCTCGAAAGAGGTGTAGTGAGCCCTTTCAGGACCCTGATGTGTGAGACTGAATGGATTATTTCCAGGACTCTGGAAAATGACACATGTTCAGAGTAGCACAGTTGGCCACCATCGTTGAGCCAACAATGCTGTTTTCATTTTCAACTCAGCCTGTCAGAGATTGGGTTCTGCGTAACACACATGCTGTGCTTATTTTCTAAGAGGGAGGTAAGTTTCAAGCAGGGCTTCAACCTGTGATTTCCCATTATGGTTAGCATTCCAGTTCACCCACATTTTAAAAATTCAGGTCCATTTTGGTGTCACATTGTCAGCCATGACTAAAGTGGGTTGAACCAGTTCAAAGCCCTGATTTGATCCCACATAGATAGTTCTTCAAAGAGCATAAGGCTCAAGAAAGACTTTTTTTTTTTTTTTAAATACTAGTTAGGCGAAACTGCATGGACTGCCAGAAGAAGAAACAAATCTGTCTTTGAAAAAGTACAGCCAGAATGCTTCTTAGAAAAGCGAGAATGGTGAGATTTTCATTGCTTATACTTTGGTCATGTTATCAGGAGGGACCAGTCCCTGGAAAAGGATATCATGTTTGGTAAAGTAGAGGGTCAGTGAAAAAGGAAGATCATCATTGTGATAAATTGACACAGCGGCTGCAACAGTGGAGTGTAGCATAGTAATGATTGTGAGGATGATGTAGGAACAGGCAGTGTTTTGTTCTGTTGTAAATAGGGTCATTATGAGTTGGAACTGACTTGATGGCACCTAACAACAACATTGTTTGGTTTTAAGAAGATTTCAGAGGATATATTTGGTTCAGGTTTAAAGATTCTCTTAAGGCATTTTTACGGTATTTTGATGAGCCTCTCCTTAAAACTTCAGAGATAGTATGCATTGTTTGTTCTTTCTTATTATAGGTATGAGTCACTTAATGTCCACAATACGTTCTGTGAAATAGGACATTATGCAACTTGGACATTGTGTGAACACCTGTGTCCATGGGGTGCAAAGTGCCCAGTTTTACTGGCTCTGGGGCTGCTGTGCTGCATGAGGCCCCGGCAACTCCCTGCTGTGGATGCTTTGTATGAGTGCTCTGCTGAATCCTGCCTGGTTGTCGCCACCTTCTCTACTAAGCCAGCTGTAGGGAAAGCGAGCTCACCTATGAGAACCCACCTGGGGAGGGAACGGTGTGGGTCAGGGATTGCCTGATCCTTTCCTTTGGCACCCTATGGGACCTTGTGGGAACTAGACCTTGCTGAATTGAGAGTTGATAGAGCGAGGGGGACTGGGGTTTGGGAGTTTGGTCCTGAGTCTCCATTACCACAGACAAGGTGACTTCCAGGCCACGTGCAGCAGCTGAAAAGAAATGGGGCTCTGACCTTAAGATGTAGATTCCAGCATTCTGGCACTCAGACATCTGGATGCTCTGGCCCACAGACTTATATGAGGACCGACATTGTCCAAACAGATGTTAAGCGATGCATATGTATATTTCTTTTTTGTGTCTTTTGCCTGCTCATTTCCTGTATCTTGTTCTACTTTTCGGTTTCTACTACTGAGTCTAGAACTTTTAACTAATTAGCAAACTAATCACCTTCCTTCATTACTATTGATACCTGCTTGCCTTCCTGCTTCAATTTATTTGGACCTACTATATCCCATTTCCTTCCGTTATCTTTCATATATTGAAATTTAGTATTTTTACCCCTTCTCACGTAAGGTTCTTTACATATTTTCTTCTATTTAGAGGAATTGCTACTTGAATAATCTTTAAACCTGTTGTCGTTGAGTCAGTTTTGACTCATGGTGACCCCATGTGTGTCAGAGTAGAACTGTGCTCCATAGAGTTTTCAGTGGCTGTTTTTTTTTTTTTTTTAAATTTTTATTGTGATTTGGGTGAAAGTTTACAGAGCAAATTCACTTTCCATACAGCAGCTCACATACACTTTGTCTCATGACATTGACTGCAATTTCCCACAATGCAACAGCTCCCCTCCCACTTCTCCATAGTTACCTCTTCCCTGTGTCCTTCTCTCCCATACACTCCTGCCTCCTGAGCTGTCTCCCGGTGAATGAATACACAGCCCTTCTATTCTCCCATGATTGATCTGTCCAAGGAGTATATCTGCCTAATGTAAATGTTCCAGTGGCTGATTTTTTTTTGAAGTAATTGCCAGACCTTTCTTCTGAGGTACCTGTATGTAGGTGAACTTGAACTTAACTTGGTTAGCAATCAAGTATATTAACTGTTAGTATTATGCATGGATTCCCAAGTAATCTTTAACATACTATGTATATGTTCACTGAGATGTCTTTAAAATCTGCTGCCCTTCCCAGCTCTTCTGTGTTCAATAATTTCTAAAAGGATAAATATTAATAGCCAGAGATACTTTGTCATCTTGAGTTAGAGCTCAAGATTTTGCTCCTGATGCTGCTGATTTGATGCGTCATTTTTTCAGTTGTGACTCTTTGAGGACCTCTCCTCTCTGCCCTCCCCCCCAGTGTATTTTTTTTTTTTTTATTGTGGTAAAATATGAGTCCTTAGGTGGCTCAAATTTGTGCTTGACTGCTAGCTTAAAGCTTAGACTTGATGATCTGCTTCCATTAAGATTACAGCCAAGACAGATACATGCACACTTATGTTCATTGCAGCACTGTTCACAATAACAAAAAGATGGAAACAACCTAAATGCTTGTCAGTAGACAAATGGATCAACAAATTATGGTATATACACAGAATGGAATACTATGTAGCGTTAAAGAGGAGTGATGAATCTGTGAAACATCTCATAACATGGATAAACTTAGAGCCCATTATACTGAGTGACGTTAGTCAATCTCAAAAGGGCAAATATTGTATGAAATAACTATTGTAAAAGGTAAAGAAAAGGGTTTAACCAAAATTGAAATACTCTTTGATGGTTACCAGGAGTGAGTGAGGAAGGGAGGGTAAACCACCAACTAGAGGGTAGACATATACTAACTTGGATGAAGGAAAAAAAAAGCAGGCTTCACCCTTTAAAAAAAGAAACAAAAAAACTATTATTTAAGATGGATCAGATAGGTGAGGACAAGCAGAGAATATCCCTTCTGAATGTTTTCCCAATTAGATATCCTGCCTTTTCTGCTGGGCAAGCAAACAAAAGGGGGGAAAAATGCTAAGAACAAACTGCAGACTGGAAGAGGATACATACCATATATTTGATGAAGAACTAGTATCCTAAATATATGTATATGTATATTTAAACTCTTAAAATTAATAGGAGAACAAACAATCCAATTTAAAAATGAAATTCGAAGAGACATTTCACCAAAAAGGATACATGATGGTTAATAACATGAAAGAATGCTGAACATTTTTAATTATTACAGAAAGGTAAATTAACATAATGGGAGTTAAAAACACCACTTAAAAAAATTACAGCCAAGAAACTGTGTGAAGCAGTTTTACTCTGTAGCACATGGGGTTTCCATGAGTAAGAATCAACTGGATGGCAATGAACAACAATAACAAAATATACATAACATAAAATTTACCATTTTAACAATTTTTAAGTATACAGTTCAGTCATACATATTAATTACATTCATAACTGAATGTGCATTTCTTTATCCAGTAGAAATATAGACACAGGAGTTATAAATGCTTGTGTCCTGTAAAGAAAGACATGCATAAAAGGAGGTGATTTTTTTTTTTTAATTTATTGTGATTTGGGTGAAGATTTACAGAGCAAATTCACTTTCCATACAGCAGTTCACATATACTTTGTCTCATGTCA
>NW_006921877.1:2566067-2580259 GCF_000298275.1 Orycteropus afer afer
CAAATTCTTCTGCTAGTTGGGGTTTAGTCCACTTTTGTATCCTTCCCTTCAAGGCTCAGGAGTCCAAGATTATCTTCTGTGTCTGTGTTAATTGGTTTCCCTTTTCTTTGTTGAAGAGGATCTGTGCAGTCCTTCTGCCTAGTCCACCATCTTACCGGAACTCCCTTTTTTTTTTTTGGTTATGTGTAGTTTATTATACATATAATTTAGAAGTATATTTTAGGATCAATAAGTAAAATATTAAGAAAATATCCAAAGTGGTTCATATTGTAGAGAAATTGGGAATATAATGAGTAATTCTTAATGATATTCCTTTCTAAATGTTTTCTCATCTATTCAACTTGGAATGTTTCTTACTGTTTTCCTCAGTCGCATATTTTCAATAACTTAGTTTTGTATTGTTTCTACTATTTCAGGAAAACAAGTTATATTTAGAAGTAACTTTGATATAACTCTGGGAGAATATCTTCATTGATAAAAGTATGTTATATTTACTCTTTTCTGTAATTTCTATCAGTTGGGTTATGATTTTTATAGAAGGTACTTGAGTTCAGTGCACTGAGAATACTACTTAACTGTGCTACTCTCACATCATACTAAGTTCTTCCATTTAAAAGGAGCTAATCTTAGCAAATTATATCCAGCAGTATATTAAAAGAATCAGACATCATCACTTTCCTAGGGCTGCTATTAACACAAACTAGCTAGCTTAACACCAAAATAGTTCTTTCACAGGAGGTTGGTTCCTTCTGAGGGCTCTGAGGGAGAAACTGCCTTATGCCTCATTTCTAGCTCCTGGTGATTGCCAACACTCCTTAGCATTCTTGGCTTGTAAATGTATCACTCCATCTCTGCCTCCTTCACATAGCCTTTGTCCCTGTGTGTCTTCTGTGTTTCTGTATCTAAATTCCCCTCTCTTTTCTTTTATAAAGACACCAGTCATTAGATTATACCAGTCTGGTATAAGGAGCTCTGGTGGTGCTGTGGATAAAGCACTGGTCTGCTAGCTGAAAGGTAGGTGGTTCAAACCCATTGGTTGGTTGCTCTACAAGAGGAAGATGAGGCAGTCTACTGTAAAGATTTACAGCCTTGGAAATCCTGTGGGAGTTGCTGTAAATTGGATTTGGTTTGGTTCTAATCCAGTATGACCTCACCTTTAACCGATTACATCTCAGAGCCTATTTTCAGATAGGATTGTATTATGAGGTTCCAAGTGCATTAAGTTTTTTGTATACACAATTCAACCATTGTAAGTTTTTAGTGGAGTTTATTCTTGGCACTGAAAGGTGGTTTGAACATGAGAAAAACCTGTGTGTGTGTATAATATATAAAATGTCATTAACAGACTAAAGGAAGACAAAAAAGATGATACCAAGATGCTATCAATAAATGCTTTACAGATGCATTTGATGTAACTTATCATCCATTCCTGATAAAACTGCTAAGTTAAATTAGAATAGAATTAAATTCCCTAAATTCATTGAAATGATAAATAAGGCAGATAATCCATGTTCACTTTGGAGATTTCTCTAGATGAACATTTCTTGACATTTTTATGCCATGGAACACTTTGGCAGTCCGGCAACACCTTGGAACCCTTTTTAGAATGTTATTTAGTACATAAAATAAGTGCAGTATTAACAAAGGAAATAAATTATATTAAAGTACAATTATAAAAATAAATATTACAAATTTGTGATAGTGACTAATACATTTTAGTTCTTTAATGCAGTAAATAAGGTATAGTAACAAGTCTAAGAATTGCTATTTTTTAAAAGTAATTTGAGTATAATAATATTTTTTAGGTATCTGTAATAACTGTAATATGAAAGTAACTCATTTCTATTGATGATAGTCACCAAACCTATTGCCATTGAGTTGATTCTGAATCACGTTGACTCCATGTGTTACAGAGTAGAACTGCTCCATAGGGTTTTTTTGGTTGTAATCTTTATAGAGAAGGAGCCCTAGTCTAGTAGCACACTAGTTAAGTGGTTGGCTGCTAATTGAAAAGTTGACTATTTGAACTTACCAAGCAGCTGTTGGGGGGAAAGACCTGGCAATCTACGTCTGTAAAGATTACTGTCAAGAAAACCTATGGGGGCAGTTCTATGTCACATGGGTTGCTATGAGTTAGAATCAACCCTACCCAACAAGAACAATCTTTATGGAAGCACATTTCCAGGCTTTTCTTATGCAAGTTAGCTCGGTGGGTTTAAGCCATCAAGTTTGTAATCATAGGGCTGTCAAGTTGGTTCCAACTCATGTCAACCCTGTACACAACAGAATGAAACACTGCCTGGTCCTGTGCCATCTTCACAATTGTTGTTATACTTGAGTCCATTGTTGTAGTCACTGTGTCAATCCATCTTGTTGAGGGCCTCCTCCTTTGTTGACCCTCCACTTTGCCAAGCTTGACATCCTTCTCCAGAAAATGGTCTCTTCTGATAACATGACCAAAGTAGATAATACGAAGTCTGGCCATTCTCACTTCCAAGGAGCATGCCGGCTGTTCTTCCAGCACAGATTTATTAGTTCTTTTAGCAGTCCACAGTACTTTCAGCATTCTTCACCAACACTACAACTCAAAAGCATCACCTCTTCTTCAGTCCTCCCTATTCATTGTCTAGCTTTCACATGCATATGAGATGATTGAAAATACCATGGCTTGTGTCAGGTGCATCTTAGTCTTCGAGGAGATATCTTTGTTCTTCAGCACTCAAAAGAGGTCTTTTGCAACAGATTTGCCCAGTACAATATTTTTTTTTTAAATGCATTTTATTGAAATATATGTACAGTGAAATACACAAAACTAAAGTGATAATGGGTCAATGCATTTTTTTTTTGGCAGTGTTCCCTCCCACCCCTGGCAACCAACAAAGAAGGTTTCCCTCCATATATAAACCTTTCCTTGACCCTCCACAACAACGAACTAATACTATATTTGTCCTTCTGTGATTGACTTATTTCACTCAGCATAATGTCCCCCAAGTTCATCCATGTTATGCGGTGTTTTGTAGACTCTACATTCCATTGTGTGTATGTTCCATAATTGGGTCATCCACTCTTCCACTGTTGGGCCACATAGGTTGTTTCCATCTTTTTGCTATCGTAAATGGTGCTGCAATGAACATGGGTGTGCATATGTCTGTTCTTGTCCTGGCTCTCAGTTCTCTAGAGTATATATCTACTAATAGGATTCCTGGGTCAAATGGTATCTCCAATTCCAGCTTTCTAAGGAATTGCCATACTGCTTTCCATAGTGGTTGTATCACTTCTCAGTCCCACCAGCAGTGTATGAGAGTCCCAATCTCTCTACATCCCCCCCAGCATTTGTTATTTTCTGTCTTGTTGAACCTTGACATCAGTGCTGGGATGAGATGGTATCTCGTTTTGATTTGCATTTCCCTGATGGCCAGTGATCATGAGCATCTCTTCATATATTTTCTGGCCTCCTGAATATCCTCCTTGGTGAAGTGTCTATTCATGTCTTCTGACCATTTTTCATTTGGATTGTTAATCCCTTTGCTGTTGGGTGTTGGAGTTTTCTATAAATCTTAGAGATAAGTCTCTTGCCAGATAAGTAATTATTGACAAGTATGAATTTATTGCTGTCATTTTGTTATGTGCTTTTTTGTGGTGTTGATTTCTTTGTTCCATAATAATTTTCTGTGCTGAGCTCATTTTGTTTGTGAATTGTGTTATCACTTCCTTCATTGCTATTGTTTTAGTATTTGCTACATGTTTGTGCTGGTCCTCTTTTTTATTTTGATGTGAAGGTTTGTCCATTTTCTTTGAGGTTACCCTGTGATTTATAGTTTTCTTTCCAAGTTTAGAACAGTCCGTTCTATCTTGTAATTTTCTTGACTTCCCTACTGTTTAGGATTTCTGTAACTACACAGTTTTTTCCCTCATTTTGGTTTGTAAATGTCCTCATTTGTCAATTGATGTCTCTGGTTCCCTGTTTACAATCTTGTAGGCTTTTTTACTTTGGATACTTCTATAACTGGGTTGGTTTCTGGGTTATGTCATCATGTGTGTTAATGGTTTGCTGTTGTTGGTTCTCTGTCCAAAGGACTCCCTTTAGCATCTCTTATAAGGTTGGTCTGGTTTTAACAAATTCCCTTAATTTCTGCTTATCTGGAAATCTCCTAATTTCACCATCATATTTGAGGGAAAGTTTTGCTTCGTATATAATTCTTGGTTGGAAAGTTTTTTTTTTTTTCCATGGTTTTATATATACCATCCCAATGTCTTCTCACCTGCATGGTTTCTGCTGAGAAATCTGAGCTTAGTTTTACTGGTTGTCCCTTGTAGGTAACTTTTTGTTTTTCCCATGTTGCTGTCAGGATTTTTTCTTTGTCTTTGGTTTTGGTGAGTTTGATGATGATATGTCTGGGTGATTTTCTTTTGGGATCTATTCTGTTTGGAGTTTTATGGACTTCTTGAATGGACATATTCGCATCTTTCATCATCAGGAAAATTTTCTTCCAACAAATCTTTGACTTTTTTTTTTCTGTGATTTTAGTTGTCTCTTCCTGTTAAGTAATTCCAGTGACATGTAGATTATTCCTTTTGATGGTATCCCACATGAACCTTAAGCTTTCTTCATTTTCTTTTGATCTTTTTTTCTGATTGATCCATTTCCAAAGAAGTGTTGAGGTATTTGCCTTCAGTCTCACTAACTCTGTCTTCTGTTGATTCAGTTTTACTCCTTTGCCTGTTGAATGTGTTATCTATTTCTGAAAATTTAGAATTAATCTTCTGAATTTCTGCTGTAGATTTTGTATCATTTCTCATTTATTTTGTCACTTTGTTCTTATATTGTCTTTTTAAATTGTTCTAGGGTTTTCTCTGTGTTTTCCTTGATTTTGTCAGTGTTTTCCTTGATCTGTCTCTCAATTCGTTTATGGTACCTGAATATAATTCTTTTGAATTCCTTGTCAGGGAGTTCCAATGCTGCATCTCCTCAGGGATGTGTTTTGGGTCTGTATCCTGGTCCCTTGTTTCTCCTGCTTTGTCTTGCTTTTTCATGTGGACTGTGATGCTCTATTGTCTCTGAGGCATTGTGATGTTTTTGTGTTTATATTTAATTAGTAATTTTTTGTTGGGGGTGACTTGCCTATAATTTTCATTTTTTTTGTTTTGTTTGTATGTTATCTACATAAGCAGGGTACTGTGCTGTGCTCCTCTATTCGCTAGTTGGTAGGGCTTATACACTCACCACTTGTCTCCTTTCCTGTTGTCAGCCTCCTGTATGTCCCTGCTGGCCTTGGCAAACAGAGCCTATTGTTAGGTCCCTGGAATCCTAATGAGAATGCTGTCACTTTAAAATCCAAAATGGCCACCTCTTGTAAACATTCAAAGTGACTGCGCCCTTGGTCACTTTAAATATCCAAAATGGCCACCGCTTGTAAACACTCAAAATGGCTGCACCCTATGGACAGCCAAACGTCCACAGCTCAGACTGTCTCCCTCCTTGCTGTTTCCCTTCCTAGCCACAGGCCACCAGTGCAGTCGTTCCTGCAGCCCTTGGTGACCAGGGCTGATCTTTAGGTCAAGTCTCAGGTCCCAACACCACTTGGAAATATTCAGGCTCTTGAGCCCGTCAGAGTAGCTGACGGTCCACTGCTTTGACTATCTCTGTACTCACTGTTTTCATTCAGGTTTTTCCACTAGTTGGTGTGCCTCATCCACTTCTCTGTTCTTCTTTTCAAAGTTCAGGGCTCCAGGATCATCTTCCGTATCTCTGTCAATTGGTTTCCCTTTTCTATGTTGAAGAGGGTTTGTGTAGCTTGCCTGCCTATTTCTCCATCTTAGTGGAAGTGCTGTGATACGTCTTTTGATGTCTTGACTGCTGCTTCCATTGGTGTTGATTGTAGAACTAAGTAATATGACATCTTTGACATCTTCAATCTTTTCTCCATCTATTGTGCTGCTGCTTATTGGTCCAGTTGTGAGGATTTTTGTTTTCTTTGTATTGAGGTGTAATCCATACTGCAGACTGCAGACTGTAGTCTTTAGTCTTCATCAGTGTGTGCTCCAAGTCATCCTCACTTTCAGCAAGCAAAGTTGTGTCATCTGCGTATCTCAGATTGTTAATGATTCTTCCTCCAAACCTGATGCCACATTTTTCTTCATATAGTCCAGCTTCTTGGAGTATTGGCTCAGCATACAGATTGAATAAGTATGGTGAAAGGATGCAACCTTGATGCACTCCCTTCCTGATTTTAAACCATGCAGTATCCACTTGTTCTGTTTGAATGACAGACTCCTGGTCTGTGTACAGGTTCCTCATGAGTACAATTAAGTGTTCTGGAATTCCCATTTTTCTCAGTTTATCCATAATTTGTTATGATCTACATGATCAAATCTCTATGGATAGTAAATAAAACACAAGTAAACATCTTTCTGATGTTCTTTGCTTTGAGCCAAGATCCAGCTGACATCAGCAATGATATCCCTCATTCCATGTCCTCTTCTGAATCCAGGTGGCATTTCTGGAATGTCTCTGTCAATATACTGCTGCAGCCGTTTTTGAATTATCTTCAGGAAGATTTTACTTGCATGCAGTATTCACGATATTGTTCAATAATTTCCACATTGTGTAGGATGACCTTTCTTTGCATTGGGTACAGATATGGATCTCTTCCAGTCAGTTGGCCAGGTAGCTGTCTTCCAAATCTCTTGGCATAGCCAAGTGAGCGGCTCTAGCATGGTATCTATTTGTTGATAGTGGGTATTCCTTCAGTTCCTTCAGTGCAGCTTTGACTTCTTTTTTCAGTGCCATTGGTTCTTGAACATATGCTGTCTCCTGAAATGGATGAAGATCGACCAGTTCTTTTTGGTACAGTGACTGTGTATTCCTTCCATCTTCTTTTGATGTTTCCTGCATCATTCAACATATTGCCCATGGAAACTTTCAGTATTGCAATTTGAGGCTCTAATTTTTTCCTCAGTTATTTAAGCTTGAGAAATGTTCTTGAGAAATGTTCTTCCATTTTGGTTTTTTAACTCCAGGTCTTTGCACATTTCATTATAATAATGGACTTTTTCTTTTTGAGCTGCTTTTTGAAATCTTCTGTTCAGCTTTTTTATCTTGTTGATTCTTCCATTTGCTTTAGCTACTCCCTGTTCAAGGGCAAGTTTCAGAGTATCTTCTGACATTCATTTTGGTCTTTTCTTCCTTTCTTGTCTTTTGCTTTCTTCGTGGATGATGACCTTGATTTCATCCCACAATTCCTCTGGTTTTCGGTCATTGATGTTAAGTGCATCAAATGTATTCTTTAGATGATCTCTAAATTCAAGAGGGATATAATCAAGATCATATTTTGGCTCTCATGGAGTTCTTTTAATTGTCTGCAGCTTCAGTTTGAACTTACATATGAAATAAAACCCAAACTCACTGCTGTCGAGTCGAAGCATGATCTCTTTCTCCAGGGATTGGAGAAACATGACAACATGACCAAAGAATGAAAGAGGGAGCCCAGTCATTCTCGTTTCTGTCTGTACTTCCTCCAAGACAGATTCTTTGTTCTTCTGGCAGTCCATGGTATCTTCATTTTTCTTTGCTGGCACCACAATTCAAAGGCATCAGTTCCTCTGTGTTTCTTATTCATTGTCTAGTTCTCACATTCATATGAGACTGTGGAAAATACCATGGCTTCGGTCAGACACACCCTAGTTGCTTTTTTTTTTTTTTTTAAATTATGATTTGGGTGAAAGTTTACAGAGCAAATTTATTTTCCATGCAGTGCAGTGGTATTATACATGTTTTATTTCATGACATTGACTGTGTCCCACTACTCTCTTCCTACTTCCTCCCTAGAGTTACCTCTTCCTTACACTGCTCTTCTGTACTCTCACAGTTAATCACTCCAGGGAGTTTATCTGCCTGATGTGAATGTTCACCCATATGCCTGTCTTTTGCTGGGCTGGAAGCCAGAGGGGTGAGTTCAGTTCCAGACTTGAAGGGTAAGTAGGGCCATAGTCTGAAGGGTCTCACCAGCAAACCTGGTTGTCTTTTTTTTTATGATTTTGAGTTTTGTTCCATATTGTTCTCCCACTCTATCAGGATCTCCTGCACTGATCCCCCTCCATGTGGTTGATGGTGGTAGCCAGGCACCATCTGGTTCTTTTGGTCTCGTGGTCATATAGGCAGGATTACATGGTCTGCTAGTCTCTTGGACTAATTGTTTCCATGCGTTTTTGGTTTTCTTCATTCTTCTTTGGTGTGGATGAGGAGAGAACCATTGTTGCATCTGGATGGCTGCTTGCAAGCTTTTAAGACCCCACTTGCTACTCACCGGAGTAGGATGTAAAACAGTGTTTTTGTGTAGTATGTTACGCCAGTTGAGCTTGCTATCCCTTGCAACCATGGTCTTGAGCCCACAGGTAGCTGACTGTGGCCAAGAAGCCACTACAAGCTTGTTCCTTGTTACCTCTGCTATACATCCAGACATTCTTACAGCACACACATATATGCTTGTAGAAACATCGTTTGCCAATCCTATACATGGTCATGGGCACAGTCCCCCCTGCCTAGACATACCTGATCATTCAGCTTGTCCATGCATCTATCCACCTGTATGGATCAGTGCTAGGCACACCTGAGTCTTCAAAGAGACATCTTTACTCTTTAGCACTTTAAAGAGGTCTTTTGCAGCAGATTTGCCCAGTGTGGTACATTGATGATTTCTACACTGTTGTATCCATGGGTGTTGATTGTGGATCCAAGTAAAATGAAATCTTTGAGTCTTTTCTTCATTTATCATGATGTTGGTTATTGGTCTAGTTATGAGGATTTTTGTTTTCTTGATGTTGAGGTGTAATCCATAATGAAGGGTGTGGTCTTTGATCTTCATCAGTAAGTGCTTCAAATCTTCTTCACTTTCAGCAAGCAAGATTGTGTCATCTACATATTGCAGGTTATTAATGAGTCTTCCTCCAGTCTTGATGCTTCATTTTTCATATAGTCCAACTTCTTATATTATTTGCTCACCATACCGACTGAATGAGTTTGGTGAAAGGATACAACCTTGACACACACCCTTCCTAATTTTAAACCATATAGTATCTCCTTTCTCTGTTTGAACTACTGCTTATTGGTTTATTTATAGGTTCCTCATGAGTACAATTATGTGTCCTGGAATTCACATTCTTTGCAATATTACCCCTAATTTATTATGATCCACACAGTCAACATAGGTAAACATCCTTCTGGTTTTCTTTGCTTTCAGCCAGGATCCGTCTGATATCAACAGTGATATTCCTTGTTCTATGCCTTAAGACACTTAACTGCTAACCAGAAGGCTGGCGGTTCAAACCCACAAGCTACTCCTTGGAAGGAAGGTTAGGCAATCTACTTCCAGAGTGATATCGCCTCAGAAACCCGAGGAGGGGTCGCTGTGAGTCGGGTTTGACTCAAAGGTATGTAACAACAATAGCAAGTCCTCTTCTGACTGTGGCTTGAGTTTCTGGTAGTTCCCTGTCAGTATACTGCTCCAACCATTTTAAAATTATCTTTAGCGAAATTTTATTTGACTGTGATAATAAGGATATTGTTTGATAATTTCTGCATTCTGTTGGATCACCTTTCTTTGGAATGGGCACAAAGCGGGATCTCCCCATTCAGTTAGCTGGGTAGCTGTGTTCCAAATTTCTTGGTGTAAACAAGCAAGCTCCTCCAGTGCTGCATCAGTTTGTTCAGACATGTGACTGGGTATTCTGTCAATTCCTAGAGTCTTGTTTTTCCCCGGTGCCTTCAGTGCAGCTTGGACTTCTTCCTTCAGTGCCATCAGTTCTGTGTCATATGCTACATCCTGAAATGGTTGTACATTGACCCGTTCTTTTTAGTACAGTGACTCTGTGTATTCTTCATTCTTCTTTTGATGCTTCCTGCATTGTTCAATATTTTGCCCATAGAATCCTTCAGTATTGCAACTCAAGGCTTGAATTTTTTCTTCAGTTGTTCCAGCTTGTGAAATGTCTAGTGTGTTTGTTCCTTGTCTTTGTGTGTTTAATTATAATATTTTGTTTTCTTGAACTGCTCTTTGAAATCTTCTGTTCACTCTTTTATTATATCATTTCTTCCTTTTGCTTAAGCTACTCTTCATTCAAGAGCAAGTTTCATAGTTTCTTCTTACATCCATTTTGATCTTTTCTCATTTTACTGTCTTTTTGACCTTTTGCTTGTATGATTTCCTTGATGTCATTCCACCATTCGTGTGGTCTTCAGTCCTTGGTGTTCTTTCCATCAGATCTGTTCTTCAGATGGTCTCTAAATTCAGGTAGGATATACTGAAGGTCATATTTTGGCTCTCTTAGACTTCTTTTAATTTTCTTTTGCCTCAACTTAAACTCACATATGAGCATGTAATAGTTTCACGGTCAGCCCCTGGTCTTGTTCTGATGATTTTGAGCTTCTTCATTGTCTCCTTCCACAGTTGTAGTCAGTTTGATTCCTGTGTATTCCATCTGGTGAAGTCCATGTGCATAGTTTCCGTTTATGTTTAAAAAAGATATTGGCAATGAGTAAGTTGTTAGTCTTGCAAAATTCTATCATATGATCTCTGGCGTCATTTCTGACACCAACGCCATATTTTCCCATTGCTGGTGCTTCTTTTTTGTTTCTTACTTTCTCATTTCTATCATCAGTAATTATCAATGCATCTGGATTGCATGTTTGGTCAATTTCAGACTGCAGATGGTAAAAATCTTCAGTTTCTTCATCTTTGGCTTCGTGATTGTTGTGTAAATTTGAGTAATAGTGGTATTAACTGGGTCTGTCTTGTAGCCATATGGAAATTATCCTGTCACTGAATGCATTGTATTCAAAATTGATCGTGCAATGTTCTTTATGCAGATGAATGAGATGCCATTCTTCTTCAATTTGTCACTCTTGGCATTGTAGACCACATGATCATCTGATTCAGAATGGCCAATACTGATCTATTTCAGCTTACTAACACCTAGGATGTTGATATTTATGGGCTCCATTTCATTTTTGACAGTTTGCAGTTTTCTTAGATTTCATGCCTTGTACATTTCATATTTTGTTAATTGATGGGAATTTGCAGCTGTTTCTTCTTACTTTGAGTCATGCCACTTCAGCAAATAAATAAAGGTCCCAAAAGCTTTATCCTATTCATGTCATTAAAGTCAGTTCTACTTTGAGAAGACAGCTCTCTTATTTTGAGTGCCTTCAACCTGAGGAGCTCATCTTCCAGCACTTTTATCAGGCAATCCCTGCTGTTCATTCATAAGGTTTTCAATGGTCAGTTTTTTTTTCAGAAGTGGACCTATCTATGTCCTTCTTCCTAGTCTGTCTTAGTCTGGAAGTGCTGCTAAAACCTGCCCACCATTGGTAACCCTGCTGGTACTTGAAATACCAATGGCATAGCTTCCAGAATCATGGCAACATGCAAGCCACTATAGTATGACACACTGACAGACAAGTGGTGGCACCAACCTTTAGGTAAATGCAAATCTTTTGTGCCATGTTGGGACCTTGATGACAGTCACAGATACTGCTAATACTAATATGATTAAATTGAGGGAAATGTTAATTTTTGCTTAGAGATTAGTGAAAATAGAGATGTAATTTTTTCTCATCCATATTTGTAGACCTTCCATCTGAATTTCATCTATTAACCCACAGGTTAAGAACCCTTGGAGAAATGCAGTAAGAGGAAAGAAAAGAAAATAGTGCATGTATTGAATAAGGAGAGGTAAAATAATCATTCTCCATAGATGATGTGGTTGTATAGTAAGAAAATCCAATAAATGTTTTTAGAACCAGTAAGTAATTTAGTAAAGTGATTGGTTATACAATATAAATACAGTCATGCATTGCACAATGTCTTTTGGAGGAGCATCTGGCCACATCTACATCCATCATCTCATAAGATAATAGAGTTCACAAATCCCCACTGGCGAATGGGACGTAGCAGACATAATTGGATGTAGTGAATGCAACGGCTTCCTGCACTCAACACGTGTATCTCATGTGTCTTGTATACAAAGTGATTGCACTCCTAGGCATATAATGGTGGTACACATATATAATGTATAATACATATGTCTTGATAATGATAATAAATGCAGGTGTTACAGGCTTACGTATATATTGTACTGTGCTTTCTGTTATTATTTTAATGTGAACTTTACTTAAAAAGCTTACCAAATAAAGCATATGCTTCAACTCATAGGCAGCCTTATCAAATTTCGTGTATCATGTGCCTCTTGAGTTTTGTAGTATTATGTCACTGCTCAATTTTGTTGTGAAGGTATTGCTGTGAAGTGCATCATGGTTCCCAAATGCAGCAAAACCAGTGCTAGTGATAGCAGCTGCAAGAGACAAAGGAGAAGTATTGATTTGGAAGTAAAACAGAAGGTTATTAAGCAACATGAAGGTAGAAAATCAGTGAATGCTAGTCATGATTTAGGCATGTTTGCTTGACATCAGATCACATAACATCCTATTTCATGAAACGTATGGTGGACATTAAGTGATGCCTGACTGTAATACTGAAATCTGTAGCTTTTACTGTAGCAGTAATCAAGGTGAAATGGAAGATGACATCTCACAGTTTTATTAAAAATTATGAAATACCTTAAAAAAAAAAAAAAAGAACAAGAAAGGTGCAAGACTTGTGTGAAGAAACCTGTAAAATCTATGTGAAGATAACATTGAAGTTTATGGAAAGATATTAAAAAATGAATAAATGGAAAGACACACCATGTTCTTGGATGGTGAAACATGATATAATTGTATTGTTCTTCCCAAATTAATATATAAATTTGAAGTGATTCAGTTTACCTCATAAGGTTTTTTTTGTTTAGTTATTATTAGAGTTTTATATGGATTTTAAACTTTAAAGAGACTATGAAGTATATGATATTAAGATAAAAAAATATTGTTTTGAATTAAACTTTTTTACTTTCAGATAATTTTAGATTCCTTTGGTGGCACAAATGGTTAAGCACTTGACTACTAGCCAAAAGGTTGGTGGTGCAAACTTATCCAGAGGCACTTTGTAAAAAAGGTCATAGCCTTGAAAACCCTATGGAGCAAGTCTACTCTGTAACAAATGAGGCTGCTATGTGTTGGAATCTGATAGCAGTATAAGAACACTTCAGATAATTTTATGTTCACATGCAGTTATAAGAAATAATAGAGAGAGATACCTAGTATCTTTTACCCAGTTTCCCTCAGTGATAACATCTTGCTGAACTCTAGTACCATGACACTGCCAGGGTACTAGCGTTGATACAGTTAAGATACAGGATATTCTTATCACCACTGGGTCCCTCATTCCATAACCCCCCCACTCCATCCTTAGCCCTTGGCAACCGCTACTTTGTTCTTTTATGTTCTATAATTTTCTCATTTCAAGAATGTTACATAAATGGAATCATACAGTATATAACCTGCAGTTGGCTTTTTTCAGTCAGCATGATTCCCTGGAGATTCATCTAGGTTGTTGCATGTATCAGTAGTTTATTCTGTTGCTGTGAGTATTCTATGCTATGACTGTACCACAGTTTGATCATTCACATGCTGAAGGACATAAGAGTTTTTTTTTTTTAACAAGTTTTTGGTTATTATGAACGAAACTACTATAATATCATAGGTTTTTATGTGAACTTAAGTTTTTATTTTTCTGGGATAAATGTCCAGCTGTGTATTTGCTGGGATGTATAGTAGTCAAACAGGTAAACATCTTAGTGATAGTTTTTCAGCCAAGATCCATCTGACATCAGTGGATATCGCTCATTCCATGTCCTCTTCTGAATCCAGCTTGTTTTTGTGGAAGTGCCCTGTCAATGTACTGCTCTAATTGTTTTTAAATTATCTTCAGCAAACTTTTGCTGGTGTTTGATATTAATAATACTGTTTGATAATTTTCATATTCTGATGAATCACCTTTCTTTGAAATGGACACAAATAGGGATCTCTTCCATTTGGTTGGCCTGGTAGCTGTCTTCCAATTCCTGGCACAGACAAGTAAGCACCTCCAAAACTGCATGCATATGTTGAAACATCTCAGTGGGTATTCCATCAATTCCTGGAGCCTTGTTTTTCTCCAATGTCTTCAGTGCAGCTTGGACTTCTTCCTTCAGTATTATTGGTTTTGGTCATATACTACCTCCTGAAGTGATTTAACACCGACCAGTTTTTTTTTTTTTTT
>NW_006921877.1:2599764-2608679 GCF_000298275.1 Orycteropus afer afer
TAGTAACAAGAAGAATGTCGTACCTTTTCAGTCTTGCAGGCCCTGAGTGTCCTTGGGGTTTCTGGAAAGCAGTTCGTGTTCTTAAGCCCCAGAAATCTGTGAGAGCACTCTCTGTTTAAATATCCAAAATAGGTAAGCCACTTTTTAAACCTTCAAAATGGCAGCATTCTTCAGACTGGCAAAAGTCCACAGTTCAGCCCACCTTTCTCTTCACCTTCTTCGTTTGTTCCCCAGCCACCGTGCACAGTCCTCCGTGCAGTTCCTGGCTGGCAGGGTGATTTTTAGGTTAATTCTTCGGTCCTACCACCACTTGGGAATCTCCAAGCTGTCTGTGCCGTCATGATCGCTCAGGATCGCTGCCAGACCGCAGCTCCGTATGTCTCCTTTTTTGGTATTTTCACGCAAATTCTTCGGCTAGTTGGGGTTAAGTCCACTTCTGTATCCTTTCCTTCAAGGCTCAGGGGTCCAAGATTAACTTCTGTGCCTGTTTTTATTGGTTTCCCTTTTCTTTGTTGAAGAGGGTCTGTGCAGTCTTTCTGCCTAGTCCTCCATCCTCTGATTAATTTTTATTTATTTAATTTTCCAGTGTTCCTTCCCCTCTCCTTCCACCCCTGGTAACCAAATAAAGAAATTTCCTTCCAATCAGATGTTCATGAACTGTTGAATATAAAACAAATTTGCTTATAAATTTGCACCCAGAGCACAATAATAATAATAATAATAATATTTCCTTGCATATATAAACCTTTCCATGACTTTTTATAATAATGAACTAATAAACTATTTGTCCTTCTGTGATTAACTTATCTCACACAGCACAATGTCCTCCAAGTTCATCCATGTTGTGTGATGTTCTGCACATTCTGCATTATTCTTTAGTGTTGCATAGTTCTGATTACTTTTGGATGGTATCTCATTTTGGTTTCAGTTTGCGTTTCTCTAATGACTGATGATATTGAACCTCTTTCATATATTTATTTGCTTTCTGTGTATCTTTGTTAAAATGTCTTTTTCTGTTCATTTGTCCATGTTCTAATTGGACTGATTTCTTTTTTTAAAAAATACCCATGCAATCATTAATAAGAAAATGTAATTTTGAAAAATATTCCATTCACAATAGCAACAAATTCATAACTACCTGAGGAGGGAGGTGGATCTAATAAAAAGTCTGCAACATATTAAGAAAATAAACCACAAAATACTAAACTCACCGCCGTCGAGTCGGATCCGACTCGTAGTGACCCCTTCTTGGGTTTTCGAAGTTGTATCTCTCCCGAAGTAGATTGCCCAGTCTTCCTTCTGAGGAGTGGCTGGTGGCTTTGAACTGCCAGCCTTCTGGTTAGCAGTTAAATGCCTTAATCACTATAGGTTGGGCAATCCTACTTCCGTAGTGATACTGCCTCGGAAACCCAAGGAGGGGTCGCTATGAGTCAGGGCTGACTCGATGGCACATAACAACAACAACAACAACATGCTACAAATATTACCAAGACAAAACACATGTTCCCACAACCCAGATTCAGAAATTGTATAATTTTGACACTTTTAAAGCCTCCTAGGTGCTCCTTCAATTGTCTTTCATTCTTTACTCTCTTAATAAGTAATGACTATCTTGAAATTTTTAAAATCATTTTTTCTGTGTTGTTTATTTTATTTTGTCAAAGAAACACATAGTTCAAACAGTTAAATAGGCCCTGGTAGCATTTATTTGTTAACTATTGCCACAATAATGGTATTTAACAAACTACCTCAAAAGTCAGTGGCTTACAACTGCAGTCACTTGCTTTTCATTCACCCATTTATGAGTCTCTTGAGGTTTAACTACTTTAAGCAGAGCTTGACTGGGCTTGGCTTCAAACTAGGAATTGGGTTCAGGTTTTTCCACAGATCTTATTCTTCTAGAAACACCAGGCCACTTAGGGAATGTTTTTTTCATGGTGATGACAGAAGCGCCAAAGTTAAAGTCTAAAAAATTTCTTGAGGTCATCATCTGACCTCCTTGTCTAACTTCACAAGGTTGAGGGATGGGGTGGGTGAGGAGAGGATCAGCATCAGCATCAGCCAAAGTCTGATTTCTATGAGATGGTGGTTAAACGTACCTCTGCCTCCAATCTTTTTATCAATTCTGTCACCACCTGTCCATCCCACAGCACTCTCCTTCTCTGCTGGGTTTGGTAATTCATTGAAATAGCCACACACAACTCAGACAGTACTAAACAATCATAAGGATTATTAGGTATGGAACAGTTTATAATTCAGGATCAGTATTAATTTGGGATATGGTTCTTTGATCAGGACAACTTCTTCTCAACCATGCCCCATGGCCCATCGCATCTCGGCCTGGTCTTTGCCCTGCTCAGGCAAATATTACAAAGCTTTTTTTTAGCTCTGCCAGTAAGTGCAGAAGTACCCCACTCTGACTGTAAGCCTTGGCCTGAACGTATTCAGCGCTATTTCATTCCATTAGTCGGTGAACCTAGCTTCACAAGTGCCTAGAGGCACTTACTCCCCCGTTAGCCTCGTGCTCGAAGGTGCTTAGCTCTCACTCTGTGGGTCATCACAGCCACTGTAGCTACCTCACTGTAGGTAGGGAAGCCCACTGTACCGTCTCATGCTGGTCTCCTGGTTCTGCTGCTGCCTTTTCTCTACCTCCACTTTTTGTCATCATCCCATCTCTGGTGTTACAGCTGTCTGTCTCCTGGGTGTAGGAGGTTCTCAGTGTAGAGACCCCAATCCGAAGAATGTGCTCTGTTCCTGCCTCTTCTTTCTTAGTGATAGGGAGTTCCTATCTTTGCTCTGGAATTGGCTCTCTTTTTAGCGTTAGTGGGATGGCAAAATGGATCAATACCCTCATTAGGGTTCCATACACCTTATTTGCATGGTCCCACCTAATCGCTCTGTGTGAGTTATGAGATCTTGCATGGCAAAAATGGTCATATTACGTAATTCACTGCAGCACCAAGTCCCACAGAACAGGCACAGATCAAGCCTCTGTAAATGTTAATCTGCTAACATCTCATTGACCCAGCAACATAGGCAAGCCAAAACCAAATCCATTGCCATCTAGTCAATTCAGACTCATAGACCATATAGGACAGAGTAAAACTGCCCCATAGGGTTTTTAAGCCTGACTGAGCCACTTTGAATGTGTGTGACTGTCCATAATCCTGCCAGTAATTCAATTTCATGCATCAGTCTCCTGGAAGGGCTTACTGTAGCTCTCCTGAGTCTCCCATTCCAGATTTTCAGTCCGTAATTTTACCTGTTCCAACTGGGTGACACATCACCCAAATTGTAAAAATTCGGATCTTTTCCTTTTTCATCTAGTTGGTTATGTCAGAACCAGTTTCAAGCCTTGCATTAAGGGGCAAGTAGAAATTGTATGTTAGTTGGACATTTGTTACCTCGAGACTACTTGTATATGGTTTCCAAATATTTAAATCCTATTCTGTAGGTTGTCTTTCCACTTTCTTGATAATGTTCCTTTGTGTACAAAAATTTTAAATTTCAATTAAGTTCAGTTTATTTTTTCTTTTTTTTGCTCATGCGTGTGGTGTCATATCTAAGATTTTTTGCCAAAAACAAGGTTCTGAAACTTTACTCCTGTTTTTTCTTCTAAGAGTTTTATGGTTTTTTAGCTCTTACATTTAGGTCATTGATCCAGTTTGAGTTAATTTTTGTGTATAGTGTGAGGCATGGTTTCAACTTTGTAGTCTGTGGACTATTTTTACTAATATTTGTATATAGTATGAGGCTTAGGTCAAGATTCTTTTTTTCTTGCCTGTGGAGGTTCTCCAGCACCATTTGTTGACAGTGTTATCTTTCTTTGCTTGAGTTGCTTTTATACTTTTGTCAAAAATCAGTTAAGCAAATTGGTGTGGGTCTATTCTAGATTACATTAATCCGTGTATCTATCCTATCTCTAAAACCATACAATCATGGTCTTGATTATTATAGTTTATAATAAATCTTTTTTTTTTCTTTTTATTTTCTGAGTCTTCAAATTGAGTAGACCGTGATTCCTTCTCTTTCTTCTTTTTCAGAATTGTCTAAGCTATTCTAGTTCTTTGCCTTTCCATATAAATTTAGAATAAACCCAAAACCAAACCTACTGCTGTCAAGTCAGTTTGACTCAGAGCAACACCTTCTTGGGATTTTCCCGGCGATATCTCTATGAAAGTAGATTGCCCAGTCTTCCTTCCGAGGAGTGCTGGTGGGTTTGACCCACCAGTCTTCTAGTTAGCAGTAAAATGCCTTAAGCACTATGCCACCAGAGCTCAAATTTAGAGTAATTTTGTTTATATCTACAAAAAACCTCACTGGGATTTTTGTTGAATTGCTTTAAACCTGTTTGTCAATTTGAGGAGAATTAGTATCTTTACTTTGTTGAGTCTTCTAATCCATGAGCACAGTATGTCCATCAGTTTATTTAAAGCTTCTTTTATTTTTTTCATCAGCATTGTGTAGTCAGACTTAAGTATTAAAGTTGTGTGTGTATGTTGTTCAATTTACATCTGAGTCTGTCTGTCTTTTTTATTTTTTAATGATTGTGTAAATAGTATTATATCTTTATTTTTGGTGTCCAGATATTATTAGCATATAGACACAGAATTGGTTTTTCAAAATACTTGTATACTACGGCTTGGCAGACCTCATTTGTTAGTTTTAGGAGGTTTTTTTGTAGACTCCTTAGGATTTTATGTAGACAATCATGTTGCCTGCACATCTTCCTTTCTTTGTATGCCTTTTATTTCCTTTTCTTATGTTCTTACTTTGGCTAAAGCATCCAGCATTGTGCGAGTTGGTTCTGTTGTGATGTTGTCCAATTTCATTACTTATTTGTGTTACTTGTATTCTCTCCCTCATTTCCCTTGTTAAATTTGCCAGTGGTTTGTCAATTTATTAATCTTTTCAAAAATCCAACTTCTGGTCTTTTTAAATTTTTTTTTCATTTATTTCTACTTGAATCTTTATTATTTCCTTTCTTCTGGTGACTGTAGGCTTTTCTTGCTGTTCTTTTTCTAATTGTTGGAAATGTTGGTTTAAAATGTTGATTTTGGCTCTTTCTTCTTTTTTGATGTGTGCTTTTATTGCTATAAATTGTCCTCTGATCACTGCTTTTGCTGTGTCCCAAAGATTTTGGTGTGTTGTGTTTTCCTTCTCATTTGATTCAAGGAATTTTTAAATTTCATTTTTCATTTCTATTACCCAGTCATTCTTAAGGAGGGTATTGTTCAGTTTCCATGTGTTGGCTCTCTTTCTATTGATCTTCCTATTGTTAATTTCTAATTTTACAGCATTGTGATCTGAGAAGATACTTTGCAGTATTTCCGTGATTTTAAATTTATTAAGGCTTGCTTTATGGCCTAACATATGGTCTATCTTGAAGAATGTTCCATGTGCACTGGAAAAGAATGTATAATGTGCTGTTGTTGGGTGATGTGCTCTGTAGATGTCTATTAGGTCAAGTTGGTTGATTGTATTGTTTAGTTCTACATCTTTGTTGAGTTTCTTTCCAGTTGTTCTATCTTTCAAAGAAAGTGGTGTATTCAAGTCTCCCACTATGACTGTAGTGTCATCTATTTGCCTTTTCAACTCTTGTAACGTCTGATTTATGTATTTGGGGGCTCTTTCATTGGGTCCATAGATACTTATTATAGTTATATCTTCTTGTTTGATTGATCCTTTAATCATTATATGTTGTCCTTCCTTGTCTTTTATGGTGGTTTTTGTCTTAAAGTCAGTTTGATCAGAAATTAATCTTGCTACTCCTGCTCTTTTTTGGTTGCCATTTGCTTCATATATCTTTTTCCAGTCTTTGAGTTTTAGTCTATTTTTGTTTTTGTCTCTAAGGTTTGTCTCTTATGGAGAGCCTATTGATGGGTTATGTTTTCTTATCTATTTTGTAACTCTCCATCTTTTGAGTGGTGCATTTAATCCATTAACATTTGGTGTAATTATTGACAAGTATGAATTGGTTGCTGTTATTTTATTATGTGTTTTTCATGGTGTTCCTGGTTTCCTTGTTTCATAAAATTTTCTGTGCTGAGCTCATTTTGTCTATAAATTGTATTACTATTTCCTTCGTTGCTGTTGTTTTAGTATTTGCTGAATATTTGTGTTTGTTCTCTTTTTTATTATGTTGTGAAGGTTTATCATTTTTCTTTGAGGTTACCCTGTGATTTATAATTTTCTCCCTGAGTTTATAACAATCCATTCTATCTTGCAGTTGTTTTGACTTTCTAATCATGTAGAAGTTATATAACTACATTCCTTTTTCCCTCTTATTGGTTTGTAGTTTTCATTGGCCAGTTGATGCCTCTGGTTCCCTGTTGACGGTTTTGTAAGCTTATTTTACTTTGGATACGTCCATAGCTGTGTTGGTTTCTGGGTTATGTCATCTTGTGTGTTAATGGTTGATTGCTGTTTGCTATTATTGGTTCTCTGTTCAAAGGACTCCCTTTAGTATCTCTTGCAATGTTAGTCTGGTTTTAACAAATTCCATTAATTTCTGCTTATCTGGAAATGTCCTAATTTCACCATCATAACTGAGGGTCAGTTTTGCTGGGTATATAATTCTTGGTTGGAAATTTTTCTCTTTCAGGGTTTTGTATATACCATCCCATTTTCTCTCCTGCATGGTTTGTGCTGAGAAAGCAGAGCTTATTCTTACTGGCTGTCCTCTGTAGGTAGCTTTTTGTTTTTCTGGTGGCACTTTTCAGAATTCTTTCTCTTTGGTTTTGGTGAGTTTGATGATGATATATCTTGGTGATTTTATTTTGGGGTCTATTTTGTTTGGGGTTCGTTGGACTTCCTGAGTGGATATTTTCTCATCTTTAATCATGTCAGGGAAGTTCTCTTGCAACAAATCTTGGGGTCAATTTTCTCAGTGGTTTTCTTTTGCTTTTCTTGTTCTGGAATTCTGATTACATGTAGGTTATTCTTTTGATGGTATCCCACATAAACCCTAGGCTCTCGTCATTTTGTTTTGATCTTTTTTCTGATTGATCCCTTTCCAAAGAAGTATTCAGGTATTTGTCTCCAGTCTCATTAATTCTGTCTTCCATTGATTTGTTTCTACTCCTTTGCCCTGTCAACGTTTTACCTATTTCTGAAAACTGTGTGTTAATCTTTTGGATTTCTATTTGTAGATTTTTATATCATTTCTAATTTTAATTTATTTTGTTCTTTTATTTTCTTCTGAAATTCTTCTAGAGTTTTGTCTGTGTTTTCCTTACTTTTATCAGTGTTCTCCTTGATCTGTCTTTCAATCCATTGAAGGTACCCAAATATAATTCAAAAGAATTCCTTACCAGAGAGTTCTAATGCTGCTGCTTCTTCAGGGATATGTTCTGTGTCTGTGTCCTGCTCCCTTGTTTCTACTGTTTTATCTTGCTTCTTTGTGTGGACTGTGATGGTCTGTTGTCTCCAAGACATTGTGACTGTGTTGTATTTATATTTAATTGGTGATTGTATGTTGGAGTGATTTGCCCAAAGATTGTAATTTTCTTTTCTTTTTTGGATGTATCTGAGTAAGCAGGGTACTGTGCTCTTATGTTTGCTAGTTGGCAGTACTTAGGCACTCATCACCTGTCTGCTGGTTGGTATGACAGAGAATGAGAATGGCTGCACAGATCTCTGTTACCTGTTTGTGAAGAACAGTTAAGGGTGAGTCAGGCTCTTAATGGTAGTCGTGTATCATTGGCCAGTTGGTGCAGAAGGAAGTGGTGGCTCTCAGTAAGTGGTGTTAACTCGTAGGAGGTGCAGTGTGGTTGTGTTTTATGGACACAGTTGCTGTCTCTCACTCAGACAAAAAGAGCAATTGAAAAACCATCAAAAAAGGAAAAGCAAGTGGACAAAAACACCACATAAATACACAGGAACAATCACAAAAAAAGAGAAAAAAGAAAATAAACACAAAAAATAAGAGGAAAGGCAATAAATGAGAAAATATTTAAAGAAATACTTTAAAAAGACAAAAGAAATATGCGTAGAAAATCGGGGGGGGCATCCACAATATTTGGTGAGGGGGGGAATAAGAGAAAAGAGAGAGAGTAGGAGAATAATGAAGAAAAAATGGGAACAATGCAATAAGATGAGGAATGGGAAGAACCACAGGAAAGAAAAAAATGGGAACTAGGAACAGGGAAGAGAGAACAAGCTGAAAGCTAGAACTGGAAAGGGAAGAAGAAAGAATAACAATAAAAAGGACAAACAATAATTTTAAAACAGACAAAAACAAGCACACTAAAAAAACGGGGAAAATAACATGGGCAAAGTGGGGCAGGGCACCCAAGCTCTGTCAGAGCTCACAGACTGGGATGGAATTCCCGCTGGCCCAGAAGGTGAGTAAGAGTGAGGGATGGTGACACCTCCGTTCATCACGAAGGTGTGGGGTATAAGAGTAACAAGGGGAATATCACACCTTTCCAGTCCTTCGTGTCTGGAATGTTCTTGCGATCCTCCTATTCTTAGGTCCCTGGAATCTGAGAGAACACTGTCATTTTAAATATCCATAGTGGTTGAACTGCTTGTAGACATTCAAAATGGCTGCGCCCTCCAGACAACCAGAAAACCACAGCTCAGCCCATCTCCCTCTTTGCTTCTTTCCCTTTTATTCACCAGCCACCAGTGTAGTCCACTGTGCTATGGCTAGCAGGGCTAGCAGGGCCAATTTTTAGGTTAATTCTTGGGTCCTAACACCACTTGGCAATATCCAATCTGTCCATGCCATCAGGATTGCTGACAGACCACAGCTCCGTATGTCTCCTTTTTAGCAGTTTTCATGCAGGTTCTTCTTCTAGTTGGTGTTTAGTCCACTTCTTTTTTTTTAAAAAAATTATTTATTTATTTTATTGTGATTTGGGTGAAGATTTACAGAGCAAATTCACTTTCCATACAGCAGTTCACATATA
>NW_006921877.1:2610276-2611440 GCF_000298275.1 Orycteropus afer afer
ACAATGGTTGTACCATTTTACAGTCCCACCAGCAGTGTATGAGAGTCCTGATCTCTCCACAACCTTGCCAGCATTTGTTATTTTCTGTCTTGTTGAACTTTGCTACTAGTGCTGGAGCAAGATGGTATCTCATTGTTGTTTTGATTTGCATCTCTCTAATAGCTAATGATCTATTATGTTTTTTATTGGAGCTCTTTGTGCAGCTTTTCTAGTGGTTGCTCTAGGTATTACATTCTGCAGTACAGTGCATTACTTAATATGGTTCCTACTGGCCATAATTTTTGTAACTCCCACCAAGCGACTGGATGGGGCTATGCAAATGTGAGGTACTTATGACCCATCAAGGAGATTGGATAGCTTGTTAATAATGTAGAGGTGCGTGGCACCCTTGTGTGGGTGGGACTGTGGAAATAAGGTGTCTGGAGCCTGAACATGGGGATTGGTCCATTTTGCCATCCCTGTAGGCTTGAGATGAACCATCCCAGAGACAGAAAGGGGGGATCTTACTACCATAAAGAAAGAAGAACTAGGAGTGGGGGGGGGGGTCTTTGGACCCAACAGCCATGCATTGGACTTCCTCGACCCAGGAGACAATGAGAGAACTTTAATACTTTGCTGAAATGGTGAGAGACTGCAGAAGGCAGTAGCAAACCAAGAGACCAACATGAAACAGAGCAGTGGGCTTCCCAGCCTATAGTTTGAGATAGCTAAGTGCCTTCAGGCAAGAGACTTGCTGACAGAGTGGGGTGCCTCTCTGGACATCTATTGGCAGAGCTAAAAGAGCTTTGTAGCACTTCCCTCAGCAGAGCCAAGAGGCTGAGACTAGAGAGAAGCATGCCTATGGCACAACTGAGAAGAGGCTGTCATGATGGAAGAACTGTATCCTGAGTCATTTCTAATCCTGAATTGTAACCTGTTACTTCCCTAATAAACCCCATAATCATGACTGTTGTCTCTGTGGGTTCTGTGTGAATTTGCAACAAATCACTAACTGCAGCAGAGGAGTGGAGAGTGCCTGGGAGGGACAGTTGGTGTCAGAATTGGTGAAAAAAGTTGGAGGGTGGCAGCATGTCTGACTTCTACCTCATAGAAATTGGCCTTGGGCTGTTGATCTTGATCCTCCTTTCTCTTGTGAAGTCAGAGGAAGTCAGATGCCCCCCCCCC
>NW_006921877.1:2611665-2613909 GCF_000298275.1 Orycteropus afer afer
CCTGAGCTGTCTCCCTGTGCATAAGCAGCCCTTCCTTCTCCCATGATTGTTCTCTCCAGGGCGTGTGTCTACTTGAGGTAAATGTTTAACTCACCCCATGACATTTTTGCATGTTCTTTTAGAATAAGTCTGCTAGTAACAAATTCTCCTTAGTTTTCCTTCATCTGAGAATGTATGTATTGATTTCCCCTTCATTCTTGAATGTTATTTTCATTGCATATAGCATTTTAGGAGCTCTTACAGCATAGTGCCTAAGGCACTTGACTGCTAACCAGAAGGCTGGCGGTTCAAATCCACCAGCCACTCCTCGGAAGGAAGTTTGGGCAATCTACTTCCATAGTGATACTGCCTCAGAAACCAAGGGAGGGGTCGCTATGAGTCGGGTCTGACTCGACAGCACATAACAACAACAACAACAACAATTCTTTCATGTCAGAACTTCTTTTGGCCTCTGTAGTTACTGATGGAAAATCGTGTCATTTGAATTGTTTTTCCCCTATAGTGAAGTGTCATCTGCCTATTTTCGAGACTTTATTTCTTGTCTTTAATCTTCAGAAGTTTAATTATGTATTGGCATGGATTTCTTTGGGTTTATCCTTCTTGGGGTTTGCTTAATACAGAGCAGTGAATTACTTAATATGGCTCTTCTGGCCATAGACTTTGTGACTACCATGAAATGATTGGGTGGGATTATGCATTGTTGTTGTTGTTGTTATGTGCCGTTGAGTCAGACCCAACCCATAGCGACCCCTCCTTGGGTTTCCAGGGCAGTATCACTACAGAAGTAGATTGCCCCATCTTCCTTCCTGGGAGTGGCTGGTGGGTTTGAACCACCAGCCTTCTAGTTAGCAGTCAAGTGCCTTAGCCACTATGCTACCAGAGCTCCCAGGATTATGCATATATAGTGTTTATGGCCCACCAAAGGGATTGGAGAGCTTGTTAAGGTGCATGGAACCCCTGTGGGGGTGGGACCATACAAATAAGTTGTATGGAATCCCAGTAAGGGGATTAGTCAGTTTTGCCATCCATCTGGCTTACAAAAGAGAGCAAATCCCATCCACTTAGCTTAAAAAAGAGAGCAAATCCCAGGGTGGAGGAGGGGAACTACCACCAAGAAAGAAGAGGTAGGTGTAGAGCAAACCCTTTGAAACTGGAATCCCTGCACTGAGAATCTCCTAGAGCTGGGAGGGAGGGAGGGAGGGAGGGAGGGAGACAACGAACATGAGAACACTAGAGGTGGTGGGAGACAGCAGCAAGAAGCAGAGGAACAGTGGCAGCAGGTGCAGCAGAACCAGGACACCAAGCAGGAGACAAGGAGACAGCGTGGTGGGCTTCCCAGATCATGCAGTGAGAAAGTTGAGCAGCTTTGGTCAGGACGCTTGCTGGTGGAGTGGGGTGCTTCCAGGCATTTTATGGAGCTAGGCTCACCAACGTGCAGAGAGAGAGAGCTGAATGCCTTTGGGCTGAGGCTTACTAGTAGAATAAGATGCCTGTGGACACTTACTGGTGGAGCTAAAAAGCTTTGTAACACTTGCTTGGGCAGGGCAGAGGCCCATCTGGGCTGAGGGGCACGAGCCAGAGAGAAGCCTGCCTATGGGCATAGCCAGGATGCTATCCTGAGCAAAGAACTGTATCCTCAGTCATTCTTGACCCTGAATGTAACTTGTTACTTCCCTGTAAACCTGTGATTGTAAGTATTATCTGTGAGTTCTGTGTGGCCATTGCAGCAAATAATCAACACCGTAGAGAAGAAAGTGCAGTAGGAGGGACTGCTGGTATCAGTTGGTATAAAAGGATGGAGAGAGGAGGTACATCTGACCTCTGCTTCATAGGAATCAGCCTTGGGGTGATGCTGATGGTAATTCTCACTCCCTCTTGTGTAGAGGAGATCATACATCTCTGACATCATTTTTATACTCAACTTCTTGAATTGGTAGGTTTATGTCTTGCAAATTTGGAAAATTTTCAGGGATTATTCTTCAGTGTCTTCTTTTTCCTCTTCTTTTGGGACTCCAATGACATGAATGTTTGATCTTTTGTTAAAGCCCCACATGCCACTGGGGCTCTGTTCAGTATTTTTTCAGTCTATATTCTTTCTCTTCAGATGATGTCATTTCTATTGTCTTGTCTTCTATTTCACCGATTCTTTTCTATGTCCCCTTCATTCTCTTGTTGAATCCCTGAGTTTTTTTATTTCAGTTACTGTGTTTTTCAGTTCTGACATTTCCATGTTTCTTTATATCC
>NW_006921877.1:2614009-2625946 GCF_000298275.1 Orycteropus afer afer
GCTGCTTTTATAATCTTTCTCAGATAGTCCTAATATTTGTGTTATTTCCGTGTTAGTATCTACTGATTGTCATTTTTCATTCAGTTTGAGATCTACCAAGTTTTTGGTTTAATATATAGTATTTGATTGAAACTTGTTATTCAAGACTAGATGTTATTTAAACCTTCTATTTTAGTTAGATTTCTCTGATACCACTTTGGTGGGGAAAGAGGAAAGCACAGTCTTATTATTGCTACGTGGAGGTAAAAGCTGAGTATCCCTAACTATCCTCTGTTGAATTTTTGGGGGTGGGTGCTTCTTGCTATTACTGGATGGGGATGGAAGTTCCAGCTCCCCATATCATCTCCCCTGACATCATGATGTCGATGGTTTTGTTACCCCTGGGCAGTACTAATCCTGACTCTCCATTATACCTTGTCTGATACCACCCAAATGGAGAGGTGGTATCTTATGATTGCTGGTTCCCCATGTTGTCTCCAATGACATTATGGGAGGTGACCTTCATTTCCTACCAGTGGGAATGGAAGTTCTGGGTTCTTACTTGGCTTTCTGTGACATCATTTTGGAGGAGGTGTGTTGAGGTGCCTCATTACAGCCTTGTGAAGGTGGATGTCTAGGCTCCCCACTCAACTTTGCTGGCATAGGTGGGAGTGGGACCATAGTTTTTTTCTGGCGAATTTGGAGGTAAGTGGTTACTGCCTAAGAATTTTCTCTTTTTGCTAGGCTGTCCCTTTTCCTGATCATTTGTAGACAAAGAGCAGGCTTTTTTTTTGGTCTGTATTCCGTTGGTGTTTCTAGGTTGTCAGCTTCTTCAGTTCTAAGTTTAGGATTTATGAGGCAAAGAAAAAACCTGGGGAGCTCATTAGGGAGCAATGCATTGATGATAAGATCCTTAGCTCCTCTGCCTTCTCTCTACCTTTAAAAGTCTGCTTATGTTTGTTTTCTATATAATGTCCCAAATTTTTAGTTGCACTTAGTGGGAAGAATAGGGAGAGGTATATCTACTTGATCATCCTAGAAGCAAAAGTCAGTGTATAACATTTAGTAAGAAAATTTTGAAAAATAAATTAGTGGAAATTCTGTTCCACATTTTTACCCCTTTTGGTCAAAGGTTCTTCTTAACGGTAGCTGGGCACCATCCATTTCTTTTGGTCTTGTGGCAGAAGAGGCAGTTACTCATGGAGGCAATTATCCACACATTCCATATGCTTCTCCTGACTCTTTCTTCTTCTGTTGCTCCAGGTGAATAGAGACCAATTTTGCCTTGGATGGCCACATGCAAGCTTTTAAGACCCCAGGCACCATGCAACAAGCTAGGAGGTAGAACAGAAGCTCTAAACATGTTATTAGGCCAGTTAACTGGGATATCCTGTGAAACCATGACCCTAAATTTCCAAACCAAGATACCAAATCCCATGAGTTATTTGCTTGTACATAAGCAGCCTCAGCAGCTACTTTTTTTTTCTTTTTTGTCTTTGTTGTAAATATGTCTGTCATACAACTTTTGCCAGTTCAGCTTTTTATAGGTATGCAACTTATTGAGAGCACTTGCAATCGCTAGCTGTGCAATTCTAACGTTAATCATCGTGATTTTTCCATTATTGTTAACCCCCTTTTTCTCCCTCCTTTCTGCCTTTGGTAACCACTATTAAACTTTGTTCTCTCTATACATTAGCCTTTTCTTGTCTTTTTATGTAAATGAGGTCTTACACTATTTATCCTTCTGTGATTGGCTTATTTCACTCAACATAGGGTCTTCAAGCTCCATCCATACTGTAGTATATATCAAGACTTCATTTCTCCTATTGGCTGAGTTGTTGTCGTTATGTGCCGTTGAGCCAGACCCGACTTAAAGCAACCCCTCCTTGGGTTTCGAGGCAGGATCACTACGGAAGTAGATTGCCCAACCTTCCTTCCGAGGAGTAGCTGAGAGTATTCCATTTTATGTATGTACCACATTCATCTCTTGATGGGCGTTTAGATTGTTTCTAACTTTTGGCTGTTGTAAATAGTGCTGCAGTGAACATTGTTATACTTGGCTCTTTTTGAGTCTCTGCTTTCAAGTCTTTTTGGAATATACTTAGGAGTGGAATTGTTGGGGTAGTTCTATTTTTAGATTTTAGATTTTTGAGTAACTGCCGCATTGTTTCCACGAGTGGCTGTACCGTTTTGCAGGAATGATAAGGGTTGTTTGTTTTTTATTATAGAGATGAATATATACAAACTAAGAGAAAAAAATTAAAAGATAAGATGTATTCAACTTTTAACAATGGTTACCTCTCAGGGAAGGAGAAGGAAGGAATACAGGGGTAGAAAAGGAGACATGAGGAGTGATTTTGTTTTACTCTCCATAATTTTTTTTTTTTAATGAAAACAGCAGATAGTTTCCTCAGTGAAAGTGTAATCTGTGGGCTTATTAACCACAGTCCTTTACCTTGCAGAGTTCTTTACTGTTTTTTTTTTTTCTTTTAAAAAAGCTGCTTATGAGAAACAGAATAAATTGGTGATTGGAATTTTGGTGCTTTTACTTTTGAGTCTGTCTTTATTGTCCATATAAAACACATTAAAGGAGCTAAGTTATAAATAATTGTTGTACAAATGAAATGCACAAATCAATTTTATGTGTGTATTTTAAATTAATAATATATCACTGTTAAAAACTTTTAAAAGTGAAAATTAGGAAATATATTACTCCTTTTTCCAAACTATGAAGTGGTGGGAACTGAAGTAAGGAAAATATTTTATCATTGTAAGAACTAAAAAAGAGAAATCTGGATATAAATATTTGGGTTTTCTGGCAGACAACTCAGATTTTACTCATTTGTTGTTGTTGTTGTTATATGCCGTCGAGTCGGCCCCGACTCATAGCGACCCCTCCTTGGGTTTCCGAGGCAGTATCACTACAGAAGTAGGATTGCCCAACCTTCCTTCCGAGGAGTGGCTGGTGGGTTTGAACCACCAGCCGTCTGGTTAGCAGGCAAATGTCTTAGCCACTATGCTACCAGAGCTCCCAGATTTTACTCATAGGTTGAATCTTTCTGCTGGCCAACTTGATGTTGTGATAAGCAAGGACCTCCCCCCACTTTGTTTCTTAAATGTGTATTTCCTGTTTTCTTGACAGAAATGACATCAGATGTACCATCACTGGGACCAGCCGTTGCCTCTGGAAACGCTGTGCCTGGGATTCAAGGTGGAGGAGCCATTGTCCAGAGGGCTATTAAGCGGCGACCAGGGTGAGCTTGGGTATAGTATACCAAGATTATCTCTGCTATAAACCATCTGAATTTAGGTAGTTGTTGAACCTGCTTGGCTATTTCTTACCCCCTTTCTTCTACTTGACAGTTGACTATATTATTGTTATATAACTCTATCTAGTTCTTTGATGTGACTATATATAAAATTGATGGGTTTTTTTAATTCATTTTATTGAAATATAATTTATGTACAGTTTAATACACAAAACTAAAGTGATGTGGGTCAAAGCATTTTTTTTTTTCAGTGTTCCTTCCCCTCACCTCCTACCCTTGGCAACCAACAAAGAAAATTTCCCTCCATATATAAAGCTTTCCTTGACCCTCCACAACAACGAACTAATACTGTATTTGTCCTTCTGTGATTGACTTATTTCACTCAGCATAATGTCCTCCAAATTCATCCACACTATGCGGTGTTTTGCAGACTCTACATTATTCTTTAGTGCTGCATAGCATTCCATTATGTGTGTATACCATAGTTTGGTCATTCACTCTGCCGCTGATGGGCACGTAGGTTGTTTCCATCTTTTTGCTATTGTAAATAGTGCTGCAGTGAACATGAGCATGCAGATATCTGTTTCTCTTGCCTCTCACCTCTTTAGGATATATACCTGGTAATGAGATTGCTGGGTCAAATGGTAACACCAATTCCAGCTTTCTAAGGAATTGCCATAATGCTTTCCACAGTGGTTGTATCACTTCACAGTTCCACCAGCAGTGTTTGAGAGTCCCAATCTCTCCACATCCCCACCAGCATCTGTTATTTTCTGTCTCATTGAACCTTGCCATAAGTGCTGGATGAGATGGTATTTCATTGTTGTTTTGCTTTGCATCTCTCTGATGGCCAGTGATTGTGAGCATCTCTTCGTGTATTAGCTGGCTACCTGAATATCCTCTTTGGTGAAGTGTCTATTCATGTCTTCTGCCCATTTTTCAATTGGATTGTTAATTCCTTTGGTGTTGAGGCGTTGGAGTTTTCTATAAATCTTAGAGATAAGTCCCTTGTCAGATATGTGATTATCAGCAAATATGAATTTGTTGCTGTCATTTTTTGTTACGTGCTTTTTCGTGGTGTCAATTTCTTTGTTCCATATAATTTTCTATGCTGAGCTTGTTTTGTTTATGAATTGTGTTATCACTTCTTTGTTGCTGTTGTTTTAGTATTTGCTACATATTTGTGCTGGTCCTCTTTTTTATTTTCATGTGAAGGTATTATTTTTCTTTGAGGTTACACTGTGATTGATAGTTTCCTTCCCAAGTTTAGAACACTCCGTTCTATCTTATAGCTGTCTTGACTTCCCTACCATCTAGAAGTTTTGTAACAACACAGTTTTTTCCCTCTTTTTGGTTTGTAGTTGTCCTCATTTGTCAATTGATGTTTCTGGTTTCCTGTTCACAGTCTTATAGGCTTATTTGCTTTGGATACTTCTATAACTGGGTTGGTTTCTGGGTTATATCATGTGTGTTAATGGGTCAGTTATTGTTGGCTGTTGTTGCTTATCTGGAAATGTCATAATTTCACCATCATATTTGAGGGACAGTTTTGCTGGGTACATAATTCTTGATTGGAAAATTTTCTCTTTCAGGGTTTTATGTGTACCATCCCATTGTCTTCTCACCTGCATGGTTTCTGCCGGAAAATCCAAGCTTAGTCTTATTGGTTGCCCCTTGTAGGTAACTTTTCATTTTTCCTGTGCTGCTCTTATCATTCTGTCTTTGGTTTTGGTGAGTGTTCTGGTTACCTAGTGCCACTCTGACAAGAATATACCACAAATGGGATGGCCTTAACAAACAGGAGTTTATCTTACAATTTGGAGGCTTTAAGTCCAAGTTCAGAGTGCCAGGTTCTAGGGGCTGGGTGAAAGCCCCTCAGTCTTGGGCTTCAGCTCTGCCTCCAGCTCCTGGCCCACTGAAGCTAGAGGCTTTTTTTTTCACTCAGACAGCTGCTGGCTGCTGAGGCTGCCAAGGCCAAGGTTGACAAGTAAAAAGGCACAGTCCCGATGTTACCAAACCACATGGCAGGCCATTAACTCAAGTCCATTGTAAGTCCCAGTGTTGGCAGAGCGTGGCAAGCTGCTGAATAATGACATGGCTATTTGCAGGGTCCAAGTGTGCCATAGGCTAGAGACCATTCTCAAGGCTTCTCCTTAAATACAGGAAGCAAACCACATCCCAAAGGCAGCTACTCAGCTGCTTGTGGTAGATCCCACCATGGAGTTGATTGCCAATCTCATCATGGGGAATAACTACCACCAGCTGCCCAGCCACTCAACCAGTCCCAGCTAAGTTGACACACAAACATAACTACCACAGTGAGTTTGATGATATGTCTGGGTGATTTTCTTTTGGGGTCTATCCTGTTTGGGATTCGTTGGACTTCCTGAATGGATATAGTCTCATCTTTTATTATACCAGGAAAATTCTCTTCCAACAAATCTTTGACAATTTTCTCTGTGGTTTTATTTGTTTCTTCCTATTCTGCAATTCCAGTGACACGTAGGTTATTCCTTTTGAATGGTATCCCATGTGAACCTTAGGCTTTCTTCATTTTTTTTTTATCTTTTTTCTGACTGATCCCTTTCCAAAGCGTTATTCAGGTATTTGCCTTTAATCTCATTAATTCTGTCTTCCATTGATTCAGTTTTACTCCTTTACCCATTCAATGTCTTATCTATTTCTGAAAATTTAATATTAATCTTCTGGATTTCTGTGTGTAGATTTTGTATCATTTCTAATTTTTGATTTATTTTGTCATTTTGTTCTTGTATTGTCTTTCAAAATTGTTGTAGGATTTTCTCTGTGTTTTCCTTGATTTGTCTCTCAATTTGTTGAAGATACTTAAATTCTTTTGAATTCCTTACGAGGGAGTTTGAATGTTGCATCTTCCTCAGGGATGTGTTTTGGGTCTGTGTTCTGGTCCCTTGTTTCTCCTGCTTTATCTTGCTTCTTTGTGTGGGCTGTGATGCTCTCTTGTCTCCGAGGCATTGTGACGTTTTTGTGTTTATATTTAATTGGTGATTGTATGTTGGAGTGACTTGCCCATGATTTTTGTTTTCTTTGTTTATTTTCTACGCAAGCAGGGTACTGTGCCATCCTCCTCTATTCATTAGTTGACAGCACTTACACACTCACCACCTGTCTCCTTTCCTGTTGTCAGCCTCTTGTATGTCCCTGCCGACCTTGGCAAACAGAGCCTATTCTTAGGTCCCTGGAATCCGAATGAAAATGCTATCACTTTAAAATCCAAAATGGTTGCCACTTGTAAAGCTTCAAAATGGCTGCGCTCTCGGTCGCTTTAAGTATCCAAAATGGCCGCCGCTTGTAAACACTCAAAATGGCTGCACCCTGAGTCACTTTAAATCTCCAAAATGGCTGTGCCCTCTGGACAGCAGAAAGTCAACAGCTCAGGTTGTCTCCTTCCTTGCTGTTTCCCTGCCTAGTCATAGGCCACCAGTGCAGTCGTCCCTGCAGCCCTTGGTGACCAGGGCTGATCTTTAGGTCAATATCAGGTCCCAACACTGCTTGGAAATATTCAGACTGTTGGTCCCGTCAGAGTAGCTGACAGTGCACAGCTCTGTCTGTCTCTGTACTTACTGTTTTCATTCATGTTTTTCCACTAGTTGGTGCCTAATCTACTTCTGTATAGTTCCTTTCAAAGCTCAGGGCTCCAGGATTATCTTCTCCATCTCTGTCAATGGGTTTTTCTTTTCTTTGTTGAAAAGGATCTGTGTTGCTTATCTGCCTATTCCTCCATTTTACCAAAAGTACCCTAAAATTGATGTTTTTATTCTAAGTTTCTCATAAGCAGCTTTTTTAAAAGGAAAAAAAAAATCTAAAGAACTCTGCAAGGTAAAGGACTGTGGCTGAGCCCACAGATTTCTCTTTTGCTGAGGAAACTATATACTGTTTTCATTAAGGTTTGTGTCAGCACTCTGAAAACCATTTTGGTAAGTTTACTTTTCTGAATTTATAGAATACTGAAGTCTACAGTATTTCTCCTCTACATTATTGCTATATGCTTGATTTTCAACACAGAGTCCATTTAGTTCCAAAAGTATTAAATATTTACTTAGCCTAAGGCATTGTGCTGATTGCTAGGAGGATATTCTATTACTTTACTGGGGCTGCTGTAACAAATTACCACAAACTAAGAGGCTTAATTTAGTAATAATCAATATAGGATTAAGCCTCCCAGTTTGTGGTAATTTTTTATGGCAGCCCTAGGAAACTAATAACATATGTATTACCTTGAAATACAGAAAATGGAAGTCCTCACTACTGGACCAATAAGCAGCATCACAGTAAATGGAGAAAAGATTGAAGTTGTCAAAAGATTTCATTTTACTTGGATCCACAGTCATCACCAATGGAAGCAGCAGTCAAGACATCAGACATCGTATTGCACTGGGCAAATCTGCTGCAAAAGATTTTTTTAAAGTGTTGAAGAACAAAGATGTCACTTTGAAGACTAAGGTGCACCTGACCCAAGCCATAGTATTTTGAGTTGCTTCATATGCATGTGAAAGCTAGACCATGAATAAGGAAGACTGAAGAAGAGTTGATGCTTTTGAGTTGTGGTGCTGGCGAAGAATACTGAACGTACCATGGACTGCCAGAAGAATGAATGAACCTGTTCTGGAAGAAGGACAACTGGAATGCTCCTTGGAAGTGAGAATGGCCAGACTTTATCTCACCTCCTTTGGTCATGTTGTCATAAAGGGACCATTCCCTAGAGAAGGAAGCCATGCTTGGTAAAGTGGAGGGTCAGAAAAAATGGGAAGACTCTTAAAAAGATGGATTAACAAAGTGGCTGCAGTGATGGACCCAAGTACAGCAAGGATTGTGAGGATGGAGCACAGCTGGGCAGTATTTTGTTCTGTTGTACATAGGATCACTACAGGTTGGAGCCGACTTGACAGCACCTAACAACAACAACAACAATAGGAGGCTTAAAACAATAGAAGTTACTCTCTCGTAGTTCTGAAAGTTGACTGTCCAAAATCAGAATGTAGTAATGTTGATACCTTCTGAGAGCTCTGAGGGAGAATCTGTTCCATGCCTGTCTTCTAGTTTCTGGTGAGATGACTGATAATCCTTTGCATTCCTTGGATTATAGATGTATCGCTCTAATCTCTGCTTTGGTCTTTAGGTGGTGTTCTCCTGTTTGTCTCTCTATCTCTGTGTTTTTTTTGCTCTTCATAGAAGAACATTAATCATATTGGATTAGAGCCTAGTCCACTCCAGTATGACCTCATGTTAACTAATTATATCTGTAGAAGTAGTATTTCCAAATATGGTCACGTTCACAGGTACTGGGAATTAGGACTTGAACATACCTTTTTTAGGGGGACACAAATCAACCTACAAAAGATACAAATAAAGCAAAGTCCTTGGCTTTACGATGTTTATGTTCTGATGGAGATAATCATTGTGCACATAAATACAGTCATACACTCCATATCATCTTTTTGAGCAATGTCTGACATGTATAGGTCTATGGTCCCACAAGATTATTATAATAGAGTTCAGAAATCCTGATTGGCAAATGGGACGTAGCTCATGTTAACAGCTTCCTGCATGCAACACATGTATCTCATGTCTCACATACAAAGCAATTGTGCTTCCAGGTGTACAGTACTTATAACCTATAAACATATGTCTTGATAGTGAAAATAAACACCTCTATTACTGGCTTATCTATATACTGTACTATATTTTCTATCTAAAAGTTTACTGTATAACAGTGTATCCTTCTATGTAGATGGCTGCATCATATATCACACATCTCTAGAGTGTTGCAGCATTATCTCTCTGTTTATTTTTCCTTTGAAAATACTATGAAGTGCATCTTGATTCCCAAATGCAGTAAAACCAGTGCTAATGATAGCAGCAAGAGGTAAGGGAGAAGTATCAATTTGGAAGTGAAACAAAGGGTATTAAACAACTGGAAAGTGGAAAATCAGTGAATGCTAGTGCTCACACTAAACAATCATGATAATCCTGAAAAACAAAGAAAAAAAGTTCTCCAAGATTGATTCCACTAAAAGCTATAAGGCTCTTGAACACATAAGAGGGACCTGTGTCAGATATGGAGAAATTGCTGTGATGTGGAATGAAGAACAAACACAAAAGCAACTGTCAGCACATTGATGATAACTGTTAAGGCCTGAAGCAGAAAAAGCAGGACCGGACTATAATATAGTGTTCTCAGAACATCCAAATCACATAATATCCTATTTCACAGAACAAATCATGGACATTAAGTGACACATGACTGTATAATACAGGATAACTATTTTTAAAAGAGGAACAAATACACGGCTGTATATTTTAGAGTATTAGACTATCACATTTGATAATTACAGATAAAGAAAGACTTCAGGTTGCTCACTGCCTCCTTCTCGTTCAACATGACAGATGCCTCTTTGTCCTTTGCCAAAGACTTCCTGTCAGTAGAGTGGCTACAGCCATCTCTAAGACAGTGGTAGTGCCTATTGAATGGGTCAAGCTGCTGCTGCAGGTGCAGTATGCCAGCACGCAAAGCACTGCAGATAAGCAGTACAAGGGCATTAACAACTGTGTGGTTTGCATTCCCATGGAGCAGGGAGTCCTGTCTTTCTGGCGTGGTAACCTAGCCAATGCCATCTGATACTTCCCTACCCAGGCTTTCAAGTTTGCCTTCAAAGATAAATACAAACAGATCTTTCTGGGTGGTGTGGACAAGAGGACCCAGTTTTGGCACTACGTTCAGGGAATCTGGCATCAGGTGGCACCACGGGGGCCACATCCTTGTCCTTTGTATACCATCTTGATGTTGCCCGTACCCATCTAGTAGCTGATGTGGGTAAAGCTGGTGCTGAAAGGGAGTTCAGAGGCCTCGGTGACTGCCTAATTAAGATCTACAAGTTGGATGGGCTTAGGGGCCTGTACCAAGGCTTTAATGTGTCTGTGCAAGGTGTTATAATCTACCGAGCTGCCTACTTCGGTATCAGTGACACTGCAAAGGGAATGCTTCCAGATCCCAGGAATATACACATCTTCATCAGCTGGATGATCACTTAGTCCGTCACAGCCATGGCTGGGTTTACTTCCTACCCATGACGGTGTCCCTTATCGCATGATGATGTAGTGAGTGTGCAAAGGAACTGATATGTACACACGCACACTTGACTGCTGGAGGAAGATTACTTGTGATAAAGGAGGCAAAGCTTTTTTCAAGTGTGCATGGTCCATTGTGCTCAGAGGCTTGGGTGGTGCTTTTGTGCTTGTCTTGTATGGTGAAATCAAGAAGCTCACATAAGGTATTTCCTAGTTTGTTTCCCCCTGTGAACAGGCATGTTGTATTTTATTATGTATCTTGAGCATTCTTGACAGACCGTTGGCTGTCTATATCAATGGCAATTACCTACTGGTTGAAAATGGGAACAATAATATTCATCTGACCAGTTTTCTCTTAAAGCCATTTCTATGATGATGATGGCACTCAGTTATATTTTTTTATTTCAATCACTCCTGATAAAATAAAAAAATTGGAAGAAATAAAAATATCTGAAACGCAAAAAAAAAAAAGACTTCAGAAAGGAGGTAGCTTTAGAAAGGCCTACAAGAATGGGTAGTATTTTATCCATTAAAAAAAAATTATATGCTTGATATTATGGCCAGTCTTAAGTTTTTTCCTCCCCATTAATAGTATTACCAAGAATGATCCCTGGGTTAAGGTGCTAACATGAGTAACATACTAAGGCCTGCTCCATGTGATACCGCCTCAGAAACCCAAGGAGGGGTCACTATGAGTCGGGTCTGACTTGACAGCACATAACAACAACAACAACAACAACATGTTTAAGAACTTTTACATTTTAATTATTTAATTTAAGTGATAGCATTCTCATTCAGATACCAGGGACCTAAGAACAGGCAGCCAGGCGGGAAGCAGGGAGAAGACAGAAAAGGCAAAGGGGACTTGAACAAATTGAGGAGTCAGCCGCAGGAACCCAGGTGAAGAGAGGGAACCCAGGCCACACCTCACAAACAGCGAGGCGGGAAGGCAGGGAGAGGACAGAAAAGGCAAAGGGGACTGGAACAGATCAAGGAGTCAACTGCAGGGAGCCAGGTGAGGAGAGGGAACCCAGGCCACCCCCCACAAGCAGCGAGGAGGGAAGCAGGGAGAGGGCAGAAAAGGCAAAGGGGACTGGAACAGATCGAGGAGTTAGCTGCAGGGATCCAGGTAAGGGTGGTTGGAGGGGTTTCCAACAACTGAGGGGGACAAACTTGTCTGTCAGTTTGTCCTACTGTGGTGACATGTTGCTGTGAGTGTTGAGGCTGTGCCACTGGTGTTTCAAACCCAGTAGGGTGCACCTGTTGCACAGGTATGAGCCTTGCTTGCAGACTGAGACAGACTAGGAAGAAGGAGGAGGCCACCCACTCTTCAAAGAATTGGCCAGGGAAAACATTATGAATAGCAGAGAAACACTGTTTGATACATTACTGCGCAAATTTATGAACAGTCCAGAAACTTTGTCCAATACAGAGGAAGAAGATGAGTCACTTAGCTTAGAAAGCTCTCAAAGTAGAACTGGGAAAGAGCAGCATTATCAGAGTAAAATCAGCCTTACTCATATGGATAAGGTAAGCTTTCGAGAATTCCATTTGCTGATGTGGCACCACTCAAATTGAGAAGAAA
>NW_006921877.1:2628171-2629206 GCF_000298275.1 Orycteropus afer afer
CGATGAAGGAGGGGAAGGCCTTCGATGAGATGGATTAACATGGTGGCTACGGCAGTGGGCTCAAGTATATAGCAAGGATCATGGAGCTGGCGTGGGATCGGGTGGTGTTTTGTTCTGCTGTGCATGGGGTTGCTATGAGTCGGAAGCGACTTAACAGCACCTAACAACAACAACAACAACAACACATTTTAATTCATTTACTGACGTGTGCGGTAGAAAAGTAACTTGGCCAAGATTCCAAAGTTAGTAAGTAAAAGTTCTAGGATATGAACCTGAACCTTGGGGGTTTTGCTTTAGAATCTACTCTCTCAAACACTATGTTACGATTATTTGTAATAATAAACTGTTGGAAACAATATAAATACTGAAAGTAGGGAATTGATTTTAAGTTACAGTCTATTTTTTAAATAGAATACTATACAGATATTAGAGTTGGCACTGTGGAAAAGTATTTATCGGTCTAGAAAAATGTTCACAATATTGAGAGAAGAGGTTATGGTATATATGATACTCCTGTTAGAAAAAACCATGTATATGTACATAGCAAAAAACTTTGCTGTGGCTGATGAGATTATGGGTGATTTATTTTCTATTTTGATTTTCATTATTGTACTCATTTTCTGAAAAGAACATGTATTATTGGTAATCAGAAAAATTTTTTAGAAGAAATAGTAATTTTATTTCTAACGAAAGATGAGAGAACACAGAAAGTTAGCATGAAGAATACAATGGTAGTAATTCTGCTACCCAAAGTCAGCTACCATCAGATTTTTGTATATAATTCCTTCAGTCTGTTCTTTACATAGATCTTTTTAAATAGCTACATAATTATGTTGTTTATATAGCCTGGTATTTTCACCTGATCACATATAATACTATAACCTTTTTTCATATTGTTATTACATATTTATAAACATAATTTTTAATGGTTGCATGTAAGTCTTGGACTACATTCTTATTTTGGGACATTTAACTTGTTTTGAAGACTTTGCTATTTGATGTAATTCTACAATGAACATCTTTTTTTTTTTTTTT
>NW_006921877.1:2629696-2631726 GCF_000298275.1 Orycteropus afer afer
TGGTTGACTGTGGTAGCCAGGTACCATCTAGTTCTTCTGGTCTCATAGTCTCATAGACTGAGGATCGCATAGTGTATCATTTGCTTGGACTACCTGCTTACAGTGAACATCTTTAGACATAATTTTTTTTCCTTTGTTCATACTTAATTCTTTAAGCCATATTCTTGGAAGTATAGTTACTGAGCAGATGGGTAGAATTTTGACAGGTGATTATGGACTACAGGAAGGAGAGGAGGGATGAAAACTTTTAAGAGTTGATGCTTGTACTTCATATGCAGCTCATCTGTTGTTGTTGTTAGGTGCCGTCAAGTCAGCTCCAACTCATTGTGACCCTATATACAACAGAACAAAACACTGCCTGGCCCTGCACCAGCCTCAAAATTCCTGCTGTACTTACTGAGCCCATTGTTGCAGCCGCTATGTCAATTCATCTTGTGTCAGTTCATCTTGTTTAGGGCCTTCCCATTTTTTTGCTGACTCTTCACTTTACCAAGCATGATATCCTTCTCCAGGGAATGATTCCTTCCGACAACATGAACAAAGTAGGTGAGATGAAGCCTGGTCATTCTCGTTTCCAAGGAACATTTAGGCTGTACTTCTTCCAGGACCGATCTTTTAGTTCTGGTAGTCCATGGTACTTGGAATATTCTTCAGCAACACCACAACTTAAAAGCATCAACTCTTCTTCGTCTTCCTTATTTGTTTTCCAGCTTTTGCATGCATAGTAGGTGATTGAAAGTACCATGACCTTAGTCTTCAAAGTGACATCGTTTCTATTTAGCTCTTTAAAGAGGTGTTTTGCAGCAGATTTGCCCAGTATAATATGACATCTGATTCTCAACTGCTGCTTCTAGTGGTATTGATTATGGAACCAGGTAGTATGAAATCTTTGACAATTTCAGTCTTTTCTCCATTTGTCATGATGCTTCTAAAGGTCCAGTTGTGAGGATTTTCATTTTCTTTTTGTTGAGGTGTAATCCATACTGCAGACTGTGTACTCTTTAGTCTTCATCAGTAAGTGCTTCAAGTCCTCTTCACTTTCAGCAGGCAAGGTTATGTCGTCTGCATATCACATGTTGTTAATGAGTCTTCTCCAATCTAGAGACCTATAATATCAGATCGTTCCACTATTAGAGATGCCGCGTGTGATCACTGGGTTAAAGAAGTAAAATAAGTAAAATAAGTAACTGTTGTAGTTTAATAAAGTACAGTTTAAAAAATCATTGCCCTACTTGGTTGCCTATAGTCTTCTCTTATCCCTTGAAATGAAAATCACCTTTTTTTTTTCATTCACTAAATATCTATAGCATGTTGATTGTACTACTTACAAGGCACTTTCCCATTCACACTTGTTTTATATTTGTATTTATATAGGTAACGAACCCCTTGAGGGACAGTTGGGTGTTTTCATCTCACCTAGCACAGTTTCTTGAATAAAATATATGTTATGTGTTTATTAGTTGAATGAAAGAAAAAAACATTATTTAGTAGCTATCTTAGGTCTTAAGTCACCCTTACATAATACTGCTATTTTGAAAGATGTTTCAGAAAGCAGGTAACATGGCTTAGAGGACACAATAGAAATTTAAAAGTGGACCTGAATTATTCATATTAATTTTTATCTTGTCCTTATTGAGTGGATTTCTGTTCCTTTGTACTCTTCTGATGTAGAACCTAGGCATAAGTAGACAGCTACCTTAGGAAAGTGATAAGGTAGCAGTGGTACTCTTTTTCTGTTGTCCAACTTCTTTGACCAGTTTAGCACTTTGAGGAAGAGGGCCAGATGTAACATAGTTTTGTTTGACTTTTGGCCACTTCTTCTTTTCCTTCATAGATTTGAAAGGGTCTGGGTAGTTTGCAGGTTGAGAATTTTTAGTTTCTTTATTTTCTGTATTATAAAGGAGGCTTACTTACTGTATTTCTTTTTTTATTTTATTTTAATTGTGATTTGGGTGAAGATTTACAGAGCAAATTCACTTTCCATACAGCAGTTCACATATACTTTGTCTCATGTCATTGACCACAGTTTA
>NW_006921877.1:2632306-2633995 GCF_000298275.1 Orycteropus afer afer
CCATCGTTGCATCTAGATGGGAGCTTGCTAGCTTTTAAGATCCCAGTCGCTACTCGCCAAAGTAGGAGGTGGAACAATGTTTTGTATAGTATATTATGCCAATTGAGCTTGATGTCCCCTGCGACTATGTTCCCAAGCCTGCAGGTTCAACTACTTGGTCCCTCTGGGTAGGTGGCTGTGACCAAGCAGTGACCACAACCTTGCCCCTTATCAGCTCTACTATACACCTGGGAATTCTGATCATTCACATGAACTTACATGACCTTTGTCTGCCAACCCTATATACGTTCTTGGATACCCTCCCCATTTCATAGACATATCTAATCGTTTAGCCTGTCCACTCATCTATCCACCCATAAACCCATGTTTGCCTTCACTGACAACACAGTATTTTATGTGCAAAAGGGTTCGTATTTGTTGTCTGTACCTCCCTTGTACCTCTCTTTTGTCTTTCTCATCCTCAATGGTGCCATATTGGTCACTCACATTTGGTATATTGCCCTTCTCTTTACCCAAATCAATACTTATCTCTATCTATCTAACAGCCTTCTTTTCCCTTCTCTCCCCTCCCACCCCTGGTAACCAACAAAGAAAATTTCCTTTTATAGATAACCCTTTCCTTAACTTTTACAATAACAGACTAATACAATATTTGTCCTTTTGTGATTGACTTATTTCACTCAGCATAATGTCCTCATGGTGTCTCTGGTTTCTTTGTTCCATGTTATTTTCTGTGCTGAGCTCATTATGTTTATGAATTGTGTTATTTCCTTTGTTGCTGTTGTTTTAGTGTATGCTGAATAGTTGTGCTTTTCCTCTTTTTTATTGTGATATGAAGGTTCCTCATTTTTCTTTGAGGTTACCCTATGATTTATAATTTTATCCCCGAGTTTAGAACAGTCCATTCTATCTTGCAACTCTCAACTTCCTTACCATTTAGAAGTTCTGTAACTACACAGTCTTTTCCCTCTTTTTGTTTGTAGTTGTCTTCACTTGCCAATTGATGTCTCTGGTTCCCTGTTTATAATCTTGTAAGCTCATTTTACTTTGGATATGTGCGTGGCTGTAGTTTCTGGGTCGTGTCATCTTGTGTATTAATGGTCAGTTGTTATTTGCTATTTTTGGTTCTCTGTTCAAAGGACTCCCTTTAGCATGTCTCGTAAGGTTGGTCTGGTTTTAACAAATTCCCTTAGTCTCTGCTTATTTGGGAATCTCCTAATTTCACCATCATATTTGAGGGACAATTTTGCTGGGTATATAATTCTTGGTTGAAAATGTTTCTCTTTCATGGTTTTATATATACCATCCCATTGCCTTCTTGCTTGCATGGTTTCTGCTGAGAAATCAGAGCTTATTCTTACTGGCTGTTTGTAGGTAACTTTTTGTTTCTTGTGCTGCTTTCAGATTCTGTCTTTGTCTTTGGTTTTGATGAGTTTGATGGTGATGTGTCTTGGTGATTTTCTTTTGGGGTCTGCCCTGTTGGGGGTTCATTGGACTTCCTGAATGGGTATATTCTCATCTTTCATCATTTCAGGGAAGTTTTCCTCCAGCAAATCTTGGACAATTTTCTCAGTGGTTTTGTTTTTCTCTTCCTGTTCTGGAATTCAGTGACATGTAAGTTATTCCTTTTGATGGTATCCCACATGAACCTTAGGCTTTCTTCATTTTGTTTTGATTTTTTTTCTGATT
>NW_006921877.1:2635299-2644575 GCF_000298275.1 Orycteropus afer afer
GAGTGTCCTTGGGGTTGCTGGAAAGCAGAACGTGTTCTTAAGCCCCAGGAATCTGCAAGAGTGCTGTCTCTTTAAACATCCAAAATAGTCAAGGCGGTTTTTAAACTTTCAAAATGGCGGCACCCTCTGGACCAGCAGAAGTCCACAGCTCAGCCCACCTTTCTCTTCACCTTCTCCGTTTGTTCCCCAGCTGTCATGCACAGTCCTCCGTGCAGTCCCTGGCTAGCAGGGTGATTTTTTAGATTAATTCTTAAGTCCTACCACCACTCGGGAATCTCCAAGCTGTCTGTGCCGACAGGATCGCTGCCAGACTGCAGCTCCATCTGTCTCCTTTTTTGGTATTTTCACGCAAATTCTTCTGCTAGTTGGGGTTTAGTCCACTTGTATATACTTCCTTCAAGGCTCAGGGGTCCAGGATTTCTTCTGTGTCTGTGTTAATTGTTTTCTCTTTTTTTTGTTGAAGAGTGTCCGTGCAGTCTTTCTGCCTAGTCCGCCATCTTGCCAGATCTCTCTTACTGTATTTCTTGTTGGCTTTTTACAGGCTAGATTTTGATGATGATGGAGAAGGGAACAGTAAATTCTTGAGGTAAGACTTAAAAAATTTTCTCTAGCCTTCTGATATTAAAAATTAAAGTATGAACTTTATACTTTTGGTTTGTAATATTTTTATTCTTAGGGCTGAGGAGAGTGCTTTTACTTAAAATTGTAAAAGTTTATATTACATTATATCCCAGAAAAAAAATTTCAAGCATTCTGTTAATAACTCCAGAGGAAGATCCCCAATAAGAAGAGAACAGAGAATTTATAAGACCCTTTATATCAGTTATCTATTGCTGTGTACCAGTACTGGCTTAACAACAACAATCTATTATTTTTCACAATTCTGTGGATTGACAGGGTCGTTTATTTTGCTGATTTTACCTAGACTCTCTTATAAGACTATATTTAGCTCGCTGATGTACTGGGAACTGGGCTCAGCTGGGATGGTTGGGTATCTCTCTCTGTGTGATCTTTTATCTTCAAGGAGACCAAACTGATGTGGTATTGGCTATAATGTTCACATGGCGTTGGCTAAAATCCAAGCCTCTGCTTTTGTATCCCATTTGCTGACATGCCATTGAGCCAAAGCAAGTCTTAAGTCCAAGTCCTGAATCAATGTGGATGGGGGGTACACAAGGGAATGGATACTGCGAGGCATTAATGTATTAATCTTGCATACTGTCTGATACCTCTTGACTCCTGTAGAACAGGAATTAGAATTTGCATCCTTGAATAATGAATCTTCATGGGCATGATATTGATGGAAGGGTTCTTCTGAGAAGGGATGGATAGTCTCATTGATGATCAATTACTTGGCTTGTTTTCAAGTGAGAAAAGCAGTAAGAGTCAAAGGAAGATAACCTTGACTTCAGCCTGCTTTCCTTCTTTCAAAAGTTGAAAATATTACCCAAGTGTTCTCTACATTGTAGTGTAAGATATATTTGATGTATAATTAACATAAAACAAAGGAACCCTTTAAAAAATTATTTATATGAGTGCCCAGATTTCATTTCATTTATTCATTGGTTAGTTTTATTTTCATTGCAGAATTTTTAAATGCTGCATTACAGACAGTGCAAGTGCATCTTCATTTCACTTTAGACATTTAGAACCTTCCCTTTAGACAAAGACTGTTTCTAGAAATAATGTATTTGCAAGTGTATGTAGGTACAGATAAATGCATATGTGTGCATCTGTGCACACTCATAATATCCCCAGTTTTTGTTTTCACGTAAAGGATATCCATATAACAAGTTGCTTGCCATTGTCTGGTTTTATAGTGCTTAGTATAGTCAGCAACATCTTTGATATTTTTTCTATAGTAATGTTTAAAATTAATACTTGTATTTGTAGCTACTAATTAGTTGCTAAGCCCTGGCAGATACTCTTGGAAACACCCACCATAAGTTGGCCACTGTGAAGAAATAGTTGGAAATAACAGTAACTCTCCAAGAGGGTTCTTGACAGTTTACCTTAGTAAGTCTCAAAAAATGTGATGAGGGGAAGAGATTTCTGGAGAAGGATAGACTTTTAAACTGCTTTAATGGGAATTCCTTCCATTGAGAACCTCTCATTACAGTGATCCACCACCTGTCTTGTCAGTTTTATTGTACTGTGGTGGCTTGTATGTTGCTCTGATGCTTGAAGTTATGCCACTGGTGTTTTGAATACTAGCAGGGTCACCCTTGGTGGACAGGTTTCAGCAGAGCTACTAAACTAAGATAGGCTAGGAAGAAAGGCCTGTCAACGTACTTCCAGAAATTAGCTGATGAAAACCTATGGTTCACAACAAGAGTATTGTCCAATATAGTGCTGGAAGATGAGCCCCCTACGTTGGAGTGGCTGCACTACACAGTGGGTGCAACAATGGACTTGGTATTGTAAATGCTGAACCCTATTAAAAAAACTAAACTCACTGCTGTCAAGTCGGATCTGATTCATAGCAACCCCTCCTTGGGTTTCCAAGGCAGTATCTCTATGGAAGTAGATTGGCCAACCTTCCTTCCAAGGAGTGGCTGGTGGGTTTGAACCACCAGCATTCTGGCTGGCAGTCAAATGCCTTAGCTACTATGCCACTAGAGCCCTCTATACCTGTGGTTGAAAACCCATTTTGGAATGGGTTTTTCTTGTTATGTTAATGAAGTATTAGTATAGGATGTGTTGGCAGTCTCTTTTGAGATACAAAAAGAGCAAATTAGATGTGGAGAAGCAAGCAGAGATGAGGGAAGATAGATGTCACATCACATAAAGATCACCAAAGAGCCAAGGAATAGAACTGCAGAGAGAGTGACCTTCCCCCCCAGAACTGACAGAGAAATCCTTTCCCTAGAGCCGGTTCTCTGAATTTGGACTTCTAACTTCCTAAGCTGTGAGAAAATAAATTTCCATTTTTAAAGCCACCCACTTGTGATATTTCTGTTATAGCAGCACTAGATAACTAAGACACCAACGATCATGAAGATGGCGCAGGACTGGACAACATTTTATTCTGTTATACATAAGGTAAGGTCACCGTGAGTCAGAGCTGACTGGATGGCCAACTAACAACAAGTATAATGATAGATGCTAATGGTGGAACTGTGTTATTCATATGAATGGCATGGAGGCAACCAGTATTCTTATTTATACCTGACAGTTAACTCTAGGTCTGATCATTGCTTCCATTTCCGCAAAATCCATTAGTCACAGATTATATGCAAATCTAAAGAGAGGTTCATTTGTCCTTTCCCCTAATTTAAAAAAAAACTGTAACAAATCATCTTACCAAGTGGGTCATTATACTTGAGAGAAGGATCACCTAATGTCTTTATTTGACTAGAAATACATTTTTTTAAATAATTGGAATGTTTCATGATGGTCAGTGAGTGGAAACTTTACTTGCAGTGTAACTGTAAATTCAGTGTTACATCTCCTTGATAGATGCAACTTTTGACACTTACAACTTATCTCTTTTCATCTTATGCTTTACTTTGTTCAAGTATTGTTTCTGTTTTATTTTCCAGACATCTATAAAATAATTTTTAAAAGTATTAAGCCTTTGAAATTTTAGGTACAGTATCAGGGTTATTAGTATCTTTGTTGTTGTTGGTTGCCATCTACTTGACCCCTGACTCATTGCAACCCCACGTACAGAGACAAAAAACAGTGCCCAGTCCTTTGCCATCCTTATGATCAGTTGCAGATCAGACTGTCATGATCCATAGGGTTTTCACTGGCTGATTTTTTGGAAGTAGATCGCCAAGGCTTTCTTCCTACTCCACCTTAGTGTGAAAGCTCTGTTGAAATCTGTTCAGCAGCATAGCAACATGCAAGCCTTCACTAAAAGACGGATAGTGGCTGTGCATAAAGGTCGTTGCTTAGGACAAAACACTGGGTCTCCTGCACAGAAGGAGAGTATCGTACCTCTGAATGACTAGTGTTCCCTATTAGTATATAGAATAGTGGTTTTCAGAGTTAAATGTGCATACAAATCCACTTAGGGTTCTTGATAAGAAGATTCTGATTCATTGGGTCTAGGTCAGGGCCCAAGATTTTACATTTCTAATAGGTTCCTAGATAATGCTGCAGCTTTTGGTCCTCAGACCACACTTTGAGTAGCAAGAATCTAGACCACTCATTCTTGAGATTCAAGGTAAATTGTTGCTTTAGGTGCTGTTGAGTCAGCTCCAACTCATAGCGACCCTGTGCACAACAGAATGAAACACTGCCTGGTCCTGTGCCATCATCACAATCCTTGCAATGCTTGATTCCATTGTTGTAGCCACTGTATCAGTCTGTCTTATTGAGGGTTTCCCCCTTTTTCTCTGACTCTCTACTTTAACAAGCATGATAATCCTTCTCCAGGGAATAGTCCCTTCTATCAACATTATCAACATGAGCAAAGTAGGTGAGACAAAGTCTAGTCATTCTCATTACATTCTGGCTGCACTTCTTCCAGGACAAGTTTGTTTGTTTTTCTGGCAGTCCATGGTATTTCCAGTATTCTTTGCCAATGCCACAACCAAAGGCATCAGTTCTTCTATGGTCTTCCTTATTCATTGTCTAGCTTTCACATGCATATGAGGCGATTGAAAATACCGTAGCTTGGGTTAGGCACGCCTTAGTCTTTAGTGACATCTTTGCTTCTTAACACTTTAAAGATGTCTTTTTTTGCAGCACACTTGCTCAGTGCACTATGACGTCTGATTTCTTGACTGCTGCTTCCATGGGCATTGATTGTGGATCTAAGTAAAATGAAATCATTGACAACTTCAATCTTTTCTCCATTTATCATGATGTTGCTTCTTGGTCTAGTTGTGCACATTTTTGTTTTCTTTATATTGAGATAATGTGTAAATTTTAAGTCTCTTATTTCAGCTTAGGTCACTTGTTTTCCTTAGGAGTTTATAGTATCTGATTTATAGTATATTTTGTATCCTAGAAACATACCATTTGCCCTTGAACTGAATGAAATTCCATATTTGCCCATCTTTCTATTTTGTCTCTCTAGTTATTTTCAGAAATTTTGAAAATTCTTGTAGTCGAATTGGTTGAGACTTTCTAATCTATGAAAGAGCAGTATAAAGCAGCTCTAATTTAATAACTGGTTTAACTCTACAAGTTTTGTGAGATTTACCTTTATCTCCCAAAAACACTCTCTGCCCAAAGTTGATAGTATCTGTGCTATCCTGTGATGATAAGAAGAAGAAAATTTATATCATTCAGAGAACAAAATAGTGTTTTAGAATTAGGTCTTTCTTTCATAGTGTTTGGGGTAGCAAACAGGATTTATCTGCCTATTAAGTAGAAATTGTATGGAGGAATAGATTGCATTTCCTTGATCAAAAAGGTAAAGTACATTAAGTCATAATTTAAAACTATCCCTAAGCTCAGAGTGGTACTGACAAGGGCAGTCAGCTGTCCTTATGAGATATCCACCTTTTGTTGGACTGTCTGTTAAGTGATGGTAATAGAGACATCAGAAAACCTGACAAATAATGTCATGGGTTTCTTAAGTTTTGTAGAATGCTGTTGTTATCTCTATTTCTTTATGATGCTTTTCCCTTTTTTTCTGTTGGCTGTTCAGTTTTCTGTTCAGAGGGAAATAGGTATAACAAGGGTGATAATTTAAAGTAATTCCTTTTTTCTTTTTCAGGTGTGATGATGATCAGATGTCTAATGATAAGGAGCGGTTTGCCAGGTAATGTGGTATAGCATCTTGATCCGTGTTGTGGGACGAGGCAATTTGAGCATACTGAATGTTAATTTTATATGAACAAGAGTGAATTTCTCTATTCAGTTTCTTTCGTATTCTGAAAGCTGACAAAACTGAGTCTTCTTAGTATCATTTATGTTCAAGTAACATGATTTCAAATTAATGGTGTCTGTGACACAGTGAGTTTTATGTATGTGATAGATAGCTACAGCAGTATGCTATCTGGTGTCCTCAGGAACACAAACCATATGGATTTCTTGGTTGTATTTATCATTAAATAGGTCTACAAAATCTATATACTTAATGGTTTTAGTCTTTTCAAAATGGCAAAAGAGAACCAATTTTTGTGGAGATTGAGGCTATGTTGATAAGGCTTTTGATTGAAGTAAACTTAACTGTGTTTAAATTACCTGTCAAGATAATGAAAAGACTGTCTTTTATTAAACAATAAATCCTTCTCAACTCACATGCCAGTTTTGTTTTCAGAAAGCTTACACTCTGTGTTATTAAGCAGTGAATTATATGTATTTTAAAAATTAAGTTTGCAGTCACTTAAGAAAAATGAAAATGCATTATTTTAAAATCTAGTATTTAACTGAGCAATGAATTATTCATTTATTTATTGATTTTCCAATTTAGTTATTCACTGCTGCCACTACTAGTCCAGGAACCATATTTTCTGAACCACTGATGTAGAGGGCCAGGAATATCAGGCAGAGTCGTTTAAAACTACTCTGAAGTAGTGTGATGCCATCATGGGCTTTGCACTAGAGGAATAATATATAAAATGCTTTGTAGGGATATTTCTGTGGTAGCAGTATATAGGATAGATTGAAGAGAAGCACTGCAGCTGAGGAGGTGGGTTGGAGTCTGTTGAAATAATAATAGCTATACAATCATGAGGGTCTGAGCTAGAGTGGTGTTAATGACAAGAGGAAAAGAAGGCATGAATTTAAGAGGTTTTTGAAGAATTTCTTTGTCAAAGCTACTTCAAGATACTTGTAAAGTCTCTAGAATATGAACATCTCTAAAATGAGATTTTAATTATGAATATTTTTAGTTTTTTAAGTTGCATTGGGAAGTCAAGCCATCAAATAGTAGTGGTAGTGTATAGGTTCATAATCTCTTGACTGAAATTCCAAAAAGCTATGAAAATGTGACATGCTATTTTAGTCTTCATTTGTTTTGCTTAATGTGAATATTTATACATTGATACATTTCAGTCAGAAATAACTAAAATGGATAAGGGTCAGTAGGAATAGGAGTAATAGGGATTTTAGATGTTTAACTTTCAAACAACAGAGCTTACTTGTTTGTTTAAAGTATAATTTGCTAAACTATTTCACTTCACATATTCTTGAAAATTCAATAGAGGGGCTTCATAAGCTAAGAAAGTACAAATGTTCTCACCTTTTTTGAAAGAATGATTTGTAGTTTGCTAAGGAATTAGCAAGAAAAGATAACCCAGTGAACGTTAAATTCTAATGTTTGTTAGTTCTCTTTCTATTCTTCGCAGAATATATACATACATTTTTACATGGTTCTCATTGTTCATTGTTACTATGTTATTTCATGTGTTTTTTTTTGCTGATCATTTTATAAAAACTTTTCCATATATACTGTTTAAGTCATTGTACTTGTTATTTTTAATAGCTTAAATAGTCTTTCAGCCTCTTACTGTCATGGTTTGAAGTTAGACATTTAATTTGAGGCTTTTAATCTATACATATATATATTATAATACATGTACTTAAATATGTGTGTGTGTGTGTATGAGTGATACATTTTTTTAAAATTATGATTTGTGTTAAAGTTTACAGAACAAATTCATTTTTCATACAGCACTTCATATACATTTTGTCTCATGACACTGACTACAATTCCCCACAGTGTAACAGCTCTCTTCCCACTTCTCCCCGTAGTTACCTCTTCCCTGTGTCCTTCCCTCCCATGCACTCCTGACCCCCAAGCTGTCTCCCTGTGCAAACACTGCCCCTTTGTTCTCCCATGATTGATTATCCCAAGGAGTATATCTACTTGATGTAAATGTTCACCTCATGTATGTATGTATTTTATACACACAGACACATGCAGGTATGCATCACTTAACATTCATGATATGTTCTATGAAATAGGACAATTTGGACATTATGTGAACACCTATTAAAACCTTATGGGAGCCAGTTGTCCTCATTGCTGCTGCTGCTGGTAGAGGCAGGGAGGAATGAGTGTCTGGGTAGACAGCAACAGCAGCAGCTGCTGAGGTGGTGGGGCTAGGAGTATAGAGGAAGTGAGAAGGCAGAGAGGGAAGAACACTGGTCCTGCCTGCAGTTCTGCCCACATGAACAGCAGGAACAACCCAGGCCCTGCAGCTTCTGCTGCCACCACCACTGCCATACTGTGTGCCTACCAGACAAAACTTGAGGGCCCATGCCTAGATACATGTCCTCTGCCCAACCTGCCTGTGTCCCACCTGTGGTCCAGTGCTGCAGGAGTCTGAGTTGGGGGTTTAATGGTTTAAAACCATTAGGAATAAGTAATAAAGAAGAGCTGTTTTCCCTTTTAAAACAAAAGTCTTATGTGACCACGGATTTATATGTGATTGGATGTTACCTGAATGGATATTAGGAGACACGTACCTGTGTGCGTGAATATATTTGAAATTGAGTGTACACCTATTCAACAATTTCTACATGTATAGTTCAGTGACATTGGTTACATTCTTCATATTATGTCACCATTCTCTCTATCTTTCCCATACTGTTTCACCACCATTGACTTAGACTAACTGTCTCATAAATTACTCATCTGTACTTTAGAGTTACTGTTGTCAGTTTGATCTGCTATAGATAATTCTTTAAAAGATTGCTGTGCTCGAGGTGAGCATTCTTTATTAATGCACCTAAAATTGTTGTTTGAAGATGACTTCAAGGGGTAGTTTCAGTTCAGGGTTTAAAAATTTTCTCAGGGCAACAGATTCAAGGATTCCTTTAGCCTCAGTAGATCTAATAAGTCTGGATTCTGTAAGAAATTGGAAATTCTGTCCCACATTTCCTTCCCCCTCTTGATCAGTGCAAATTTATTAGGTCTTTGATAAAAACATTCTATAATGGTAGTCACCAGCCACTCCTCAGAAGGAAGATGGGGCAATCTACTTCCGTAGTGATGCTGCCTTGGAAACCCAAGGAGTGGTCGCTATGAGTCGGGTCCGACTCGATGGCACATAACAACAACAACAACAACAACATAATGGTGGCTGGAACCATCCAGTTCTGGGCTCATGACAAAGGCAATAGTTGATGGAGGCAACTAGTCTTGCAGTTCTGTTTGTTCCTGGGTCTCCTTTCTCTGCTACCCCAGGCAAATAGAGATCAATTGTTTTATCTTGGATGGATGCTTCCCAGGTTTTAAGATCCCAAGCACTAGTCACCAAACTGAGGGAGGTGGAGGTAAAATAGAAACTCTTAAAAACAGAAACCTCATTTGTAATTTTATTTATATAATTTGTCTTAGCAAAATTGGTTTGTTATTTTTTCTCGAAC
>NW_006921877.1:2644675-2685131 GCF_000298275.1 Orycteropus afer afer
TTTTTTTTTTTTTTTTTTTTAATTTTAGAATAGCACATATGTGTATCATGTTCTTTCCAGATTGGGATAAGTTTGTGAGAATGATATTCCTGCATTTCTGATTGGTTCTCATTAAATTCTGTATATCCTTAGTTTCTACAGAGATTGATTAGCAAAATGCTTTCTGTGTTCTGATTATTTTAAATGACAATAAATATTGACCTTGGCTTTTTATGTGGACCTTTGCCCTGTAAATTACTTTTTCTTTATCCTAACAGGTGGCTTTGTGGAGTTACAGGCAAGGTTCTTGCCCATATTTCCATTTTCCCCCCTTCTCTGCCTCTTTTCGATTTTCTTTTCTTCTTCTTCATTCCTCTTCTTTCTGTCATTTCTTTTTATTTTAATTTTAGCTTAGTTCATTAATTCTGTTTTTAGGTCGGATGACGAGCAGAGCTCTGCGGATAAAGAGAGACTCGCCAGGTATGAGAACAGTGTCTTTTAGCATGATGCAGCAGATGCTGCTACTTTCTCTAGCCTTTTTCCTATTCTGTTTTCTACCTCTTTCTCTTTGTGTTTGTTTGTATCTTTGGTAAGAGAGGACCAAAAAAAACCTCACTGCCACTGAGTCAATTCGACTCATAGTGACCCTTCCTTGGGTTTCCAAGGCAGTATCTCTACAGAAGTAGATTGCCCAATCTTCCTTCCGAGGAGTGGCTGGTGGCTTTGAACCGCCAGCCTTCTGGTTAGCAGTCAGATACCTTAGGCACTATGTCAGCAAGAGTTCTTTTTCAGTTTGTGTGTAATATGAAATTTGGCTTCTCCCATATGAAAATAGGTGCTTTGTAGTTTTTTCTTGGTCTCAGCACTAAAGTTTCATAGAACAGAAAGCTTTTAGAAACAATGCATCTATGCCAAAATGTTTTAGCAGGGAAATACTCTTCATCAGAAAACCAACAAATATATCTGTGTTCATGATTAGTTCTCACAATTTACTCTACATCTCTAGAACTCTCACTTTCATTTTCATATGTAGACTCACTGGCATTACTTTGTTTTAACAGTGCTGTTTTGCTTTGGTGATTGAATTTTGTGGTTTCCCAAAAAAGTTTAGCAGCCTTAATAGGCTATTGAGAAAATCAGCTTTCTGGACTTCACGTGTCAGAAATCTTTCAGATACTAGGAAGGTAGATACATTAAGTTTATGTGTCTCAGGCAAAATAATTAAGTGCGGACCTATGTGGTGAGGCTTTTTTGCTGTTTGGAAAGGAGACTCTAGAGTTCTTTTTCTGCTCTGTTGTTGTCCATAGTGTAAGAAATACTATGCCCATGCTTTTCTGATGGAATGGTGGAATTGTAGAAGCACAAAAAGAGGGTATAACTAAGGGAATTCTTTGATTCTCTTGATTTGGAATGATTCAGTAAGAGATGGATCATTAATGCCAACAATTACATTTGCTGATCTCTCCCACCTCCCATTATCTATCACTTAACTCCTTTAGCTGAACTGTAAGCTCCTTTTGCTGCCATTTCAACCCAGTCCCCCTACTAAGCTTTTCATTCTTCATTAAAACTGAAATGGGATGGTATGATGAGAAGAGCATTGAATTGGGAAAGAGGGAAACCTTTGGAAAAGTAACTTAATCATTTGACTTTAATTTCTCTAAAAAAGAGTTTTATGTCAGATTAATAGTGTACTTTTTCTTCACTTTTGCCACAGATGTTTTGTTAAAACAGAATCCTTATGCAGTGAGTTGGGATCAGCTCAATGGCAGTAGGTTTGGTTTGGTTGCTTAAGTAGAAATGGAAGTAAGTAAAAAGATTAAGTAGACATGGAAAGGTGGCATGTTGTTTGGTAATCTCCTTGAGGCTTTCCCTTGGAGGAGACTGAGGAGAACCTACAAGGCTTTTAAAAAATCCAATTTGAAAACTACTACATTTTAGTAGTGATCAATTTTGAGGAAGGCAGTGTTAGAGATGTGGTCTGGTTAGCCTAATTAGATCCAAATTGTGTATTTTCAGGTCTTTCAGCATTCTACCTAATCTACTCCCACCTCCCAGTTCACTTAATTCCAAATTGGGGCCCCATGGGGACATCTAGTAGATGGTATCTTACAACCTCTTGAAAAGCTCAGTGCCTTGGCACTAGATTCATATATATAAAGTGGGCTTTTGTGAAGTGGGAAAAATAAAACTTCAGAATCTTCCAATTTTGCCTTCCAGTGTTGGGAGTAAAGGAGAAGCTTAAAATGAAGTAACATTTTATCTGAACTATTGAATCTTACATCAGGTGTTGGCCAGCATAATTGTATTAGAAAAAATTGATCATTTCATATTTCTTTACAACATGAATTAAGATGTTGAATTAGCCTTTAAAATGTTTTATTAGTAAACATGGAGTCAACCAAACAGATTATTTGTCTCTCAGGAATTTAAGCAAGTTAAATCAACATTTTTTAATACTACCATTTCTTAGAACATTTTTTTCTTTTGTTCTGAAGCAGTGGTAATTTATATAGGAAGTGAAGTTTCTAGGAGCTAAAAGAATTGCTGGCGTCTGCTTGTTCTCTTTCTGTCCTGTTAGTTTCTATTCCATGCTTGCTCTGCATGAGAAAGTTGCAACCCTTATTGTAACTTCTGAGAATTAAATGCCACTAAATCTAAATACCACATTTTTCAGCAGCTTACTGTATCCATCCATGTTGTTCCTGTTACCAAATGGCCAGATGTGACCATCTGGGTGGGTTTCTCCTCTCTCTCTCTCCATGCAGGGAAAATCATAGTGAAATTGAAAGGCGGCGACGAAATAAGATGACAGCCTACATCACAGAACTATCAGACATGGTACCCACCTGTAGTGCCCTGGCTCGAAAACCTGACAAGCTAACCATCTTACGCATGGCAGTTTCTCATATGAAGTCTTTGCGGGGAACTGGCAACACATCCACTGATGGCACCTATAAACCATCTTTCCTCACTGATCAGGTCTCTGGGACCCACAGCTCTGAGGGATTCTAGAACCTGGGTGAATCTGTTACAAGTTTTGTTCTTTTTGAGACAGATGACTATAACCCTGAGTAGTGCATTATAGAGATCAAGGCAGAACTGAGTTTGTAGACATCTTAAAGGAAAAGAATTCAGCTGTTCAGGAAAAATTCAAACCATGAGAAAGTGAGTTGCTCTAAAAGTGGACACTTAGCTTCTTTTGTTTGATCCCTAGTTACAGCATTTACTAGCATTTAGGGCAGTGAGAAGTAGAGAAGACTGGTGAAACTATTCAGCAAGCTGGTAAGTATTTGAGAATTTGACTCATGAATACCACCACAGGGTAGAAGAGGAATGATAGAAGCACAAAAAGAGGGTATAACTAAGGGAATTCTTTGATGACAATCTTGATTTTTCTTTTGCATCCTTGTTAAATTTTTACTGAACAACTGCTAAGTCCATGGGAGTAGTCCTCTTATTAGGTTTTAGGGTTATAGAGAATGGAAGAATCTATTTGTTGTCCCTGAAGCATCTTTCACTTTTAGTGATGAAAAGTGTCAATCAGTTGTTGCTCAGGGACATGATCTGCTGTTACATTTGATGCAATGTGAGAAATGTAAAGAAGGCAGAAACGTATCCCGTCTTTCAAGAATTTAGTCTTGAGTATAATATGTGATTGGCAGGATAAACACATAAGTGAAAAATAGAATATATATGGAATTCGATAAATCTGTATTGGAGGAATGGTTAAAGAGAATGAAATGACCAAACCAGGTAAAGATGGTCAGGGAAGATTTCTAGGCATAAAGAAGCCATGTTCTATTTTGTTTATTAAAAATAAAACAATGCTCATTGCAGGAAAGGAAAAAAAAAAAAAAAAGGAAAATCCAGGAATGTAAGGAAAGGGGAAAAAAATCTATCAGTAATTTTACCATTCTAATCAAAAGATTAGGAGGAAGGCATAAGAACAGGTTCCCAAGAAGGGGGATAATATTTGAAAACACATGTAGCACAGATTTTGTAGGTATGTACATTGAAAGAGTCTACTGGTTCCAAAGTACACATGTAGACATTGATTTAACAAACTGCAGGTTAAAACACCTTTTATAGACAAGGCAGTTGCTGTGAGCTGTGAGGAATATAAAGATAAAAGTTAGTCACTGATGGAGATAGGCATGTGAAAAAGTAATAATACAAACACAACCAGTCCTATAAACAACATGCAGTAATACATCCTGTAGTTGTACAGATACAGAAAAACGAATTTGGGGAATAGTATAGATTTTGGCAAGTGCAGGAGCAAAACCATAGAGGTATGAGAGTGATTGGATTATTCAAGAACATTCAGGTATTTTAGTATGCTTTGGGAGATGACAAGAGAAGGCTTGGGCTGTTTTTTGGGAATATTTAGGTGTTTAAGAATTTAGATTTTAAATTGTAGTCAGTGTTGAGTCATCAAAGATACATTAGTAGATCTGGTAACATTTTAAGGATGGGTTAGAGTGAAAGCAGGGAGACTACTTTATTAGGCTTGGTGTAAGATGACTAGAACAGTGACATAGTATTGATAAGACTGAATTATCACTGGAATGTAAAGGAAAATAGATTTTGAGATTTTTAGCCTAGGTGGAAGGTGATGCTATTAACTAAGAAGGAGAATCCTGGAAGAGTGCAGAAGATTATGTTTTAGAGGGGGCAAATAATGAGTGTGGTTTTAAGATGTTGAAATTGAGTTGCTGGTAGAATATCTATCTGAATGTTCAACATATTCTTGGAGTTTTGGTCTGCTAAAAGTACAAGGGAAAAAAAATTAGGCAAGTCTAGGGATATAGCCTTGAGTATCATTTTATAGTGGGTGGTCATAGATGTGATTGTCCGTGAAGAGAGTATGGTATGAATAGAAAAGACCTAAGATAGAACCTTGAAAAATTATCTACATTTAAGACTTGCACAAAGCCTGAAGCAGAAAAGAAACATTTGGCAAAGAAGCAAAAGTTGAAGTGCAGTGTCATAGAAGAAAGAAGAATATACAGTTTAAACAATAGAATGGGCACCATTGTGGTAGAATAAAATGAAGACCCGAGAAAAAGGATTTGAGTGGCAAATAGGAGGACATTGTAAACTCCTAAAAACATTAAGACAGTGTTTTAGAGTGAAGATTCCAGTGGGATTGAGAAAAATGAAAAGTCAGAAAAATAGAGCCAGTAAATATAACATTAGTCTTAGTGTAAGCTTCGCACTGAAGAAGAGATATGAATTGGGCAAAGTTGAGGGAAGGTTTGTATAGATTTGAGGAAATTTGGTCATGTTGATAGGGCTAAGGGGAAAGAAAGAGAAAGTAGGAATATTTGTAGAGGAAGATCCTAAAAAGAGATGGGAGAGGGATCTCAAATAATTGTTAGTGGTAAACCTTTTTATTACCTATTTTGAGTCCTGGGATAAAGAGGAGGAGGTGGATAGTAACAGAAATTGAGGAACTGTCTGTTGGTAGAACTATCTTAATCAGTGAAGATAATTTCAGTTAGGGTGTAAGGTTATAGCTGAGGATCAGGTATGGCCTGAAGAGTCTTGGTTCTTCACATGAATAGAAATACTTGATTTTCTGTTGTTATTCTTGTTATGTGCCATTGCTCTCATAGCGACCCCTCCTTGGGTTTCCCGGGCAGTATCGCTACGGCAATAGATTGTCCCATCTTCCTTCCGAGGAGTGGCTGGCTGGTGGGTTTGAATCGCCAGCCTTCTGGTTAGCAGTCAAGTGCCTTAGGCACTACACCACTAGAGCTGCGTTGATTTTCCAGAGTTCAATATTAATTTATCTTTTTCTTTTTTTTCCTTGGGCAGGAACTAAAACATTTGATCTTGGAGGCAGCAGATGGCTTTCTGTTTATTGTCTCATGTGAGACAGGCCGAGTGGTATATGTCTCTGACTCCGTGACCCCTGTTTTGAACCAGCCGCAGTCTGAATGGTTTGGCAGCACACTCTATGATCAGGTGCACCCAGATGATGTGGACAAACTTCGTGAGCAGCTTTCCACTTCTGAAAATGCCCTGACAGGTGAGCATTTCAGTAGATGGAAATTAATGGGAAGTCTTTATTTTTTTTTTTCCCGGAAGCAGAAGAGGTCTTTTAGCTCCTAAATTGGCTTGGTGACTCTAGTACAGTTTCTTGTAATTTCTCCCTCAATGAGTACAGTTAGCTTTTTTTATACAATTGCAGGTTATTTACTTTGTAGCTCTTCCTTAGAAAATGTTATAATAGTGATAATGTGCATATAAAAGCTTATGTTTTTTCTTAATATTAGTGTAGATAAAACAGTGAAAAAAATCAGACTTACAGTTTTTTTTTTTTTTTTAACATTCTAAATGAAATCTACTATGCTTCCATCTCATGTGTGGGTAATTACCAAGTAACTTTTCTTTTCCCTTGTACTTGGCTTTGTGTTCTGTGATAACAGGTTTTTATTTTATTTTAGTGGGGGTGCTTATTGGTCACTGTTACAAAAGTTTTTTGTTGTTGTTTGATTAGTTTTTGTATCTATACTCTTTTTCTGGCTTATTCTTTTTTTTCCCCTTCCAATTTTAATGCTGTTTAGCCCTTTGCCAGAGTTTGGCTAAAGGAAACAAGTCACATCTAATCCTAAGCAACTCTGGAGAAAAGTTTAAAGGGGGAAGCAGGTTAAAATTGGGAGTTAAAATGAAATATGAGAAATTCTGTTTAGTTATGTACATGTTGGTATTTAGTTTTTCCCTCTTATGTTTTCATTAATTTCATTTTTCTAGTTCTTCCTTTTCCCAAAATTCACCCTTGGTTTCTTTATAATTCCAAAAAAGGCGTAGGGCAGCATCTTCTGACTTCCTCTAGTCTCATGAGGGGGAAACAGAGTCACCACCAATAGCCCAAGGCTTATTCCTGTGAAGCCAGACATACCACCACCCTCCAACCTTTTTACTAATTCTGACAGTAGCCTTCCCTTCTGTGGCACTCAGTACCTCTTTGCTGGGTTCGATATTTCATTGCAGTGGCCACACAGAACTCAAAGACAGTACTCATGATTATGGAGTTTATTAGGGAAGTAATAGGCTACAAATCAGGTTCAGGAATATACTCAGGATATAATTCTTTAGTCAGGACAGTCTCCCCTGTGCTGTGCCCTCTGGCTCACCTCTCTGGCACTTGGCCTGTGCCCTGCTCAGGGAAGTGTTAAAAAGCTTTTAGCTCTGCTGATAGGGACACCTACGTGCACTCCACTCCACCAGTCAGCCTCCTGCTCAAGGGCACTCAGCTTTCTTGTTCCATGGGCCAGAAAGCCTACTGTTCTGTCTCCTGCCTCTTGGTTCCTCTCCTGCCATGTCTCAGCCGGGCATCTCTGCCGGGCATCTCTTCAGCTAGGAAGGTCCATTGTGAGGATCTCGGGTCCAAGGACGTGCTCCACTTCACCTCCAGCTCTTCTCTCTTGATGGCAGTGAGATCCCCTTTTCTGCCTCTAGGAAAGCTCATTTTAAGACGGGCAAAGTGACAAAACTAACCAATCCCAGCATCAGAATTCTACACACCTTATTTGCTTGGTCCCACCCAGTAATGTGATGGAAGTTACATTTTTTAGCCATACCAAGTAATTCACTGTACCACAGTAATAAGCAGAAGGAACAATGTTGGCTTGAGATAAATGTGCTTCTATAGCATATAAAATTGTTTTTAAACCAATGACATTCATTCAGTGTATGTGTGTGTATAAAAGTTATCAGGTAGAAGACTATGTATAGCCTTGCCCCTTACTTGCCAGCACTACTCCCCTACTCGTGTTTCATTTGCATAAGGCTGTTTTCAGTACTGCCTTTGAACTTAAGATGATATTCATTGATGGAAATTGAGGTATTTTAGGCTTGAAAAAAATTCCATCCTCTGGTTGGTTTATTCTGTTAAAAGCAAGGAGATTATAGAGCATGAATAGGATGCTTGCTTCTTTTTGCCTCCACTATTCTCCCCGACAACTCCCCTCCCCCAGACATACACACACACACACACACACACAAGCATACATTCCACACGGCTCTTCACTTCCTTCTCCAGGGCGCATCCTGGATCTAAAGACTGGAACAGTGAAAAAGGAAGGTCAACAGTCTTCCATGAGGATGTGTATGGGTTCAAGGAGATCATTTATTTGCCGTATGAGGTAAGTGTCAGGCTGAGAATTAGGACATAGGACATTGGAGGAACCAAGAACTAAGGGTTTGATTCCTGGTCAGAGGAGGTAAACTTTTAAATGCAAGTTCCATTTGAATTAAATTTAACACTCAAGACCCAGATGGGTTGTAACACAGAATAAAGTGTTTGGTAATGGAACTAACATTTACTGAACTCTTCTAGGTTGGAACCTGTGATATAGATGCTTTATGTCTGTTACCTCATTTTATCCTCACAACTGATTTGTGATTGTTGTTTTGCCAATGAAAAAGCAGACTGAAAGAAATTAACCCTCTAAGATTGCATAGATAGTATGTGATACAGGATTTTATTTTAATTCATATTTATCTGACTCCAAAACCTGTATTTTTCCCATCATGAGGCAACAACCATGTACTTAGACCATTTCTGCATTTTGTTGTTGTTGTTAGAAATGTAAGCCTTCCATATATCTTTCCATCAGTATTTATCAATTTATGCTATACATTTTAGGATTCCGTAAAAAGTATGATGGTCCTTTTTGTATAGGGAGAAAAAAATACCTCAAAATTGCAAAATAAATGCTGGTTGTGTAATGGAAATTGGCTATATTGTACTAAGAAGATGCTCAATAGAAATGATGAATAGGCTATTAGGAAAGATTTCCTGGGAGAAGCACAGAATTGAATATTATGTGGCTTAGTGGTTTAGAGTGGACTCTAGATTTGGACTGCTGGATTTTAATACTAGCTTTGCCACTTACTATCTCTAAGACCTTGGGCAAATTCATGATTACCCTTTGCTTTGGTTTCATCATCTAAAATTGGGGGTAATATTGATACCGACCTCTTGAAGTTATGAGAATTAGATGAATTAATACATGTAAAGGTGCTTAAAATAGTTCATGGCACATTAAACTCTATATAAATTTTCATCTATTATTATAATTTAAAAAAATAAGACAGGGAAAGTAGAGAGCATGGGAGAGTGTGTCCCATTATGTAGAATGGCTAATGCAAAGATGTAGGCAGGAACAAGATAAATAGTAATGAAATACAGCAAATAAATTAGGTTGCAGTTAATGTAGAGCAAAAAACAAAACAGTTTCCATCAAATCACTTCCAACTCCATGATGACCCATGTGTGTCAGAGTAGAACTGTTCTCACAGTGTTTTCAATGGTTGATTTTCGGGAAGAAGACTGCCAGGTCTTTCTTCCTAGGTGCCTCTGGGTGAGTTTGAACTGGCAGCCTTTTGCTTAGCAGCTGAGTGCATTAACCATTTGCACCACCTAGGGACTCCTAGTGTAGAGCAGGAGTTAGTAAAACCATAGTCTTTCATTTGTAAATACGGTTTATTAGAACATATTTATGCTCATTTGTTTATATATTATCTATGGTTGCTTCTGTACTGTAATGGTAGAATTGAATAGTGGCAACAGAGACTGTATGGCCCATAAGGCTGAAAATATTTACTATCTGGCCCTTTATACAGAAAATTTGCCAACCTCTGATGTATATCTGCTTGAAAAAGATGTGGCAGTATATACTTCTATAATGACTGTAGTCTTGGAAACCTTGGGGGCAGTTCTACTCTGTCCTAGAGGGTCTCTGAGTCAGAATCATTCGACAGCAATGGGTTTGGTTTTTGATCTGATATATGTAGAAGCTTTGCATTTGAAGAGTATGTGGGATATTTTTATTTTAATTTCTAAGACATTTTTAAGTTTTAGAAATACCAAATCTGACTTGCCATAATCCTTCCTTTTTTAGCAGCCTTATTACCAATTAGCTGGGTCTAGTTGTATCCAAAACCTATTATTTGGCTGCTACTAATGGAAAGTTCTTTGCTTCCATAGCCTAACTGCTTTTAATATCTCTGTTCATTAAAACAGGTGTGGCAGTAACTCTGTGGACCCTGTCTCCATGAATAGACTGAGCTTTGTGAGGAACAGATGCAGGTGAGGTCCTAAACAGAGAAAACGAAAGGAATGGCCAGGCACCTGTAGAGATAGTACTTTTTCACCCATCTTCCTGTAGTCCTTCCTTTAGCAGTCCTCATACTCACTCTTCATCTCTCAGTTACTTTTTTTTTTTTTTAATTTTGAGGTTTTTTTTGAGCTTCTAAAGCTTCTCTAAAGCTTCTCTAGGGAGCTCTGGTAGCATAGTGGCTAAGGCACTTGACTGCTAACCAGAAGGCTGGCGGTTCAAACCCACCAGCCACTCCTCGGAAGGAAGGTTGGGCAATCCTACTTCCGTAGTGATACTGCCTCGGAAACCCAAGGAGGGGTCGCTATGAGTCAGGGCTGACTCGACGGCACATAACAACAACAACAACAAAGCTTCTCTTGTTCATCCTGTTCAGGGAAGTTTCTCTTCTTGCTTTACCTACTTTCCTCTTGCTATAATTTTCCTCTTGCTGTAATTTTCAGTTGCTTCACTTTGGCAAGGTTCAAAAATAAGGAGGTTACTTTCAGGTGGGGAAGGTCCAAGCACTGGTTATCCTGACTTCTAAACACTCTAGAGCCTAAAGTTAAAGGTACTAAGCCATCATTGCCCTTTAAAAGCTTTACTGGGTAAGGTTTTCTCCTGACACCTGTGCTTGCTCTAGGAATGGACTTGGCTCTGTGAAGGATGGAGAACCTCACTTTGTGGTGGTCCACTGCACAGGCTACATCAAGGCCTGGCCCCCAGCAGGTAGGAAAGTTGTATAGTGATTTTTCTTTTGGTTCAGCAGGTTCCTCAAGCATCCAAGAAAATTAGTCAAGATTTATTCTTTAAGATCAGATAGTGGGTTAGTGAACAGGAATATGCTCTAGACCAAGGATAGATTCAGCAGAGGCTAATCTTGCACAGATACAAGTGATACAAAATAATCACAATCCTTACAGAAACAACAGAAGACAGACATAGAGTAATCCATCATAGACAGCCAGACACTGTGGGAGAGAGATCCAATGTATCTACCGACTCAGGACCATAGTACTGGGGGCCACCAGACTCAGTTGGCACAACAAAATACATAATGTCTTGTTCCTCATCCTACATTGGTGAGTAGCGACTGGGGTCTTAAAAACTTTCAAGCGGCCATCTAAGTTGCAGCTAATGGTCTCCTATCATTGTTAGTGAGGAAGAGAGCAGAAAACCAAGGGCATTTGGAAGCAATCAGCCCTAGGACATTATGGCCCTCAAGACCAGAAGAACTAGATGGTGCCTGGCCACCAGTGCCAACCACTCAGGAAAGGATCAAATCTGGAGATCCTGTATAGAGTGGGAGAAAAACGTGGAATAAAATCCAAAAACTCAATGATGACCAGAATTACTGATCAGATGGAATCAATACTGTGGCCCTGGGATACATTCTGGGAATAAAACTCACAGGGGCTGCCTCTCAGCCCAATAGTAAACAAGATGTACATGCAGACCACTCAGCCCAGGGTGACACACCCATGTACTCTATGGAAAAGGGAGCAATCGACCACAGGGCACCAGAGGGGCAACATTCACATGGAGGAAATGCAGGACACTCAGGAGTGCTTAACTGTGAGGGGCACGGGGGAGGGTTACTGGGCAGGGAGGGGAGGAGACTGGGTTAGGGTTGAGGATGGTAAATGGGGAATGAAACAAAATGTACATGTAATGTTGAATGTAAAACAAACTCTTAAAGTAAAAAAAAAAGTAAATAAGGGAAAGGAGCTAGTCTGAAAAAGCCAGGGAAAAAAAAAAATTATTCTTTACTTGGCATATGAAATGTATTTTGATATAAGCTGGAAGAAAATAGAAAAGAAGAGCAAACTACTTACTTTCCCTTATGAAGCTTATATTCCAGTGGTGGTGATGGATTACTCAGACTTGAAAATTATTCTATGTTGGTTGCATCATAGAATAAAATTTTCAGTGTCCAAATTCTTAATAATGTGTACTGAATACCTGTGTTCCAAGCATTTATGTGCAAATAAACAGTTGAATGCATCTAATTTGGGAAAGCTTTCTAAAGTGATTGCAAGACTTTGAAGAAGGAGAAAGTGACTGACTTGGTGGGATAACTTACAGAGGGAATATTTTCTGCAATGTTTTTAAGTTGGGTTGTAAACAGCGTAGCTTTACGAGAACTTGAAAGTCAAACAGTGACTGTGGGAAAGGTGGGTGGAGTACAAGGCTCAGCTTTTTAAACTGTTTTGTCAATTTCCAAATCTTAGGAACTTTATCACTTCCCTTCTGGATGAGTATGTTGGGAAGTAAGGGTTGTGGGGAGACAGTTACAAGCATAGCAGAAAGAGAAGCAAGGTATGGTGTGTTTTGGAAAGAGATAAACTTTGGATTTAGAAAAACCTGAGTTTGAGTCCTAACATTGTTGTATGTTAGCAGTACAACCTAGGGTAAGTTATTTGCCCTCTTTAAGCCTCAGTTTCTTTATTTACAAGGAGCTCTGGAAGTACAGTGCCTGAGCATTTGCCTGCTAACCAGAAGGTTGGTGGTTAAAACCCACCAGCCACTCCTTGGAAGAAGATGGGGCAATCTACTTCTGTAAATATTCACCACCTCGGTAACCCAGTGGAGGTAGCTCTGAGTTAGAATCAACTCGATGGCAGTGGTTTTTTTTGTTCCTCATTTATAATTTGAAGATAATAAATCCCTTATGGAGTTAGAAGGATTAATTTTTTTTTTTTTTACTTTTATTGTGGTGAAAACTTATAAAACAAGACATTCGCCAACATAATAACTCTCACATTTACAGCTCAGAGACACTGATGACATTTTTCATGTTGTGCCACCATTATTAGCTATCCTTTTTCAAAATATTCTACCATTATAAGGATTAAATTTAATGTAAGGAAAATCTTCAGCCCAGTGCCTGACATATAGTAGCCACTCAATAAATGATAATATTTAAGAAAAAAAGATAAGTAGTAATGATATTGAAACTTTTTAGTCTATGTACTGTATAAACCATACATTGAGATATGTTTGGTCTTTCATACTTCTTTATTTTGTTGTGATTTGGATAAAATGGCCTTGCATATTTCTGTATAGCTTTCAAAGAAATACTATTTTTCTGGGTAAAAAGAGTGGGAAGGAAATGCAGCCTTCTTCCCTTTCCATATAAAACATTGGCATCTTCTCTTTTTTCCAAAGGGCATAAATAACTTTTGGTGTTTGGTATAATTTCATATTTAGTTATTTGTTATTTGCTTACTTTAAAAGTCACAGGTTGGGCCAGGCATTTGCTGCCTGTGATAGGGTCACACAATGATAGTATTTGGTTTGCCCAGCATAGTTTTGTAGAGTATCTTGGGTGGGATCTATAATCACTCCAGTTTACTACAATTAATGTGAATAAAATATATGAAAATATGTGTGTGTGAATACTTAGAATACTGCCTTGCATATAGTAAATTCTATGTAATTGTTTACCTTAATCAACATTCATCACTGTAGCTTTATACTTAGCTTCTTTATACCTAAATATATGTTAGTCCTTTACCTGCCTGACTTTTGAAGGCATTTGAGTTCCCTGTTAAACCTTTTAACCTCCCCTGTCTGAAGGTGTCTCCCTCCCAGATGATGACCCAGAAGCGGGCCAGGGAAGCAAATTTTGCCTAGTGGCCATTGGCAGACTGCAGGCAAGTATGATGAATATTTCTTTTCAGTTAGAGGAAATCTCACCAAGAACTTGTTCATGTTTATTTTCTTTTACCTTCTCTCCTTCTGACTACAAATGAAAAATTCCATGAAATTCCAAATTTTAAAGGAATATGGTATTCAAAGTTGACATTACTTCTCTTGGCTTTAGCAAAGCTGAAGAGTATGCATGAGAAAGGAAGCTCTTCCCCTCTCCCCCTTCCTTATTTTTTAGCTTTGCAGTGCTGATTTTTCCATTTCCAATTAATTTCACTTTGCCTCTGTATAAGGAAAGAACTTTCTTTGATTTTATCATTACATAATTAATAATAACAAAAAAAAAAAAAACTCACTGCTGTCAAGTCGATTCAATTCATAGACTCATATCAACTCCTCCTCGGGTTTTCGAGGTGGTATCTCTATTGAAGTAGATCGTCCAATCTTCCTTCCGAGGAGTGGCCGGTGGGTTTGAACCACCAGCCTTCTGGTTAGCAGTCAGATACCTTAGGCACTATGCCATCAGAGTTCCCAATTAATAATAGAGATGTGCAATTTTTTTTTATTCTTCTCATAAAAATAGATAAGCTTCTTGGTAATAATTTTCCAATCTGAACAATGAACATAGCCTAGCTGGATAAAAGTAAGTGGGGTATTGGGTTGAGTTGTTTTTTTCTTTCTTTATTGACTGGGTAAAGAGTACATGTGTGAGTGGAGCTAGATCTCATGTCCTGTATGATTCTAATTGTCATTTTTTTTTTTCCTTTCTGAATGAGATGTGAAAGTTCAGAAATTCCTAAAAGTGGGAGCGTCATGTCTGCAAAGGCCATGAGATGGGAAATACGTCTGTAAAGAAAACAGTAATTTATCTCATTGTCATCCTTTCACTCTCAGGTAACCAGTTCTCCCAATTGTACAGACATGAGTAACGTTTGTCAACCAACAGAGTTTATCTCCCGACACAACATTGAAGGAATCTTCACTTTTGTGGATCACCGCTGTGTGGCTACTGTTGGCTACCAGCCACAGGTGAGGAGCTGAAGCTATTATACCACTTATACTTAGACCTTTGTTTTCCCTTGGCCATGTTGAGATTATCTAGTCATGTAATTCCAGAGATAGCCAAAGCATATCAGCCCCAGTTCGAAAAAAGAGATAATCTGATTCTGTTGGTAGCTAGATTTGTTCTTAGCTTCCTACCAAGGCTAGAATTCCATCTAGAGAAATATGACTTATGAAATGAAATAGGAGGAGTAGATACGAATATGTATGTGTTTTGTGTTTTTTATATTAATACAGATAATGATGCTGAAGTGCTCATTTGAATTAGTTATAATGGTATGGCCACCTTTAGATAAATCATATAATCATCCAGATCTGGTAACCCACAAAATATGCAAAATTAGCACCAATTACTGTAATTTTATTTAGATTTCTCATTTAATAGGCCAGATAACTATACCTGAACTGAGGTGCAAAAACGGCAAGGAGGCCACATGTTCTGACCTTCTCTAATCCCACAAGAGGAAGACAGGATTACCAGCAGTAACCCAAGGCCTATTCCTGCCAGACCAGACATGCTGCCTCCCTCCAGCCCTTTCACCAACCATTCCTCCCAAAGCACCCACCACCTCTCTCCTGGGTTTGATAATTTGCTGCAGTGGCCACACAGAACTCATGGATTACGGGATTTATTAGGGAAGCACCAGGCTACAACTCAAGTTCAGGAAGAGCGCTCAGTCTCTCTCCTAGCCCACCGTCCCTCAGCCAACAGTCTCTCACAGTCTCTTTCCCAGCAATGCTGGTCCCTCGGTGTCTCACTCAGCGATGCGTGTCTCTTGCGTGTCTTTCCCAGCAGCACGTGTCTCTTTCAGGGTCGCGTGTCTCTTTCGGCAGCACATCTTCCTCCACCAGCAATCAGAGAGAGTTCTGCCTCCAGGAGGCCTCCTTTTGAGCCCTGCAGGGTGGTCAAACTAGCCAATCACAGCATCAGAACTCTAAGCACGTGAGAGAGAGTGGGAACCTCCCAGAACATTGTATTGTGCCACGCCCAACAGAAATAACCCAGGTGGATAGCTCCTCAGTTGCTCATAGAAAATCCCACCTTGGAGTTTACAAAGACTTATGGGTAGAAAAGCCACACTAAGTAATTTACTACACTGCATGAGGTATAAGTAATTATATAAATTTTTAGCCAGGGATTACTTCTCATGATGGCTGTGTGAAGAGATCTTGAAAAAGAACAGAGTTGGAGGATTTATACTATCAGATTCAACACTGATTATAAAGCTGTTGTTATCAAGACACTATGGTGTCACTGTAAGGATAGATCTGTTAATCAATGGAACAGAATAAAGTCTGTGCTCACATTTATGACTAATTTTCCACAGAGGTGTCAAGACAGTTCAGTGGGAAATTCTTTCCAATCAGTGGTGTTGGAATGATTGCATATCCACTTGGGATAAAAACTAATTTAGACCCTTACCTCCTATCATATACAAAAATCAATCTGAAGACTTCAATGTAAGAGCAAAAACTGTAAACCTTCTAGGAGTAAATTTTTGTGACCTTGAGTTAGGCAGAGATTTCTTATATGACACTAAAAGCATAATTCACAAAAGAAAAAGTTGATAAATTGGACTTCATTAAAACTAAAATTGTTTTTGTGTAATAATGTTACACAATTTGAGTTTTGTGTTCTTCACAGCCATGGTCTGAGCCCACATGCCCAACGACTCACTCCTTTGAAGTGTTTGGCTGTGACTAAGAAGTTACCATAATTTTGCCCCCTGTTAGCTCTATTATATATATGAATATTACAGCACATGCAAATACATATGTAGAACTATCTCTGCCAGACTTATATATGGTATGGGTGTATTTCCTTTTCAATAATTTTTTTTTTTAAAGGACATCATTAAGTAAATAAAAAGGCCAAAAACTGGGAGAAAATATTTGTAAATCATGTATTTGTAAAAGAATTTATATTCAGAATATATAATTAATTCTTGCCATTCATTAAGACAAGCAACCAATAAAAAAAGGTACAGGGTTTGAATAGAAATTTCACCAAAGATGAAGTATGAATGGCCAGTAGCATAAGAAAAGATATTTGACATCACTAGTCATTAGAAAAATGCAAATTAAAACCACAAAGAGATAGCAGTATATACCCACTACAGTGGCTTTAGTTATAAAAGACTGACAGTACCAAGTCTTGGTGAAAATGTGGAAAAATTGGAACCCTTATATGTTGCTGACAAATGTATTAAATGGGACAGCCACCTTCGAAAAACATTTCAGCAGTGTCTTAAAAGTTATACGTATACTTACCCTCGGACCTAGTATTTCCACTCCTGTCTACCCAGGAAAAATCACACAAAGATTTGTACACAGATATGTATAGCAGTATTCTTCTAGAGATAATTTAAATATCCTTCAAATAGTGAATGGATATACAAACTATAGAATACAGATGAACAATAAAAAGGAACAAACTATTTATATGTGTAGTGACATAGATGAGCCTCAAAAATATACTAAGTGAAAAAAGACAGAAAATACTACATATTATATAATTCAATTTATGTGAAATTTCTAGAAAACTCAAAACTAAAGAGATGACGGATCAGTGCCTGGAGGGGTGGGGGTGGGGTGGTAGCACGGACCAACTGCAGGCAGGCCCAAAGGAACTTTTGGGGGCAATGGATATATTCTACAACTGGAGTGTAGTAATGGTTGCACAATTGTCAGTATTACTAGAAATCATCAAATTGTACAAGAATGGGTGAATTTTATATATAAATTACATGAAAGTTGAAAGAAATAGTTAAAATAAATGTATAATATTCTGAATATGTCTATAGAGACCCACTGCTTAGCAGATTTCATCTTGTTTGTTTCTCTCTCTTTTTTTCTTCCACACTTATTTATAATCTTAGGATAAAGGCCAAAAAATAAAAACTCAGAACCACAAACCCATTGCCATCATGAGTTTCCAAGGCTGTAAATCTTTGTGAAAGCAGATTGTCTCCTCATTTTCCTGCGGAGCAGCTGGTGGGTTTGAACAGTGTACCTTCTGGTTAGCAGCTAAATGCCTTACCCACTGCACCACCAGAGCTCCTAGGATAAAGGCAGGGGAGTAAAACCCAAGTCCCCAGCTTGGTATGTTGGGAAAGTTAGATTGTCCATAAAAATGTACTATCTTACTTTTCTTCCTCCCTTTCTAGGAACTCTTAGGAAAGAATATTGTGGAATTCTGTCATCCTGAAGACCAACAGCTTCTAAGAGACAGCTTCCAACAGGTAACTTTTTTTCCCTGGTTTGGATCAAAATAAATATTTTACTCTATTTATTACACTCATTCCACAAATATTTATTGACTACTGATTAATTAAACACTGTGATAGGCATGGCAGTTTTATATTCTTTTGTACTTAACCTGTGTGTTTAAGAAACAAAAAAGGACTAATACTTTGAAAGTATGGCTAATGTCCAAGTTATTTCTGTTTGGCTTTGGTATCATCTGAGGAGCCCTGGTGGTGCAGTGATTAAGTGCTTGGCTGCTAACCTGTTTAAACCCACCAGCTGTTCCTTGGGAGAAAGATGTGGCAATCTACTTTCCTAAAGATTAGCCTTGGAAATCTTCTGGAACAGTCCTACTCTGTCCTGGAGAGTTGCTGTGATTTGGAATTGACTCCATGGCAGTGGGGTTTAGAAGCTACTCACTATCTTGTATCTAGTTAAGTGTATCCAAGATGTTATCTTTAAGGTTTTTTTGCTAGGCTTTAGCTGAGCTGGGAATAGTAGTAGAAACATTTACTTCAGGGAGCTCTTTTATAGATGGGTAAGAGTTGACTCTTCATTGTTATTTTCAGGCCCTATTTCCTGAGTAGCTGCTGGTCAATTTAGTTTCAAGATAGATTTGGCTTTAGTAGTAGTAGCTCTTGGTTTATATTACATAAGTAATTATCCTCATTAAGCCTCATAGTGTCCTTACTGATACTGTGAGTATAATAATGGTACTTAATTTAGAGGGTTGTTGGGAAGATTAAATAAAATAATGCATATAAAGTATTAACCCAGTGCTTGACACATAGTGATTAAAGTAAATGCTAGTTGCTAATATTACTGTTTTTTATTGTTAAGGAGGGCAATTCAAAAGATTATTTTCTAGTCCATGAGACTAGAATCTTTCTTTTTTTAAAAAAAAAAAAAAGACTAAAATGAACTTAAGTTTTATTTATGGAAATCTCCATGTGTGTTGTAAGAACAGAATTCTCATGTTTGTAGGGAAAAGGTAGGATTAAAGAGCCATATTTAAGCTATATTGAATGTCATTAAACATACAAATTTCTAGTATACATTTGTGAGTTCAGCATATAAAGGACTTTCTAAGGACAGTGGGGAAACAGTCTTCTTTCTCCTGGAAATAAAAATTACTCTTGTTTGGCTCTGCTAGAGTGGTCAGATAGTTTGGGACTCTGGAAAGAAACCTGCTAAGTGTACCTCTTATTTAGTCACTTAATTTTCATTCCTCATGTTGTGTTTGTTAGTAACATTGAAAGAATACTTCAAGGGCAATGACATAAGAGTCTTAGAGTTGTAGAAATGGGAATTTTTTTTTTTTTTTAATTTTCTAAAGAAATTTTCCTGTGCATTTCACTGATGGCATGAACAATTTTTCAGGTGGTGAAGTTAAAAGGCCAGGTGCTGTCTGTCATGTTCCGGTTCCGATCTAAGAACCGAGAATGGCTCTGGATGAGAACCAGCTCCTTTACTTTCCAGAACCCTTACTCAGATGAAATTGAGTACATCATATGTACCAACACCAGTGTGAAGTATGTACTATGAAGGCCTTTTCTAGTGTTGGGATTTCTCATGGGCCAAGTCTGCTTAGCCTTATCAAGCTATCTCCTTCTCTTCTACCTTTCCAGTATTTAACCATTAGGTTCAAGTTCCTCATCTTCCAATTCTTATAGGATTTGGGTAGTTGATCCAGGCAGAATAAGATTTTAGACAACAGTTCTTCAGAGACTGCGTTCTGAGGTGTCAAGGGCTTATATTTCAGTGTTATATATAAGTACTTTTTAGAAAAGATTTGATTTTATATGCCATTTTTTATTGCTTCTAATCTGGCAGAATTTTCCTCTGGAGCAGGGCTCTGCCCAGTCTTTCTGTAAAGGGCCAGACAGTAAATATTTTAGACTTTGTGGGTCATATGGTCTCTACTGAAACTGTTCAACTCTACTGTTGTAGCACAAAAGTACGAATGTAGTCATAGACAAATTGTAATGAATATACATGGTTGTGCTCCAGTAAGCCTTTATTTTATATATATAGATGCAGTTGCAGTGGGCCACATTTGGCCTATGGGCCATAATTTGTAGATCTCAGATACAATGTATAGATACATAGTACTCTTTCATTGGTTTCTGTTCTTCTTTTCCTGGAATCTTTTCTGTTTGAGCTTTCTTTCTCAGCTTAGTTGTGTTTTTTTTAAACTATTATGATTTAATTCGTATAACATACAACTGACTCATTTAAAGTGTACAGTTCAGTGTAATCATTACCACAATCTAATTTCAGAACATTTTTATCTCCTTTTAGAAAAAATCCTATACTTATTAACAGTCAATCTCCATTCTCCTCCTTAGCCCTGTGCAACCACTATCTGTTCTGTCTCTATTAATTTTCCTATTTTAGACATTTCATATAAAGGGATCATACAGCAGATAGTCTTTTTGTGACTAGCCATTTTCAGTTAACATTTTAAGAGTTGTTCTTGTTACAGCATGTGTCAGTATTTCATTTCTTTTTATTGCTGAATAATACTCCAATGTATGTATATACCATATTTCATTTATCCAGTCATTAGTTGATGAACTTTTGTGTTTTTTCCATTTTTTGGCTTCTGTGCATAATGCTGCTATGATTCATGTACTAGTTATTGTGTGGATATATGCTAACTCTATGTTTAAACTTTTGAGGAGTGGCCACACTGTTTTGCAAAGTGGCTGCATCTTTTTACATCTCCACTAGCAATGAATGAGAGTTTCAGTTTCTCTGCATACCTGTCAGCACTTGCTATTGTCTGTCCTTTTGATTCTAGCCATCATATTGGATGTAAATTGTCAGCTTATTTCTTTCCTATTTAATTTACTTCTATAGAATTGGCCTTGGAACCAAGATCTACTTACAAATAATTAGCAAGTATGAATAATATCTGGTGGTAAAATTGAGTATCCTCCAATTCAATTTTTAGGGCATATAAAGTTTAATTCTCTGTTTATTAAAAACGTAAAAGAGTGGATCAAGTTATAACATTTTATTAACTTAGGACTCAGTTGTATGGTCATGATCATTGCAGTTTTGGTTGTCTTTTTGTTTTTGCATCTTTATATTACATAGCATTGTTTTGTGTTTCCATTTTGTTTAAATTTTGAAATTTTAAAGAACTTAAGTTTCTGAAAATACAGCTTTCCCCAATTTTATGTATCTTTCCCACAATTAATTTTAAATAAATATTCTTTATAGAAAATTTGAAAAGTATAGAGCAAAGGAAAAATTCTCACTATCCAGAGGTAGGCTTTGTTATTGTTTCAATGTACTTTTAGTGTTTTTCTTATGAAAGTGATCAAAATTTGATTAATTGGAATATATATTTATTCAATCTACTATATTCTTAAAGGGAATAAATTAAGAAAGAAGATTGAAATATCACTATTTTTTAGTATATTCCTCTAAGGTGTGTGTTTTCTGGCTAAGGCTTAAGATATGTATGTTTCATAAATGTGGCATCTCCATCAACCAACACTTCATTCTCAACACTTCTTTACAGACATATTGTCTGATAGTAAGGATTTTCATTTGCAAGTTGGAAACTATTTAAGGACCCATAACTTACTGATAAGGATGAGTCCTGTATTATGGAAACTGAAGATGTTCTTCCAGAAGGATAAAGCTTAAAGTGTCTAGATTATTTCTCTAAACTCCCAAGGATATAAATAGCAACAGCAAGAGCAGCATTAATTAATAGCTTCTGTGTGTGATTGCCTTTATAAAATGGGGATGCAGGTCTTTCCCTATTTTGACTAAGCTTCTAATGGTTAGTTGCCTTCTGTAGATTTACATCAGAGCTATCTCAAACTTGTTGAAACCATTATTTGTCTTTAACTAAAGCATCAAAACAATAGCATACTATGCGTTTAAGGTGTAAAAGCTCTTCTGTAGAACCCTTTTCTTTAGCCACATAGAAGCATTTACCATATTGAAGACTTAATCTCCTTAAAATAAAGAGGTGAAAATCCTTAGGCTGTAGGCCCTTTCAAACAGCAGAGTTAGCAATATTTACTTCAGAATCCACTTAGACTTTGCAATTTGAGGAGTGGAAGTGACTCTGTCCCTGACATAGTGGGCTTTATGAGAGAAAGGGCAGATAGTGGAGATAAAAGTGAAAGAATTTCCAAATGACCTTTTTCCCCTGCCTTTCTCCAGGTGGTGCTGCAGCAGGTACCATTGGCATTAGGAGTAAGGAGGCCTTAGTTAGCTATCTTTCTCTCTTCTCAAGTTTTCATACTATTTCATTGATTGCTAGAGATAATTTAATCTTAAAAGTCAATATTAGATATTAAACTTAAAAGTCATTAATGTTAGAATAGAAGATGCTCCAAAGAAAAAGAATAGAGGATGCTTCTATTAAAATGTAAGCTTTGCTCAATCAAATATTAAGGATGGGATCCCGGTACTTATGCTTTCACTCAGGTTTGGGCAGACCTCTGATAAGCCAAGGAATTCTGACAGAATTCCTAGGAGTGTACCTCCCCTCATACCTGCCCAAGTCTTGAATTAGCTAATTTTGAATGTATCAAATGGATTGATATACTCCTGCAATCAATTAAGGAAATGGAAAACTGGGGTAAGAATTAATTGCATTTTAAGGATAAGAAAACTGAGTCTCAGATAGATTAGATAATTTGCCCTACGCCACACTAGTAGGAAGGATGTCATGAAACCAGGACTCAATCCCAAGAAATCTACATTTTGAGGCTTTATCATAATAGCCAGTTGAGCTTTGGAATGTGGAACATAACATAAATGGGAGAAACTTATCAGTCCTGGTTTTTTTTACCTCATGGCTTTTGAGAAGACTGGAAAGTGAGAGGAGAAAAATACCAGTTATGTCAGTATGTATCTTTTGAGCCCAAAAGGTACCTTTGTTTAGCTATTTGATAATTTGTTACAGTATATAGGTAGTCCCCGGCTATAAGGAACTGACTTAATGGACAAAACTCCTTCTGCCTTTTAATGGCAGGGCTTCAAACTGGTTCTGTTGTGGCCTGTGAAGCAAAACAGGAACAGACCTGAAGTTTTTACAATTTGGGTGATTCATCCTAGTAACCAGAATGGGAAAAATTGAGGGTTGAAGCCCTGTAATGGGAGACTCACAGGAGACATAATGAGCCCATTTAGGAGCCTGATGTGTGAGACTGGGTTATTGGTAGGACTGTGGAGAGGCATACATAGTCCAAGTGGTGCAGTTGGCTGCCATCTTTGAATGAGGCACTGGGGGGCTGCTGCTGTCTTTGAATCTTTGCTTTAATGTTATGTAAATTTGCCTTCATTTTGAAATGATTGAGCCAACCATTCCTTGCAACACCTTCACTTGCTGCACAAGCAGCTTTTTAATCATTGAAAAATCTTTGAGCCTTTTCTTGCACTAAATTAAGGCTAAATAAGAACCATATGCAAGCATGTGTGTGGCGTCATATGAGGCAGAGGCATGCTATTTGTGAGTCTGCACAGCAGTGGGGTATAGAGCCAGGTCTCTGCGGTGCAGGCAGTTACGCCAAACAATAAGGACAGTTTTGATGGCAATGACTTTGATGCTGTGGAGGAGGATGAAGGGCTAGATGACTTGGAGAAAGCTGGGGAGAGGGAGGGCCAGGAGAACGTCATCTTCCCCTCTGAGGAGCAACTGCAGGCCAACCAGAAGCGGATCACTGCACCATATATGACTTAAATACACGTGAGCCCAAGTGCTGGGTACCCAAGCCCTCCCAGATCGTGATGTGTGCTCCATTCCCCCTGCCTCATGATGGTGGAACTGGAGCGGGGACAGATCCCTTGCTCATTGCCATGAAAGACCTCAAGGTCTGAAAGTTCCCCTTCATCATTCACTTATCTGCCAGATGCGAGCTATGAAGACTGAGGGGTGGATGAGCTCATCACCACTAACTAAGCCAGAGTCATCTTCCTGCCCCTGCCCCTGCCCCTGCCCCATCATTAGTTTCTACTCTCCCATTCTTTTATGTGTGTAAATAATAAAGTATTCAGTCTCTCAGCACTTCCAAGAAAAAAGAACCATGTGCATCTGTTCTGACTGACCTACAAATTCTTAAAGAAATGTTAGGAGCAGATCTCATTCATAACCCAGGAACTGCCTATACATAACAGCTTCTGTCTTCAGTTAGCTTACAGTTTAGCATGGGAAATCTAAAAAAATATTCATAAAAAATATTTCATAACCAATGAGCTCTGGTGGCATAGTTCCTAAGGCATTTAACTGCTAACCAGAAGGCTGGCAGTTCAAACCCACCAGCCACTCCTTGGAAGGAAGGTTGGGCAATCTACTTCCATAGAGATACTGCCTCAAAAGCCCAAGGGGGGGTCACTATGAGTCAGACTGACTCGATGGCAGTGAGTTTGGTTTTTTTTAGCTCTCGTGCCATAAATGGTTTAAGCACTCAGCTGCTATCTGAAAGGTTAGCAATTGGAACCTACCTAGTTCTGAGGAAAAAAGACCTGGCTATCTGTTTCCATAAAGATTATAGCCAAGAAAACCATATGGGGCATTTCTGCTCTGTCACATGGGTCACTATGACTTGAAAACAACAACAAAAAATACTTCATTACCAAAGGGAATAGCAAAAGTAGTCAGATTGAACCACATTAATCAGGTTATACCTTTCATTATTGTATACTCACAGCTCAAAAAGTCACATGGAATAAATACCTAAAATTATATTTATAAAATAAACAGTTACTGCTGTCAGTGGCTTAAAATCTCCTGGAAAAGCTTTCTATAATTAATTACTGTATTCTGATAGGTGCTCTGGGCCTCTTTGTGTCCTCAGTTAACCTGTATTTGCAAAGTTACATAAACTGTTGATCAATTTATCTCCCAGAGTTTTTCTGTTCCAGTTCCTCTTTCTATATCTTTCTGTCCCCCATCTCCTCTTTAGTGTATGTGTGCATATGCATACACACACACACACACACCAACTATGTATTAAATACCTAGAACCAGCTAGGACCCAAACAAAATGAACCCTTGGGCCATAAGACATAGTTTCTATTTGTACCATTCTATCCAGAGTATGAATTATTTGCTGGAACTGAAGTCATAGGTTAACTTTAAAGAGGGGTTTATTAGTGATTGCCTTACCTACAGATGAATCTATAGAGCTTTATGTGCAAACAGAGTCAGATTCTTTGTGGTGGTGGTGTTCTGTCTGTTCTCTCTTTTCCTAGGAACTCTAGCCAGGAACCACGGCCCACACTTACCACCACGATCCAGAGGCCACAGCTAGGTCCCACAGCTAATTTACCCCTGGAGATGGGCTCAGGGCAGCTGACACCCAGGTGAGAAATAGTGGAAGAATCATTTATTGGGCAGTCACTGATGCAGGGAATGGCCATCTACAGTCCCATTTTTGTTTGGTTGGTTTTTTAAAGTTTTCCCAGATTCTTTTATAAAGTCATCTTTCTGCACATTTCTCTCCTTACTGGCTTTTAACATATAGGCAGCAACAACAGCAAACAGAATTGGAAGTTGTCCCAGGAAGAGATGGATTGGCGAGCTACAATCATCCCCAGGTGTGTTTGTTTTCTTCCCTGAAGAGGACGGTGAGCATTTCCTTAAAAAATATCTCCCAGTGCTCATTAAGAATAAATGAATCAGTGAATTTTAGGGTTTTGGATTGTTCTGTTAAGTTCTTCATGGTTATTATTACCATTGCTTTCTACAGGTCTCTGTTCAGCCTGTGACAGCCACAGGGCCAGAACACAGCAAGCCCCTTGAGAAGTCAGATGGTCTGTTTGCCCAGGATAGAGATCCAAGATTTTCAGAAATCTACTCCAGCATCAATGCGGGTATGTTGTCTTCCTCAATTCCCTTTTAAATTCTCATTTAGATTGCTTATTGATGGACCTGCTGCCTACCAGCCAGTAATTTTCCAACATATTTCCACTTAATCATAATACCTCATAAATAAATATATAGGAACTTACTGAAACTAATAACTTCAGCCCCTTGACTAGCCCTCCCCCCTACTCCTTTTGGTCCACAGATCAGAATAAAGGCATCTCCTCCAGCACTGTCCCTGCCACCCAACAGCTATTCTCCCAGGGCACCACATTCCCTCCTACCCCCCGGCCGGCAGAGAATTTCAGGTGAGCCCCATTTGTGTGTGCTGCTTTACAAGGCCCTAAGGTGTTTGGTTGCTAAATCCAACTTGAATTCTTCCTTAACTTTCTCTGAGTATTTCAGATAAAGCAGTGGAGCTTGCAGTGCCTAGGGTGAGGCAAGCTGCTTTTCTTCCTCTTCTTTCTTTGCACCTGTCCTATTGCCATGTTCTAGGTTCCAACACTGTATGTCCTGGTCAGTGTGTAACTGTCAGTCTTTCTCATTTTTTCAAAATTCAGTATCAAACTTTTCTTAACTCCAGGGAGGTCAAGGCTATCTAGGGCTAGATCTAGATTGTCCTTTGATTACTAGCTTCTGTAATAAATTCAGTATTTTAATCCTCTTACTTCACTATTTGTTCACTCTTAGGAATAGTGGTCTGGCCCCTATCTCTCAGCCTTCAGCTTCTGCAGGGCAAATGTTGGCCCAGATTTCCCGTCACTCCAATCCCACCCAGGGAGCAGCCCCATCTTGGACCCCTAGCACCCGCCCAGGCTTCTCTGCCCAGGTAAAGCTTCTTATTTGGCTGTCCCTGTATATTTTTTGTTTGGTTGGTTTTTATTTTTCCATAAGCACAAACATTATTGTTAATCTTTGACATTTTCCTTCTAACCTTCCCTTCCCTCCTCGCTAGTGCTCATCTTTATTAGAGCAGATTGATAATTTAAAACCATAGATAATCCAAAAATGTCATGACAATTCATGTTTTTCACGTACCCACTTTAGATCAGAATTGCTGAAACAGAACATTCTGAACAGGTTTGATTTTCAAGTCTTTACTTCTTAGAGTAAATTCTAAGAACTTTTTACTTTATTAATAGATACAGTAACAAAGACAAATTCTAATTTATATACAATAATTTCTGTTTACCTCAAAATTGAAAAATTCTTATATATGATATATAATAGATTAAGCCTAAAGCAAATAATCTTTCATATATTAATATATATTTATATTGTACAAGTAATACTTAAATTTAAAAAAAAAAAAAGCCAAATACAAGCTCTGGAGTTGTTATATACAGTATGAAATCAGTTATGTAAAAAATACATTGTTGTTGTTATGTGCCATCGAGTCAAACCCGACTCATAGCGACCCCTCCTTGGGTTTCCAAGGCAGTATCACTACGGAAGTAGGATTGCCCAACCTTCCTTCCAAGGAGTGGCTGGTGGGTTTGAACCGCCAGCTGTCTGGTTAGCAGGCAAGTGTCTTAGCCACTATGCTACCAAATATTCCTTACTATTATGAAAAAAAAGTTTAATAAAAAAGATATCAATAGGAATGAATTAATGCAGTATAGACTAAATGATAAAATTTTGCAATTTTTTTCTCTACCTATAATACCTATTATTAACATCTCTAGTTTTTATATAACTTTATAAAGTGCTTTCATTTAAATCATTTAATTAATTAAATGTCTGATTACATTTAATCATAACTCAATGTATGGTTTTATTAATCCCATAGTTTTGACTTTTGGACTTTATCACAGCTGCCTAACAGATAGTGTCAGGCAGATAGGGAGTTAATTGAAAGAGACAGTAGGAAAAATGAGTGAGTGATGAGCTTGGTTCAGAGAACACACTGATTGACAGAGGGTTGACGCAGTAGGAATGGTATGTGCAATAATGTTAATGCTCCATTTGTTGTTCCTTACTCCCTTCTCTCCTTTAGCAGGTGACTTCCCAGGCTACCGCCAAGACTCGTTCTCCCCATTTTGCTGTGGGAAACTTTCAAACTCCATCCTCCTTCAGCCCCATGTCACTCCCTGGTGCTCCTACTACATCACCTGGTGCTGCTACCTACCCTAGTCTCACGAACCATGGATCCAGCTTTGGTGAGTTTGGATCAATCAGTAGGAGAGTAACAGGAAAATCACATCACTAAAGAAAATTACTTTGGTAGTTAAAATTGTCTGTGTCTTGGGTGAACTATTTGTGAGGAAATACAAATGCATTCTTTAGAAGGTAGCAGTCTGTTTGGAATTTTAAACCCCTCCACATGAAAAACACGTTAGCACATATATCCAAAAGCATGTAAATTGTTATAAATTTCGTAAGATGCAGACTGAATATAAATGAGCATTGGGCTCTTTGGAAAGGCTACCTAGAGAGGATAGGTTAATTTGTGACTGGATTTTGAAATAGAAGAGGTATTAATTAGCATAGATAAAGACAGAAGCTATTCTAGGTAAAATTAATGGCTTGCATGTAGTTGTCTGCTAGTTTCATATCTTCAATTCAATTAGTAGGTTGAAGGTATTTATTCTTCCTTGCTGTATTTCTAGCTCCTGAGACTGGACAGACTGCGGGACAATTCCAGACACGGACAGCAGAGGGTGTGGGTGTCTGGCCACAGTGGCAGGGCCAGCAGCCTCATCATCGTTCAAGTTCTAGTGAGCAGCATGTTCAACAACCGTCAGCACAGCAGCCCGGCCAGCCCGAGGTCTTCCAGGTGAGAGGAAGAAAAGAACTTCAAAAATCAGAAACTGGACAGAAAGGGCCAGGAAGGAGAGACAGAGAAGGAGGCATGTGTGGTTTGAAGTGTTTGGTTGGGAATGTGTGAGAGAAAACAGGAGAGACATGAAGAGATACATTATGTGAAAGAAGCCAAAACAGGTGTTGGTGGAAAACAAATAGGATAAGAGGTACTCCTTATGTGTCTGCAGGAGATAATATGAATGTGACCAGCAGATTTCTTTCTTCCTTTCAAAAATTGAAAACTGAAAAATAAGGAACATGACCAAATACAGGAGGAAGACAGAGAAGGAACTAGGAAAAAGGCTGTGATCTAAGGAATTAGGAAGCTGCTAGGAGTAAGAGAGCTCAGGACAACAGAGACTCTGGGGTCAGGAATAGTGGTGCAGGAGAGTGTTGGGAGGGAGTTCAATAAATGTAAGAGATCAAGGTTTGTGACCCCTAACTTACTCTTTTTTTTTCCTCATCAGGAGATGCTGTCCATGCTGGGAGACCAGAGCAACAGCTTCAATAATGAAGAATTTCCTGATTTAACTATGTTTCCCTCCTTTTCAGAATAGAACTATTGGGGTGAGGACGGGGGGGGGGGAAGAAATCACCATTTGTTTTATAAAGCAAATCTTTCTGTAAACAGAATAAAAGTTCCTTTCTCTTCCCTTCCCTCACCCCTAATATGTACCCCTTTTCCCTTCTGCCCTTTTCCCTAACCCTCCTGCCTCTGTGAGATAACATTTCTAGATGCAGTGGAATGAATTCCCAAGGCTTTTGGGACCCTTTGAAAATATGAGGCTAGGTGAGGTTAAGAATGCTTTTCCTTATGTCTCTTGACCAGAATTTTATGCAGAGATGATTTGTGCTAGGGTCAAGGGGCTGATTAGAGGAAACCTGATACCCACTATTTGCCTTGGATACTATGGCATATTTTTGGAAAGAAATTCTGAATAGGGTGGAGAAGAGGAGAAATGTCCTCATATTTGAGGACAGTGAAACATGGTAGGTATATATGGATTTAGGAACTGAGCATAGGCTCGCCCTTCTGCTTGTGAGCAATTCCTCTGGAAAGAAATTTGTGAGTGAGGGAGGGAGAGAAAGAGTTGTGTGTGTGTGTGTGTGTGTGTGTGAGAGAGAGAGAGAAAGAGAGAGAAAGAGAGAGTGTGTGTGTGTTACTTCTTTTTCTCCCTTTTAGGGAGTTATGCAAAATTTGTCCCAGAGTTTATCTTTGTCTTTCTGTGTGTTTTTAAATAGTCCTAAGGTATTGAATCTTCCTGATATTTCCACTTAGTATTGCAGCCAAAAAGGATTTAAATAAATGTCTTTGCTGCACTAACATCCATGCCCAGATAATATGCAACTGTGAGCAAATACATGAAGACTTCTGTTGATCTGGTTGGTCTCACCAAACATTTAGTGATAAGGCTGGGTCATTCCTGCTTTTGGTGCTCTCACCTTATATGGAAGATCTACAAACATTACGGAAATGGGCTGGCAAGATAAACACTTTCAGAAACCCCAGACTTGGCCATGAAGACAATGCTGCATTTTCTGTGAGAATCACATATGATGTGTGTTCTGTATAAGTTATTTCTGCACGGAAACTCAACTTCTTGGATTAATAATCTGAGAGAAAATCTCACTGTTGGGGTATAAACCAAATACCAAGCCCTCTTGCAGAGTAGCTTCTTTCATCCCATCCTCAGTCTGGCAAGAAATAGAGGTCTCTCCTAAACCTGTAGTTCTTTCCTCTTTGTTCTCTCTCCAGTCTTAAGATTGGATGTTGCTTTAGATTCAAGTATAATAATTCCATGTGATAGATGGGGCCGGGACTCCCATCCCAACAGGGTCACTTAGTATTTAACTATAGCCATATAAATGTGGATACAGGTTACTGCTTTCACTTTTTACCTTCCTCAGGTAACAATCATGTGTAATGCCTTCCCCCCCGCCCCCATTGGTTCAGGCCAGTATCTTAAGTGCAAGTCTGAATTAAAAAGGAGAAGACATAATAAATGTAGCCATAGGGAACTGAGGAGCATAGATGGCCTTGGAAAGACTAAGGGAATGTCATTTACTGAGTTCCCCTCCCTTTTGTCTCCAGTCTGGTGCCAGGTAGTGGAGTCAAAAAGGGGACAGTTTATTTTTTTATTCTATGTGCACACATACAGTATACATATATATTTATACCACAATTTAAGAAACCAAAAAGTTGAGTTTCCAATGGAATCCTTGTTTTTTTTTAATAATCAACTGTTTTTAAATGTGATCAAAACTATAATATTGTACAGTTATTATAGGGCTTTGGGGGAAGGGGAGGGGACGGAGAAGATGCTCTGGGGGTATTGTTTCTGCTTTTCCTTCAGGGTTTTATTTTTGATTGTTTTGTTTGTTTCTTGTTGGCCATTTCTGTACTGCTGGCATCTGTGCTGAGCCTTACAGTGGCAAAAAATGACATGTAGCAAAGATTTTAAAACAAAATATTTTTTCCTTTTGTAAAATTTCTTGTGTTGTCTGATCTTGATTGCGGCTTATCATTCTTTTCTGGTTCTTAAACAACAGACACTCACATCTAGACAAAATCCATAGCTTGAGCTCCAAACATACAAAAATAAAGTACAGTATGACTCTGCGATTTCAGGAATCAGAAATCACAGGACTCTGATCACGCAGCACGCCTCCCCCTTAGTCGTCCACTTGATCATGAGACATCTGAGTAAAATCAGAAGGAACATCTGACCAAAAGAGGGCTGCAGGAGAATTGCCCAAGTCCCTAGAGAGAGAGTGAGTTGGGGCTTGAGACTCACAGGCTGACAAGTTCTGGAATAATGACTAGAAAGTCAGTTGTAGTTCAGAAATAGGAGAATAGTAACCTTGCAAGGTGGAGAGACACATGGCCAGAGGCAACGGCATGTGTGTCTCCCCCAGCCTCACAGGCTGAGGGTGCTCTCGCCTTGTATGGAAGAGCATATACTATATACTATAAAAATATGTTTAAGATTTGCTAATGAACCACAGTCTTAGAGGACAGTTTTTAAGGCTGTAGGATATGTGATTTCAGAAGACCTTATGCAGGCAGGTATTCATAAAATCCTGACCCTTTGTGAAGAAAGGAAGTGGAACAAGGCTGTGATAAATTCCTAACGATAAACCTCAACTTCCTTCAGGCTAGGTGCATGCGCGCAGTCTCTAAGATGGAGTCTGTGTGTTCCAAAATGGATGCCTCGACTACTGCTGCTGCAGAGGTGTATTCTGCTGTTTGCTCTTGGCTTATGCTTGGTCTTGCTTTGGATTGGCCATCTTGGTTCATCAGGCGGTAAAGGAAGGAAGGGATGCACAGCCTCCAAAACTGGTTAACACTGACCCACGGGTGGTGGGCTAGAGGACATCTCAACAATGACCTGCTATCAGGAAATGCCATCTAAGCAGTAAATTTTTGCGTTCTTTTGCAACTCCCTCCCTTAGTCTCATGATCTAAGGAATGTGGTTGCAGGGGCAGGATTCTTATGTGATTATGGCTACAAGTGGTAGAGCAAGGCAATGTTTAAATTGAAGAAGATTAATAAGGAGCTCAGGTTAGGAAGGTAGAAGAAACATCTCCTAGAAATTGTAATCTCTTTACTATTAGGGCACATCTAGATGCCTTCCCCTGGGATGTCCTCCTCTTCTGGATTAAAAGGAGTTAAGAATGGGGAAATTTCAGCTCTTTTAAATCTGGATCTGGTTTCCTCTAGGCCTGTGGTTCATTAGCAAATCTTAAACATCATAGGCATAAGGCTGTATTCCTGAGAGACTGTGCAGCTGAGCTAGAAAGGAAATCTAGATCCTTTATATGTTATCCTTTCTATTCCCAGGACCCTCTTTGTCCTCTGCCACATCTGTTTCTGGAAGAAAGTGGGATTTGGGGTGTGGCTTGGGGACTGAGCTAGACTCTTATGATCTGTCACATGCTTGGATGTTGGAGGAAGCATGTGGAGAAGCTCATGTGACTGGACCCAGATCAGATATTTGAATATTTGAGACATAATGTTCATTAGCATACTGCCATCTGAGAGTTTTAACTACGAAGAGTCACATGTGAGTCCATCGATGCTGATGGTATCAATTAAGTGCTGCACTAAAAAGATCGGTACAGTTTTTGTTTACTTTTAGAACTGATTTCATCCAGACTTTCTAACAGCATATCCTTTCTCTGCAAAACTATCAGGCTATTTCTCTAACCAGAAGCAATGACAACTTTTAGCCAACAATCATAAAATACAAATAATTTGGGAGCCTGTGGCTTCCCTTATTCCTTTCCAGGCTTTTGTATTTATTCCTTCATCCTTGAGATGTGGATTAGACCTAATATTGAAAACGGAGGTTTCAAAGTTAGGAATGTGGGTAATAAAAGGGAATTGTATTAAAGAGAAGGATCCGGGAGATGAGCACTGTGTCATTCCATTTACCTACCAAGGAGAAGGTTAGCTCCAACTTGAGTAAGGTGTATTGAGGTCTGGTGGGCAGCTAAGTAAATGAAACTAAAGACCTAGCAGATCCCCACCCATATGCAAATCCACTTCTTCCCTCTTTGCTAACCCCTCTTAGCAATTCTATCCCCGCCTTCCTGTCCATTCCAAATTTTCCAGCCAGACGGGGCTGGAACTGACTTCCGCAATCCTGATGGAATAAATCTAGCGCCCCTAGCCATCCGCCCACATTATCCACACTTCCTGCCGAAACCAGCCCAGAGAACAGCTCCCCATCAACAGGTAATATTTTCAACTTCCCAAATCTTTAAGCTTCCCACTGCTGCTAGTTCTCCATTTTAGGAGTATTAAGGATGTGGGGATAAAAATGGACTTAATGCTCTGGGTAAAAACAAATGCCCTTCCTGGGTCATTTCTTGGCTAAATAAAATCTGCCTGGAAATCTTTAGTATTCCTTCTGTGATTTATGTGTGCATGTGCACGGTTGTTAGTACAAGTAAAAGATATAAGAACAACTTCAGCCATTCCTCAAATGATCTTCATATATAGTTTTCTGCTTTGGCCAAAAGGGATCAAAAGGGTTAACTCACTAGTGGGGAGGGAGGGAGTGCAGGGTGGTGGCTCAGTGCTTCCTACTCTTTGTGATATCTCAGAGCCTGTAACACTGCAGCTATAAAATGCCCTGCTAGTCAGGAGTCAGTTTGCAAAGATTATACAAAAGCAGACCAAATATTCAAAAATTATTCAAGCCATAAGACATGCTACAGATTGTAAATTGTTCTTAAAATGGAGGATACGTAATTAAGAAAGCCAGTGCAAGATAGAGTGAAGCAAGAATAAACTGAAAATTTTGCTGTTAATTTAGTGATCATAAAATAATGCTTTTCAATCTCATTATTATTATTATTATTATTATTTTTGACAAAGTTGGGTTCTGAGGCTTTTTGTCCTGTGAGGCAAGAAGTTTTGTGTTGGAAAAGAAAGGCCAACCTCCCTGCCCACAGCAGCTGGCTGAGATTAAGGCAGCTTCCTGCCTAAAGAGAAGGGGGAAGAGAAAAGAGGAAGAAATAAAATAAGGAGAGTGAGGACACAATGAATAGAGAGAACAGTAAATGCTGTCAACTTTTCCCTTGACCTCTCCTGACAACATCTGGAGAAGTAGCTTAACAGATTCAGAATTTAGGGACAGAAGAGAACAGTAAATGCCTTGAAGAAATGGCCAGGAAGCAAAACTTTGCTGCAAATCTCTTGTGTGTATTCTCCAACTATACTCCCACCCTGCCCTCACCCTGTTCAAATCCTCCAAGCCTACTGGGGACGTTGGAGGAGACAGACAAGTGCCAAGCCCATTCTGATCGCCCAGTTTCTGCCCCGTTTCTTTTTCTTTTTTTGTGCAGCACTAGTTGTTATTCCAGTAACAGCAGATAGAGGCCCTACAGGAAGCATTTGGAGGCCACAGAGAACCTGGGTCTTGGCTCTTCAAACTGTTCAGGAAGCAGCAGCTGCAGAGGGGGCCCAGTGCGGCCAAGGCTGCCTGACACCAGTGTCTTCCGTCTTCCCCTTTCCATCATGTACGTACACTGTTGTTTTAGGAGGCTCCCAAGGGCCACCCTGATAGCTGTATCTGTACTGTGGGTATCCTTGGTATAGAGATATCCCTGAGGATATCCCTCCATGGGCCCTGGAAGGTAGACCTCAGACCCCATTGGTGGTTGTGGCTAAGGTAGGTATGGGGCTGACAGACTAGGCCCGGAAAAGGTGGAGAGTTCCCTTGGTTCATCAGGGAATGCAAACTACTTATCCTCTCCATGAACAGGCTGGACACTGGTTTGGTCAGGACTGGATGGTACAAGGCCACACGGACCTTTGCCCCAGTTCTGGTGGTCTTGGAAGTGTGTGTTGGTTGACCTCAAACCAAAACCAAACTCACTGCCATCAAGTTGATTCCAACTCAGAGTGACCCCCGTTAGGTTTTCAAGGTGGTAAATCTTTATGGAAGTAGATTGCCCCATCTTTCTTCTGCAGAGCACCCACTGGGTTTGAACCACCAGTCTTCTATTTAGTACTCAAGTGCTTCAGGCACTGCACCACCAGAACTCCTTGTTGGTTGACCTATGTCAAACTACATTAAAATACTTGGAACCACATATGCTAGTACTCTATCCAAACCCAAGTCCCTCCTATCTATATTTGTTTTATCATATGAAAATCATCCTCGATTCGGTCTACTTTCCTCATTAAGTCTAGTTTTTCCCTTCCTCAGTATTGGGTGGAAGGGGTTCTTCAGGTTCATGAACTGCCTAAGATTATTTTTCTTAGGAAAGGGAAACTTTCATTGATTTCTCCAGAGTCTGTGTCTCCCAAAAGTTTCACGTCACCTGATTGGGAATATGGCTCCAGCCATTTCCTCATTCTAAGACAAACTGTGAACCCCTCCCCCTCATTGTCCCCTTCCCCCAGGATGTGGGGGCTCAAGGTTCTACTGCTGCCCATGGTAAGCTTTGCTATGTACCCTGAGGAGATACTGGACACCCAATGGGAGCTATGGAAGAAGACCTACGGGAAGCAGTACAATAGCAAGGTGCCCAGGGACTTGGAGGGGAGCATTGTGGGAGGGCTGGACCTGAGACTTCTCTAGTCCTTTACTAGCTTCCAGGTTCCTTTCTTCAATCTAAATACTTTAAGCACTCCAACCAAGCAAGCCTATCCCTGTTCAACTCTTAACATACAGTTTTCATTTCTGTACCTTAACACCAAGCCCTATCCTTCCTCTGCTTTATGTAGTTACTCTTCTCCATTTCTCTATTGAAAGGCCTTCTCAGATTAATACTGTTAATCTGTAAGCAATTTTTGTGCATGTCTCCCCCAGAGCTTTTCATTTTATTATTGTATTTGTTTACATATTTCTTCTTTTTTAGCTCTTTTTAAAAAATATTATGATTTTGGAGAAAATTTACATAGCAAATTAGGTTCTCATTTAACTATTTTCTATATATGTTACTAAATAACTGGTTACACTTTTTACAGTGTGTCAGCATTCTCATTATTTCCATTCTGGTTGCTCTGTTTCCATTAATTTTGCTTCCTTATCCCCCTTATCTTCTCATCTTTGGTGTAGGGTAAATGTTAGGTCTCATTTAGATGATTATTTAGAGGAGCTCAGTTCTCACAGGGGATATTATTTATTCTATGAGCTGCTCTGTCTTTTGGCTGATTGGTACCACTGAGACTGGTTTGATTTCCAAGTTTGAAGGGTCTCCCAGGGCAATAGTCTCAGGGGTTCCTGTGGTCTCTATCAGTCCAGTAAGTCTGGCCTTTTATAAGAATTTGAGTTTTGTTCTACATTTTCTTCCCCCTTCTATCCGGGACCGTCTATTGTGTCCCTGATTCAATCGGTTGATAGTGGCAGCTGGGCACCCTCTAGTTCTTCTGGTCTCAAGGTAAGTGAGGCTGGGGTTCATGTAGACTATCAGTCCCATAGACTAGTTTCTTCTTTGAGTCTTTGATTTCCTTCTTTCTCTTGCTCCAGATGCATAGAGACCAATAACTGTTTCTTAGATGATCACTCACAGGGTTTTAAGACCCCAGATGCTACTCAATAAGCTAGGATGTTGAACATTACCTTTATATATGAATGCATATTTCTTTTTGTATGCTCTTAATAATTCCATAGTGAGTTCTTCAACTTGATTGTAGATTCTCTGTTAATGTGAGTTTCATCTATTCCCCTAAAATCCCTGCAGTATTACATACGAGACACAGCCTATGCCAGTACTGACTATGCTTTTGTTTAGGTGAATGAAATCTCTCGGCGTTTAATTTGGGAAAAAAACTTGAAGTATATTTCCATCCATAACCTTGAGGCCTCTCTTGGTGTCCACACATACGAACTGGCCATGAATCACTTGGGGGACATGGTGAGTTGAACGTCAGCTCCTGGCTCACCTGCCCTGCTTGAGTTAGTTTCCTACTTATTCCTGACCTCTTTCTTTTTTGTCTTAGACAAGTGAAGAAGTGGTTCAGAAGATGACAGGACTGAAAGTACCCCTTTCTGATTCCCACAATAATAACACCCTCTATATCCCAGACTGGGAGAGCAAAGCCCCAGACTCCATTGACTATCGAAAGAAGGGATACGTTACTCCAGTCAAAAACCAGGTACCTTCCATTCTTCTGGATGTGGATAGTGATCTGGCATGGCTTCTTACTTGTTCTACTTCTTGGTTTTTAAATTAAGAAGGTACTGGGAATTAAGGTCATTCTTTCCATGCTGAGACAATATAGACTAATTTGTTATCATCTATTTTGGGACATTTAGGTTGTTTCCGGTTTTTCATTATTACAGATAATGTTACAGTAAGTATCTTTGTGCATATATTTTTTGTGCACATGTACAATATGTATGCAAAATGAATCCTAAAATTGGAGTTGGTAGGTTATGAAGAATGCCTTCCAAAAAATGCTTTACACTCTTAACTCTCTTAAGGTCCCTGGGTGGCACAAATGGTCTAAAATCAGCTAGTAGCCCAAAAGTTGGCTGTTCTAATCCCCCCAGTGACACAGAAGATTCAGGCCTGGGGAGCGGCTTCTGCAAAGATTACAGCCAACCCTACTCTGAAACCTACTGAGTCTCCCCAGATGAATACATAAACAAATGAATGCTTCAACAATCTTAGACTCTTACCAGCATAAGAATGACATTTTCCTAGAACCTTAACAATGGATTTTATCAACAAGGTGAATATTTAATATTTATTCAACAAACACTTTCCCGCCCCCAGAACCTACTAGTTACAATGTTACTAATACATAAGCTGTGTCCTCAAGAAGTCTTAATATTAATCTTAAAAAATTTAAAGACCAGGAAAGAAAAATCTACAGTCTAGCTGAACAAACACTAACAATAATAGCTACCACTTTTTTAAAAATGTATAGTGTAACAGATGACGATAATAGCTGGTGTAGAGCCTAAGGCATTTGACTGCTAACCAGAAGGCTGGTGGTTCAAACCCACCAGCCACTCCTCAGAAGGAAGGTTGGCCAATCTACTTCCATAGAGATATTGCCCTGGAAACCCAAGGAGAGGTCGCTATGAGTTTGAACTGACTCGATGGCAGTGGGTTTGGTTTTTTTTTGGTTACATGAATTAAATCTTTTAATCCTCATAACAATCCTGTTAAGTGTATTATAGGATACTTATTATTATTTAATGCATTTTATTGAAATATAATTTATGTACAGTGAAATACACAAAACTAAAGTGACATGGGTCAATGCTTTTTTTTTTTTTTTTTTTTTGCAGTATTCCCTCCCCTCCCCTCCCACCCCTGGCAACCAACAAAGAAAGTTTACCTCCATATATAAACCTTTCCTTGACCCTCCACAACAACGAACTAATACTATATTTAATACTATATTTGTCTTTCTGTGATTGACTTATTGACTTATTCTGTGATTGACAAGTTCATCCATATTATATGGTGTTTTGCAGACTCTCCATTATTCTTTAGTAGTGCATAGCATTCCATTATGTGTGTGTACCATAGTTTGGTCATGTACTCTTCGTAGGTTGTTTCCATCTTTTTGCCATTGTAAATAGTGCTGCGATGAACATGGGTGTGCATATATCTGTTCCTGTCCTGGCTCTCACCTCTCTAGTATATATACCTACTAATGGGATTGCTGGGTCAAATGGTATCTCCAATTTCAGCTTTCTAAGGAATCGCTATATTGCTTTCCATAGTGGTTGTATCACTTCACAATCCACCAGCAGTGTACGAGAGTCCCAGTCTCTCCACATCCCCACCAGTATTTGTTATTTTCTGTCTCGTTGAACTTTGCCATCAGTGCTGGGGTGAGATAGTATATCTCATTGTTGCACCTCTCTGATAGCCAGTGATTGTGAGCATCTCTTCATGTATTAGGGGCCACCTGCATATCCTCCTTGGTGAAGTGTCTATTCATGTCTTCTGCTCATTTTTCAATTGGATTGTTAATTCCTTTGGTGTTGAGGCACTAGAGTTTTCTATAATTATTAGAGAAAGTCCCTTGCCAGATATGTAATTATCGGCGTATATGAATTTGTTGCTGTCATTTTTGTTATGTGCTTTTTTGTGATGTCGATTTCTTTGTTCCATATAATTTTCTATGCTGAGTTTGTTTTGTTTATGAATCGTGTTATCACTTCCTTTGTTACTATTGTTTTAGTATTTGCTACATATTTGTGCTGGTCCTCTTTTTTATTTTGATATGAAGGTTTATCATTTTTCTTTGAGGTTATCCTGTGATTTATAGTTTTCTTCCCAAGTTTAGAACAGTCCGTTCTATCTTGTAGTTGTCTTGACTTACCTACCATCTGGAAATTCTATAATGACACAGTTTTCTCCCTCTTTTTGGTTTGTAGTTGTCCTCATTTGTCAATTGATGTCTCTGGTTCCCAGTTTGCAATATTGTAGACTTATTTACTTTGGATACTTCCATAGTTGGATTGGTTTCTGGGTTATATCATCATATGTGTTAATGGTCAGTTGTTGTTGGCTGTTGTTGCTTCTCTGTCCAAATGGCTCCCTTTAGCATCTCTTGTTAGGTTGGTATGGTTTTAACAAATTCCCTTCATTTCTGCTTATCTGGAAATGCCCTAATTTCACCATCATATTTGAGGGACAATTTTGCTGGGTACATAATTCTTGGTTGCAAATTTTTCTCTTTCAGGGTTTTATATATACTGTCCCATTGTCTTCTCGCCTGCATGGTTTCTGCCAAGAAATCCGAGCTTAATCTTATTGGTTGCCCCTTGTAGGTAACTTTTCATTTTTCCTGTGCTGCTCTCATGATTCTTTGTCTTTGGTTTTGGTGAGTTTGATGATGATATGTGTGGGTGATTTTCTTTTGGGGTCTATCCTGTTTGTTGGACTTCCTGAATGGATATATTTTCATCTTTCATCATATCAGGGAAGTTCTCTTCCAACAAGTCTTGGACAATTTTCTCAGTGGTTTTAGTTTTCTCTTCCTGTTCTGGAATTCCAGTGGCTCGTAGGTTATTCCTTTTGATGGTATCCCACATGAACCTTAGGCTTTCTTCATTTTGTTTTGATCTTTTTCCTGATTGATCCCTTTCCAAAGAAGTGTTGAGGTATTTGTCTTCAATCTCATTAATTCTGTCTTCCATTGCATCAATTCGACTTCTTTGCTCTTTCAATGTGTTATTTATTTCTGACAATTTAGTATTAATCTTCTGGATTTCTATCTGTAGATTTAGAATCATTTCTAATTTTTCATTTATTTTGTCATTTTGTTCTTGTATTTTCTTC
>NW_006921877.1:2686044-2705722 GCF_000298275.1 Orycteropus afer afer
GAGCTCTGGAAGCATAGTGCCTAAGGCACTTGACTGCTCACCAGAAGACTGGCGGTTCAAACCCACCAGCCACTCCTTGGAAGGAAGGTTGGGCAGTCTACTTCCGTAGTGATACTGCCTCGGAAACCTAAGGAGGGGTTGCTATGAGTCGGGTCTGACTTGATGGCACATAACAACAATAACAATCCACTTCTATATAGTTCCTTTCAAAGCTCAGGGCTCCAGGATTATCTTCTGTATGTCTGTCAACTGTTTTTTCTTTTCTTTGTTGAAGAAGGTCTGTATCACTTGTCTGCCTATTCCTCCATCTTACTGGAAGTCTACCAGGATACTTATTATTATCATCCACGTTTTACACATAAGGAAGCTGAGGCACAGAGAAGTTAAGTAACTTTCCCCAAGTTCACATAGCTAGTAGGTGGCAAAGCCAGAGTTAGAACCCAGGTGAACTGACTCCAACGCAGGTAATATGCTCTACTATGTCTTACTACAACTAACAGCAACAATAGTGACAACAGTTTTCAATAGCAATGGAACAACGCAACAGATGTTAAATGAAGGGGAGTAGGAATACTTCACAACAAAGGTGATATTTGTGCTAGAATTTATAAGATGTGTGGAATTTCATCAGGCAGTTAAAGAGAAGACAGATAAATTGTGAACAGCAATGACGAGTAATTTCTCTGTATACCTTTCAGGGTCAGTGTGGTTCCTGTTGGGCTTTTAGCTCTGTGGGTGCTCTGGAGGGCCAACTCAAGAAGAAAACTGGGAAACTCTTAAATCTGAGTCCCCAGAACCTGGTGGATTGTGTATCTGAGAATGATGGCTGCGGAGGGGGTTATATGACCAATGCCTTTCAGTATGTGCAGAAGAACCGGGGCATTGACTCTGAAGATGCCTACCCATACGTGGGACAGGTGAGACCACCCGACACAGTTATCATAATGGACATTATTATCTGTAAGGGCTCCTCCTTCCCCAACATGATATTTTGTACTGGAAGCAATTCCAGAAATCTTGTTTTCTCTTATTCTAATTTGGTGGGATAATTGCCCACAGAAGGCCAAGGAGATTCCCACAGTCTAAGAAAATTCAGAACACAGGCTACCACAGCTCCCACCAGCCTCTCTGGCCCTAGAGAGAAAAACAGCAGACAGGTTATTCCCTAGAACTCTGAGTAGATCTCTCTGTTTCTCTGCTGGTAACTTAACTCATCCACTCCCACTATAAACCCCCATTCCACTATGCTATTTTCATGAGCCATGTAGCTTTATTTTGTATGATCTCAGTCTGGGTTTTGGGGATGTTTAAGCAAATTAATAAGCTAACATGCTGACATGTATGAAACAAGACAAAAACAAGTTGCTTCATATTTATTGCAATTTTAGAGATGAAGAATCAACTCACTTCCTCATACAAGATCCTTCTTTAGTAACAGGAATGAAATCTTTCTTACCTAAAAGGGAGAAGGTCTGAGGAATTTTTGTATACATGGGGCTGATAGGTAATTTAATATGGGCCCCTTAGGTAATATAGGTAATATGATATGAGACCTTTATGACAGGAGTCTTAGGAGCAGGGATAGGAGGTTGGTAAGATTTGAGTAATAGGAAAGATGAATACTATATGTTAATCCATGTGCGTAGTGTATTTTCTCATTTAATCCTCAGAACCCCTGTAAGATTTATCTTCACTTTAATAGATGAGGAAATTGACCCTTAAGGAAGTAACAACATACCCATATCCATACAGCTAATTACGTATCAGTGCCAAAATTTATCTATCAAGTCTGTTTATCTGCTATAACATTTTTATACATATCTTGTGTATATATGCAAGGGTTTCTTTGTTAGGATACAATACCTTAGAACTGAATGTCTGGGTCTTAGTGTGCATGCATCTTCAGTTTTAACTAGATAAGTCAAATTGTTTACTGAAGTATTTGGAACAATTTATACTGTCAGCTGCAGCGTATAAGAAATTCCATCTATTCACATTTTCATCAGTATGTTTATATGGCCATTTGCATTTCTTCTCCAGTGAATTGACTGTTTATATCTTTTGCCCATTTTTAATTTTTTTTTTTTCCCTTATTTTTTGGAATTTAAAAAATATTTTGGGTACTAATACTATGTTGTAGGTTGAGGTTTGTCTTTCACTCTTGAAAATTCTTTAAATCTGGAAAAGTTCTTAATTTTAATGCAGTAAAATTATTTTTCTCTTTTGAAATTTAAGACTTTAAAAATCCAGTAACAGTGACTTCCATTCATTCATATTTAGTCATCTGAAATGAAATCTTCTGCAATAAAATGCTCGTAATGGAAAAGACTGAGTAAATCCATTTCAATGGAGATTCAGCAAGCTACATAGTGAAGTCACTTCAGTACATTCTCATGACAGTGGCTGAACAAAACAGTCATTTATTTTGTAAGTTTTATTCCATTTTTATCCCTTTGTATAGTTTTTTAGCTGTCAGGAATACAAGAGGTTGTACCTAGAGAAAAACTTTCTTCAGTCCATATAAAATTTTCAAAACTGCTAGGTCTCAAATCCATGTTTGAACTCTGGGGCTGCTAGTATCAAGTGCCCTAACGATGAATTTTTTATTCTGAATACAACAGGTCAGTCAGTGAGATACCTGAATGTAACAAAATATTTTAACTTTGTTTTTTGTCATTTAATATAAAAAAGACAAATCCTAACTATATCTATATCTATATATCTATATATATATATATATATATATATATAATATAACATATTTGTGTTTATAATTTATTCCATAATTATTAACCCAGGCAGCCAGTTTAAAGGTTTGTGTAACTATATTAAAGGAAAAGAAATTAAATACTGTCAGAGCTAATAGTACTAATTCATTGACAGCTTGCACATTTATTCAGCACTGTGTTAATCAATTTGTTAGAGACAGGTCTCAGATTCTCAATAATTTAAATGAAAATTATAAAATATGTAAAACCCCTACTCTGGAATGCACAGGGGCATTTAATTTCCAATTTCCATTCTCCCACGCCCTCAGATTATTTTTCTCGTATGTCAGAGCAATACAGAATGATTTCGGTTTCATAATTAAGTTAAAACAAAGAACTTATCATATAATGCACATGTTCCATTTTTTAACATTTTGAATCTTGGGTGGTTGTCCTCCTGTATCTACAGTTTCTAAAAGCAGTTATTATAGAAAACTGAGAGAATGCTTTCAGATGTTCTCAGATGAGCATGTGAATGAAGGAAGGGAGGTTTAAAAAAATAAAAAATTAACAAAGAAGAGTTCTGATAAGATAGCAGCCAGATAAGACCTTTAAAAGGACAATAATTTAAGTTTGTTCCAATCATAATATAGGTTACTCTGATTTCAAGTGGCATTGCATGACATCCTTCTGACTCTATTCCCAAGATATTCAGTTTTACTTAGAGATCTATGCAGTCTCTCTAGCACCACGAGACATCAGGGGTTTGGATCATGTAGCAGAGAAAAAAGGGATCTTGAGAAATTATCAAGGTGGGACACGACTGTGATCTTTGAATATCACATCACATTCTGTCATTACTGTTAATATTTAGATGATATATTCTTACTGTAGATACAACCTTAGGGTTTTGAATCTGCAGGAAAATGAATTGCCATGTCACTACCTTGACATGGGCTGTCATTAGATTCCTCAGTTAGATTTGCCAGTGAAATGTATCATTGCCAACTAGACCTGAAAAGCAGTGCTAGAAGGTCACAGGCAGAATTGCTAAATTCTTTATTAATCTATTTTAGTGTCATGTTACATGCTTTTATCTGCCTCTGATGTGAGCAGAGGAGCACTCAACACTGGTTGAGTGCATGGCTGTAACCTAAAGGTCAGTGGTTCAAACCCACCAGCTGCTCCATGGGAGAAAGATGTGGCAGTCTGCTTTCATAAAGATTACAGCCTAGGAACCCTTATGAGGCAATTCTACTCTGTCCTTTAGGGTTGCTGTGAGTTGGAATTGACTGGATAGCTATGGGCTGATGAGAGCACAACGGTCCAGCCAAAATTTAACACTAAATGCAAACGCAGCGCAACCACTGGTGTCGGATCTGACTCATAGTGACCCGTCCTTGGGTTTCCAAGGCAGTATCACTACGGAAGTAGATTGCCCCATCTTCCTTCCGAGGAGTGGCTGGTGGGTTTGAACTGCCAGTCTTCTGGTTAGCAGTCAAATGCCTTAGGCACCACACCACCAGAGCTCCTAAAGTTACACTAGCTTCATTGATATAGGTGCAGAGGGACAAGATCCTCTATCTAGCTGGACTTTGATCTTGGCCTTATCCCCACGTATAATCTGGTGAGAATCTCCTTGCCCTCTGAGGACTCATATATACTACATATATGTCCAGAAGATAATTCATCCTTTTCTTTAAATGTTATTTAAAAAATCTTTCCCTAACCTGAAGCAAAAAAAAAAAAAAAAAAAACACTCTTTTTTTAAGTTTTACAGTTCTTCTTTTCACAGTTATATCTTGAAACCACTTGAAATTGATTTTTGTGTAGAAGGTTGAATTTGTTTAGATGGTAGAAGGTTGGGATCCACTTTTCATATTCCTTTTTATAGTTTTCTACAATGATGAGGAGGGAACAGACCCTCTCTGGAGACTTTTATCTGCTGCTGCCATTAATTCAAAGCTAGAAAGCCCACCTCACTGACATCACTCAAAACACTGGTAGAGTTGTCCCTCACCAACCTACTCCCTCATTACCTACTGCTTTGTACCAGTTCTATTTCAACCTTATTTCTTCCAGGATGAAAGTTGTATGTACAACCCAACAGGCAAAGCAGCTAAATGCAGAGGGTACAGAGAGATCCCTGTAGGGAATGAGAAAGCTCTGAAAAGGGCAGTGGCCCGAGTGGGACCCATCTCTGTGGCCATTGATGCAAGCCTGTCCTCCTTCCAGTTTTACAGGAAAGGTAAGGAGCTGTTCTCATAGAGCACAATCTGTCTTTTATGATGAGGGCTTGGCAGGTACTCGGCATTTTCAGTACTTAATTTTTGTATTCAGACTGAGTCTGCCAGAGGGAAACTAGTAGCTGCCATGGTCTATAGTATCTCTTGTAAGCCCTTCTCACTGTGATAGAAGTCTCCTGAGGGTCTTCTACACTTGGAGACTCCACAGGGCAATGCTTGAATTGCAGAGCACCTCACCTCGATAGTTTGTTTCCTAGGTGTGTATTATGATGAAAACTGCAACAGTGATCTTCTGAACCATGCAGTTTTGGCAGTGGGATATGGGATCCAGAAGGGACATAAGCACTGGATAATTAAAAACAGGTAATGATGGGAACAGTACTTTTATCATTCTTTCACCCTCTTACCACTCAGCCTTACCTCCAACTTCCCAATATCCCCTTCTCTCTCCCAGACCAAGAGAAAGTTCACAAATTTTTCAGTTCCATCCTTCCAGTTCCACTCATTAATTCTGAGTCTAACATTTAATGGCCAGGCAACAGACAGTAACACTCAGAATACGTGTTAGGCAGCTGCTCCATGCACAAGGTATATTTGCTGGGTGCTTAGTCACATGCACAGTCCTGAACGAGCAGGATGTCTGTCTTCCGTGATCTCACAGCCAGTCAGAAAGACAGATGTAAGTAATATAACATAAATTAGCACAAAGAACCAACAGAAACTTGGCAATTATGTATTTGCTCTTTCGTTTTTCTCTTAATGATCAGTTTCTTAGGGAGGTCTTCATCATCAGTTTCTCTGTAAAGAGTAGGAGAACAGTGTAAGTGTTTAATATCCCCTTGTACCACTCCCTTCCAGATACACTTCTTACAGGTATGTACAGAAACCTGCCAAAGGTTGTGAAATCTGTGAAGAGAAACACTGTTTGTTAGAAATAAGATATGAAGTAATATATATATATATATTTCCTTCCCTATTTTTGAAAACAAACTCCAGGCCACCTTAGCGCCCCATCTCTCTTTAGCCCCTGTGCTTTAGTGGGGGCAAAGTTCCAAGAATTACACTTTTCCTTTTGTTATTGGACAGCACCAGCCTGGCAACAGCACTGATTAAATTTTCTGTCCTTGGTGCTCTCCAAGGAGCAGGAGTCCTAGACTTTGGAAAGTTCACAAATGAATGCAGTGGTGCTGGAAGTGAACGGCAGCCTGGAGGGATAACACATAGAATGTGAGGCTGGGAACTGCTTAAGACTTGAAGCAGCTATGTCATAGGCCCATCTCAAGGTGAACCCGAGCAGCCTTCTGAGAAGTACCTCTCCCATAGCTTCTGTCCAGGGATTTCCATTTATTGACTCCCAGCCCCAAACACTTACTCTGGCCTCTTTTGATTAGGTACCAAGGGTGGAGGCACTATCTAAGAGAAATGTGAAGAAGGGACAAACCTAGGCATCAGGATCAGGATCGTTGGCGGCCCCTGGAGAAGGGGCTGGAAGGGTAGGGCACAGGCCTTGTGTAAAATGTGTTAGGTAATTGGAGAACTTACTAGTAGGGGAAAGAAAACTCATGAAGACAATTCAGGAAGATTATGTAATCAGCCTGTCTCTCCTCTTTCTCCACTCATTTTCCTTAGCAATCTCATCCACTCTCAGGACTTCATTCATCTCTCCTGCTTACCTGCCTCTACTGTGTGTTTTATGCCCCTCCACTGCTGTCCCATTTCCACATGTTCAAATGTCATGCAGCCTATGGGCTCAGTTCAAATACCATCTGTTGCATCAAACCTTTTCTGATGCCTTTGACCAGAAGCAGTCTCTCCCACTGTTAAGATCGATAGCATTATGCCTTATCTCCATTTCTTAACTTTAAAGATTTTAAAGGTAAAAAATTGTCTTACTCATTTTTCACATACCATCAGTACCTAGCACGATACTAAGTAAGTGTTTTCATGAATAAATAAACTGAGGGTACTAAGTATTTTTCCTTATTGGTCCTGCAGCTGGGGAGAAAACTGGGGAAACAAAGGCTATATCCTCATGGCCCGGAATAAGAACAACGCCTGTGGCATTGCCAACCTGGCCAGCTTCCCCAAGATGTGACTCCAGCCAGCCAACTCCATCCCACTCTTCCATTCCTTCCATGATGGTGTATTGTATTGATGTACTTTGGAAGGGAGTTGGTGTGCTTTTCCTGAAGCAGATGTGTTGTTTCCCTATTTGTTTGTGCTTCAGGTAATGCTCCTACTACTTCCTTCTCTTCACCAAGGCTACAGTAGGAATTTTCCTGACAGGTGTGCACCCTTAGGCTAAGAGATGTGATCACAGCCTGCTCTGACTGTGTTATCCTGGGGGTGATGCTGTGCAGACAGTTACAGCCTAGAGAACTTCAGATAGGTTAGATTCTCATTCACTGGGACTAGGTAGCTTTAAAAACCCTAGAGGACTAAGGTTACCTGACTTCTCAGTTCCCAAGCCCCCTTTTTCTATATCATCAAGGTGAAAAATTCTGCCCCTCCAATTCAAAAATCTATTCATAAATATTTGGTACAAATCTGCATGATATCAGAAATGTGTTTTCTTTTTCTTCCTTTGCATTTTTTTAAATAAAACAAGTATTTATCTCATCTTCAATTTAATAAATAGCTATTTAATTAACATTCATTTTGTGTCAGATACTGTGCTAGGTGCTAGGGACAAAAGGACGAATAAAATGTATTCCCTACCCTTGCTGTGTTCAGTTTGGTTGGAGGGACTGCCACATTAACAACTCATTTATTTGTTTATTCCTTCAATCGACATTTATTAAGTGCTTACTCTCTACCAAGAACTGCACTAAATTTCAGGGATTAAGTGAACATAACCCCTTCTTTTGAGAACTGCACAATCTAGTGAACCATAGCAGCAGGTTAAGGACCACAGTTGAGGTATATATATAAAGTGCCATGAGAACACAGATGTGGAAGTGCCTAACTTCAGGGAGCACTTAAGAATCACAAGGATAGTTTTAGGTATACAAGTCTATGGTAAAACAGATAGAGCAATAGTTAATTCTGCCTTGGGGGGTGGTGGTGGAGGGGGACTAGGTTAAATAACAGATGAATTGAGTATTGAAAAATACCCTAAGGCCCTTTCTGAGGTTCTACTACCTAAACTTTTATTGTCTCCAAAAGAAGAATTCGAAAATCTTACTCTACTAATGTTTTCCAATGAGTCTTTAAATTTTTTTTTTTATTTTGTTGTTGAGAATATACCCAGCAAAACATGCACCAATTCGGCCATTTCTATGTGTAAATTTTGACATTGATTACATTCTTCAAGTTGTACAGACATTCTTACCCTCCTTTTTTGAGTTGTTCCTCTCCCATTAACATAAACTCACTGCCCCCCTAAATTTCTTATCTAATCTTTTGAGTTGCTATTGTTAATTTGATCCTGTGTACATAGATCTTGAAAGAGCACAGTAGTCAAGGCAGACATTCTGTACTAGTTAAGCTAAATTGTTATTTGGTTTAAGAAGACTTCAGGGGATATTTTTGGTTAAGGTTTACAGATTATCTCAGGGTGATAGTATCAAGGGTTCACTATGGCTCTAGAAAGTCTGGAGTCATGAGATTTAGAATTCTGTTCTGCATTTTCCTCCTCCCAACAAGTCTCAATTCTGAAAGAACTTTAGTGGCTAATAATAAAACAGCACAGCTTGTTTTGCCATTTTCTATAAAATGTTTATTGAGCTCTTAATTACTCCTAGAAAAAGTTCACATTTATTTAATGCTTACTATATGTCAGGTAAAAGACCTCTGGTGGTGCGGTGCCTAAGGCATTAGACTGCTAACCAGAAGGTTGGCGGTTCAAACCCCCCAGCCACTCAGCGGTAGGAAGACTAGGCAATCTACTTCCGTAAAGATTTACCATCTTGGAAACCCAAAGGGGGTCACTATGAGCTGGAATCAACTCTATGACAATGAGTTTTGTGGTTTTTTTAATATATATATGTCAGGTAATACTTTATTTTATACTGTGCAAAAAATATTTATTTTGTGCATAAATGTGTATTACCATGTGGTAAGCAATATGTTAAGGCTAGTAGAGTGGAGAAAAATTAATAAGACATGGCCTCGACTTCAAGAATTTTGTAGACCACTGATAGACACAGACATATAAGCAACTAATAATACCAGCCATAATGAAATAGATACATATCATGCAAGCTCGGGAAATGAGTCATTAGTTTTCAGTGGGGTTCTAGATGAGACTTGACTTGCAGCAGGGTTTGAAAGACCTAAATGGCTGAAGAAGAGGAGTGGGGGGCCATTTCAGGCTGAAGGTTCTGGGTAAGCAAAGGCACAGAGCTGGGTAGCTCAGGTATAGAGTGCAAAGGCATACATGATAGAACCGAGGGGAGAAAACCAGGTTGGAGATGACTCCTGGAGGACCTTGGATGCCCTGTGTCTCCCAAGACGTTCATACTTTATATCATAGACACTTGGACACTTAATAGGAATCAATTATTTTTAATCAGGTTTTGATTTTTCTATTTTATTCATTGCTTTTAAACCTAGAGAATCTTTATTATCCATATAGATTTGTTTTACTTCTCTTTCCATTTTTTCTTTACCTATAATTTCTTTCTTGTCAAACAGTATTAGATGGTATCTCCAAAATGATGCTAACTAATAGAGGTCATAGAGCCTCACTTGTTGATTTTTTAATTAGTGCATGAAATTCCACTATAAAGATGTACATAATTTAAATAGTTCCCATCAGTAAACATTTATGCTGTTCCCAGTACTTTTTTTTTTTTTTTTAATTGTGATTTGGGTGAAAATTTACAGAGCACTTTCCATACAGCAGTTCACATACACTTCGTCTCATGACATTGACTACAATTTACCACAATGCAACAGCTCCCCTCCCACTTTCACCTGACAGTTACCTCTTCCCTGTGTCCATCCTTTTATGCACCCCTGCCCCCAGAGCTGTCTCCCTGTGCATAAACAGCCCTTCTTTCTCCCATGATTGTTCTCTCCAAGGAGTGTATTTACTTGAGGTAAATGTTCAACACCTATGCCTGTGTTTTGCTTGACTGGAAGCCACAGGTGTGGGTTCAGTTCCAGACCTGAAGGACAGCTATGGGCCATAGTCTCAGTGGTTCCACCAGGCTCTATCAGACCAGCAAACCTGCTCCCCCCCTTTTTTTTTCTCCAAATGATTTTGAGTTTTGTTCCACATTGTTCTCTCTCTGTATCCAGGATCTCCTACATAGATCCCCCTCCGAGGGGTTGACAGTGGTAGCCAGGCACCATCTAGTTCTTTTGGTCTTATAGTCATATAGGCTGCAGATCACATGGTGTTGTTCCCAGTACTTTTAATTACAAATAATATGGCAATGAATGATTGATATTTTGATACAAAGATGTTTTGAAATGATTGTGCAATCAAATCTGTCATTGTTTTGATTTTTCTATTTTATTCATTGCTTTTAAACCTAAAGAGTCTTTATCCTTCTAGGTATCAGTTATATTTTACTTCTAATTTTTCAAGATTTGATTTTTTTTTTTTTAGCTTTAACTTTTTGATCCATTTATAATTTATTTTGGTGTGGAAAGTCCACTTTACTACTGCCTTTGTTTTCAGAAGTAGTATAAGACCTTTACTCATCTAAAGCCAACTGATGAGTATGTGTAAGGACAACAACACTGACAATTATGATCATTGCAGCAAACAATGATTGAATTCATACTAGGTGCCAGACATTATTTAAACTGTTATGTGTATTAAATAATTAATCTTCATAGCAAACCTGTGAATAGGTACTGTTTGTATCTTCATTTTACAAATGAGAAGAGTGACGTCAGAGGTTTTCTAACTTGCCCAGGGTCACCCAGTGGAGGAACCTTCATCTGAGCATAGGCATGCTAGCTATAGGGCCCGCACTGTTAACTATTATCCTCTTTAAATATTTATTTGAGAATTAACTTCTGATCTGCCAGAAAAGAACACTTGAGCAGAGTGGGAAAGTCCTGAGCTAGGATGTCCACCCAGCTCTTATTTGGGTTATAGCCCTAGGAAGATTCCTTTCTTTTTCTGCATTTGTTTTTCTTTATGTGAAACAGGATAGTAACAGTATTAACTAGCATTTATGATGCTTTACTATGGAGCCCACACCATCGTAAGTGCTTTGCACACAGTACCTTTGTTATTCTTTTATTCAAATATCAAATAGCTTGCCCAAGGTCACTTAGCTAGTAAATGACTGAGCTGTGATTCAGTCCTAGTTCTTTCTTGTTTTTCTATCTCCTTTTCTAAATTGTATTATTATTATTAACTTAATCTTATGAAACTTTTCAAATGTATACAAAGGAGAAAGAGTGAAATGAAGCCCCATGTTCCCATCTTCCAGCTTTAACACTCACCAGTATTTTCCCTGTCTTATTTCAACTATCCTAGCCCCATTTATTTTTAATATTTTAAAACAAATCTCAAATATCATGCCATTTCACTCATAAACACTTCTTTATACAGTTCTGAGTAAGAGGTTTTTTATTTTTTTATTTTTTTCATAACCACAATACTGTTAGCATACCTAAACCTAACAAAATTAACAATCTTAATATCACTTAACATTTGGTCCTTTTTAAAATTTCCCCAAATGTTTAAAGATATCTTCTTTACTATTAAACCAGAAAAACCAAACTCATCACCCTTGAGTTGATTCTGACTCATAATTCCAGGGAAGTAAATCTTTATGGAAATAGATTGCCCCATCTTTCTTCCATATAGCAGCTGGTGAGTTTGAACCACCAACTTCCTGGTTAGCAGTCAAATGCCTTAGGCATTATGCCACCAGAGCACCTTCTTTACTGTATTGAAGTGTTTTGAAATCAGTATCCAGTTTTTCACATTGCATTTGTTTGTTAAGTTACTGTATTCTGCAAAAAGGGCATGGAAGTGATGTCCTTCAACCTCCTCTAACTTCAGAACTGGGAGACAGAAATAGAAGGAGACAGAATCACCATCAGAAGCATCAGCTGAAGGCTGATCCTTGTGAAACAGAGGTCAGACGTGCTGCCACCACCTTATACTAAATCTGACACCAACCATCCCTCCATGGCGCTCTCTACTTCTCTGCTCACTCACCAAACTCATCACCATCAAGTTTATTCTGACTCATGTGTCCTCACTGGGTTTCCAAAGTTGTAAATCTTTATGGAAGCAGACTGCCTCATCTTTCTTCGTTGGAGTGACTGGTGGGTTCCACTGATCTTTTTGATTAGCAGCCAAATGCTTTAACCACTACACCACCACAGCTACTTCTCTGTTGGGTTTGATAATTCATTGCAAGGGCCACACAGAACTCACAGACAATACTTATGATTATGAGCTTATTAGGGAAGCAACAGGTTACAGTTTAAGTTCAGGAACACTCAGGATACAATTCTTTGATCAGGACACTCCCCTCTGCCGTGCCCATAGCCATGGCTCTCTTTGGCCCTTGGCCTCTTGACCTGACCTCTGCCCTGCTCTGACAAGTCTTACAAAGCTCTTTTAGCTCTGCTGATAGGTGTACCCCACTCTGCCAGCAAGCCTCCTACCCAAAGACACTCAGCTTTCTTGCTCCATGGGCCTGCAAGCCTGCCACTCTGTCTTGTGCTAATCTCTCAGTTCTTCTGCTGCTCCTGCCACCATTTTAGGGCAGGGATAGTAGCCCTAAGGACACATTCCACTCTTGGCCTATCTCTGTCTTGATAGTAATAGGAGGGTAATATGGTAATAATTGATAGTAATAATTCTGCTTCTAGGAGGGTTCATTTAAGCCTAGTGGAATGACAAAACTGACCAATCCCTACATTAGGGTTCCATACACCTTATTTCCATGGTCCTACCTCCACAAGGGTGCTATGTACCTTATTTACATGATTAGCAAGCTGTCCTGTTCCCTTGGTGGGCCATCAGCACTTTAGATTTGCATGGTTCCACCCAATCATCTGGTAGGAGTCCCAAAGACCATGGCTAGAAGTGCTATATGAAGTAATTCACTGCACTGCATGTTTTTTCCTCACATACACATATACTTCCTCCACACACACACTGGTTCCATGGAGAAACCAGATTATTTGCTTAGTAGAATGTCTCATAATCTGGATCTAGTTGATTGTTCCTCATGTAGAATCCTCTGAATCCAAAGTTCTAGTGCTCTTAATCATTACGGTATACTCTTTCTCACCATCCCTTGTAGATGTTGTTAAGAGGAAACAAAAACTTAAAAGTTATAGCCCATTAAACTTTCAGTGGGGCAGGCAATATTGAAATCCTGGGCAGTTTTATTCATTTATAGTACCCATCCTCTTGGCTGGTTTTTCAGGTCCTTCTCACCTGAAAAAGTCTTTATGAATCATTGACAGGCCTCATAATACTTATAAGCTAAAGTTTGTCCAAGGACAGCTGGGATGCAGTCCTTGACCACTGAGTATTAAAACCTAAATGTTTGATTTCTTGAGACTCTCTATATGTAGATGTTGCATCTTTGCAGATGACATAATGTTAACTAAAGAAGATGTGAAGAAATCAACTAAAAAAGTTTTAGTAGTAATAAATGAGTTCAGCAAGGTAGGATATAAGATCAATATACAAAACTCAATTTTATTTCTGTACAGTAGCAGTGAACAAATAATGAAATTAAGAAAACAATTCTATTTTCAGTAGCATCAAAAACAATAAGATACTGTAGAATAAATTTAACAAAAGTGCAAAACTTAAATTGTGAACTATAAAACATTGTTGAAAGAAATTAAGAAGACCTAAATAAGTGGAAAGACATCCCATGTTCATGGACTGGAAGACAATATCATTAAATATCAGTACTCCTCAGACTGATCTATAGATTCAACACAATCCATATCAAAATCCCAGTTTGCTCCTTTGCAGGTATTGATGAGCTGACTTGACCCTAAAATTCATATGGAAATTCAAAAAAGCCAGAATAGCCAAAACAAATATTGAAAGAGAACAAAGTTGGAAGATTCATAGTTCCCAATTTAAAACTTACAATAAAGCTACAGTAATCAAGAAGGTACGGTACTGGCATAAGGAGAGACTTATAGATCAATGGAATAGAATTGAGAGTCTAGAAATAAACCCTCACCTTTATGGTTAATTGATCCTCAATAAAGGTGCCAAGACAATTTAACTGGGGAAGAATTGTCTTTTGAACAAATAATGCTGGGACAACTAGATATTCCACAGTCAAAAGAATGAAGTTGGACCCCTATTTCAGAACATCTGCAAAAACTAACTCAAAACGGTTCAGAGATCTAAATGTGAACACTAAAGTTATAACAATTTTAGAAGAAAATATAATAGTATATCTTCATGAGCTTGGTTTAAGCAGTGGTTTCTTAGAAATAACACCAAAATCACAAGCAACAAAAGGGAAAAAATAATAATTTGGACTTCATCAAAATTTCAGAGTTTTGTGCTTCACAGTAGGTAGAGTGAAAAGAATACATGAATGTGAGAAAATATTTGCAAATCATATAGCTGATACTGGGCTTGTGTCCAGAATACAGAAAGAATTTTTACAACTCAGTAAGAAGATAAATAACATAATTTAAAAATGGACAAAGAATCTGAACTGCCATTTCTCCAAGAAAATAGACAAATGGTCAATGTTCTGGTTACCTAGTGCCACTCTGACAGGAATATGTACCACAATTGGGATGTCCTTAACAAACAGGAGTTTATTCTTACAATTTGGAAGCTTTAAGTCCAAGTTCAAAGTGCCAGGCTCTAGGGGCTGAGTGAAAGCCCCTCAACCTTGGAGTCCAGCTCTGCCTCCTGCTCCTGGCCCACTGAAGCTAGAGGCATTTCTTCACTCCGACAGCTGCTGGCTGCTGAGGCTGAGAAGCCCCAAAGTTGACAAGTAAAAAGGCACAGTCCCGATGTTACCAGACCACATGGCAGGCCATTAACTTAAGTCCATTGTAAGTCCCAAGGTCGCCAGAGCATAGCAGGCTGCTGAGCAATGACATGGCTACATGCAGGGTCCAAGCGTGCCATAGGCTAGAGACCATTCCCAAGGCTTCTCTGTATATACAGGAGGCAGACCACATCCCAAAGGCAGTTACTCAGCTGCTTGTGGTAGATCCCACCATGTAGTTGATTGCCAGTCTCATTACGGGGAATAACTACCACCAGCTGCCCAGCCACTCAACCAGACCCAGCCAAATTGACACACAAACATAACTACCACAGTCAATAAACACATGAAAAGATTCTCAACATCATCAGGGAAATGCAAACCAAAATTGCAGTGAGATATCACTTCACACCAACTAGATTCCTGTAATCAAAAAGACAATTTCAAGCACTGGAAAAGATGCTGAGAAATTTGACAACTTCATTCATTATTGGTGGAAATGTAAACAGGTGCAGTCACTTGGGAAAACAGTTTGGCAGCTTAAACATAAAGTTACCATATAATCCAGCAATCCCGTATCTAGGAATATACCTAGGAGAAATGAAAAGATAAGTGCATACAAAAACTTGTACACAAATATTCATCCTAACGTTATTCATAACAGCAAAAAGGTGGAAACAACCCAAATATCCATCAACTGATTGTTGAATAAACAGTTTCATATACTCATACAATGGAATATTAATCAGCCATAAAAACTAATTAAGTGCTGATACGTGTTACAACATGGATGAAACTTTAAAATATGTTAAGGGAAAAAGACTCAACACAGATGGTCACATGCTGTATGATTTCATTCATATGAAGTGTACAGAATAGGCAAATCTGTAGCAACAGAAGGTTCCTCAGTAGTTGTCAGGGGCTGGGCAGAGGGAGGAATGACTGCTAATGAGTAAGGGGTTTCTTTTTGAGGTGATAAAAATGTTCTAAAATTGAAAGCATAGTTGTACAACCATGAATATACTGAAAAACATTGACTTGTACACTTTCAGTGGGGGAATTATGTTGTTGTTAGATGCCATTGAGTCAGTTCTAATCCACAGCAACCTCATGTACAGCAGAATGAAACACTACCCAGTCCTGTGCCATCCTCACAATCACTGCTATGTTTGAAGCCATTTTTGCAGCCACTGTGTCAATCCATTTCATTGAGGTTCTTCTCTTTTTCTGCTGAGACTTTACTTTACCAAGGCTAATGACTTTTTCCAGGGACTGGTCCCTCCTGATAACATGCCCAAAGTACATGAGACAGAGTCTCACCATTCTCACTTCTAAGGAACATTCAGGCTGTACTTCAAAAACATATATGTTCATTCTTTTGCCATTCCATGGTGTATTCAGTATTCTTCACCAACAACGTAATTCAAATTCATCAATTCTTCAGTCTTCCTTATTCATTCAGTCCAGCTATTGCATGTGCATGAGGCGACTGAAAACACTTGAAAGTGGTTTTAGCAGCAGATTTGCCCAATGCAACATGTTGTTTGATTTCTTGACTGCTGTTTCCATGGGCATTGTTTGTGGATCCAAGTAAAATTAAATCCTTGACAACTCCAATATTTTCTCCATTTGTCATGATTTTGCTTATTGGTCTCATTGTGAACATCTTTGTTTTCTTTATGTTGAGCTGTAGTCTTTGATATTCATCAGTAAGTGCTTCAAATTCTCTTTGCTTTCATCAAGCAAGGTTGTGTCATCTGCATATTGTAGGTTGTTAATGAGCCTTCCTCCAATCCTGATGCTGGATTCTTCTTCACATAGTCCAGCTTCTCTAGTTATTTGCTCAGCATACAGATTGAATAAATACAGTAAAAGGATACAAACCTGATGCACAACTCTCCTGATTTAAAACCATGAAGAGCCTCTTGGTCTGTTCAAACAACTGCCTCTTAGTTTGTACGGTGTCCTCATGAGCACAATTAAGTGTTAAGGAATTCCTACTCTTCACAATGCTGTCCATAATTTGTTATGATCCACACAGTCAAATGCTTTTGCATAATCAATAAAACATAGGTAAATATCTGTCTCGAAGTCTCTGCTTTCAGCCATGACATCTGATATCAGCAATGATATCCTTGTTCTTTGTCCTCTTCTGAATCCAGCTGGAATTTCTGGTAAGTTCCCTGTTGATGTACTACTGCAACTGTTTTTGAATTATCTTCAGCAAAATTTTACTTGTGTGTGATACTAATGGTATTGTTTGATAATTTCCATTTTCTCTTGTATCTCCCTTCTGTGGTATGGGCACAAATCTGAATCTTTTCCTGTCAGTTAGCCAGGTAGCTGTCTTCCAAATTTCCTGGCATAAATGAGTGAGTGCTTCCAGCATTGCATCCATTTGTTGAAACATCTAAACTGGTTTTCTGTCAATTTCTGGTGCCTTGTTTCTCACTAATTCCTTCAGTGCAGCTTGGACTTTTTGTTTTTTTTTTTTCCCAGTACCACATGTGCTTGATCATATGCTACCCCCTGACACAGTCAAACATCAACCAATTCTTTTTGGTACAGTGTCTATGTACTCCATCATCTTTTGGTTTTTCCTTCATTGTTCAATATTTTGCCCATAGAATCTTTCGGTATTCCAACTCAAGGCTTACATTTTTTCTTCAGTTTATTCACTTTGAGAGATGCTAAGCGTGTACTCCCCTTTTGGTTTTCTAACTCCAGGTCATTGCACATTTCATTATAATTCTTTACTTTGTCTTCTCAAGCCACACTTTGAAATTTTCTGCCCAGCTCTTTTATCTCATCATTTCTTCCATTCATTTTAGCTATTCTCCATTCAAGAGCAAGTTTCAGAGTCTCTTCTGACATTCATTTTGGTCTTTTTTTTTTCTTTTCTGTCTTTTCAATGACCTTTTGCTTTCTCTTAATGTATGATGTCCTTGATGTCATCCCAAAACTCATCTGGTCTTCAGTCATTAGTGTTCAGTGTGTCAAATCTATTCTTGAAATAATCCTAAATTCAGGTGGGATATACTAAAGGTTTTACTTTGACTTTCATGGACTTGTCTTAATTATCTTCCTCTTCAACTTTAACTTGCATATAAGAAATTAATGGTCTGTTCTACAGCTGGGCCCTGGCCTTATTTTGACTGATGATGTTGAGTTTCTACATCATCTCTTTTCACAGATGTAGTTGATTTGTTTCCTCTGTATTCTGTCTGGCAAGGTCCACATGTATAGTCACTGCTTATGTTATTGAAAAAAGAAGTATTTTCAATGAATAAGTTGTTGGTCTTGCAAAATTCTATCATGCAATATCCAGCATTGTTTCTATCACCAATGATATATTTTCCAGCCACTGATCCTTTTTCTTTTCCAACTTTCACATTCCAATCACCAGTGAATTATATCTCTAAAAAGGTGGTATTAAAAACAAAAAGATGCTGTGCTCTGATAATTTATAACATATAAACCAAAAAAATATATTTTCTTTTACCAACTCTGCCACTTAACCATGAAGTCTGTTGTTTTTGTACAGTTGACCCTTGAACAACATGAGTTTGAACTGCATGAGTCCACTGTCTTAGTTTGGGTTCTCTAGAGAAGCAAAACCAGTGGAGCTTATACATACACACACACACACACACACACACCACACACATAGTGAGAAAGGGAGAAATTTATCTCAAGGAAATAGCTCATGTAGTTGTAGAGGCTGGCAAGTCCCAAGTCTTTGGGTCAAATGTCAAGCTGGACGCTTCTCCTGAATCACATAGCTGCAAGGGCTGATGAAGCCAAGATCAGCAGACAATACGGAAGGCTGCTGACCCTGGAGGCTGATGAATCCAAGATTGGTAGGTAAGGTGGCAGGATGTTGACTCACAGGCTGTGAAGGCAACAATCCCAAGATAGGCAGGCAACATGGCAGGCCACTGGTTCAAGTCTAGATGATGATGTACCAGATGCAGGGTCTCAAGAAAAAAAAGCAAGAGCTCTTTGCCAGGATGTTCATGCGTGTTGGAAGTAGGCCATACCCCTGAGAAAACTCCCTTTCAACTGATTGGTTGTTCATAGTAGATCTCATCATGGAGGTAATTATATTTCATCATGGGGGATGACTACATCATAACAGCTAAACTACTTAGAATCATGGCCCAGCCAAGTTGACATAAAACCTTAACTATCATAGTCCACCACTTGTCAACTTGGCACTTGTACACATCTGCTTAAACCAATCATAATCTGTAAAGACAATTACAGTGTATCTTAACGTGATACAACTACTATGGATACAACTGAAAACACATTAACCTTGTTTACATCTTACTACTTGCGGTAGTTAATGTTATATGTCAACTTGGCTGGGCCTGGTTTTGAGTGGCTGGGCAGCTGGTGGTAGTTATTCCTTACGATAAGACTGGCAATTAACTCCATGGTGGAATCTGCCATGAGCAGGTGAGTAGCTGCTTTAGGGATGTGGTCTGCTTCCCATATATAAGGAGGAGATTTGGGAATGGCCTCTAGCTTTCTGGCACACTTGAACCCTGCATGTAGCCGAGTCTTCATGAAGTAGGCTGCTGTGCTCTACCAATCTTGGGACTTTCAATGGGCTTGAATTAAGGGCCTGCTGTGTGGTTTGGTATCATCGGGACTGTGCCTTTCTACTTGTCGACTTTGGTTCTGTCAGCCTCAGCAGCCAGCAGCTGCCTGAGTGAAGAAAGCCTCCAGCTTCAGTGGGCCAGGAGCCAGAGGCAGAGCTGGAGCCCAAGGTTGAGGGACTTTCACCCAGCCCCTAAAGCCTGGCACA
>NW_006921877.1:2705822-2709766 GCF_000298275.1 Orycteropus afer afer
TTTTTTTTTTTTTTTCTGTTAGAGCAGCACAGAGGTAATCAAAACAGAACTCCAGACCCCCAAATCACAGGGTCACAGGGACAAGAAGCAAAGATTTTGTGAGTAGGTCACTAGGGCTAATAGTGAGTAGTGCCACTCCAATTTACACCTGTTGGTTCCTGGACCTGTGAATCCTGGCCATTGGGGAAACAGCACCATATACTGGATGCTGGTTTAGAGCATATATAGCCTCTTGAAGAACATTGCCCCAATCCTCCAAGTTATTGCCAGCTAGCTGGCACTGTAATTGTGTCATTAGAAGGCCATTCCATAGTTTTATCAAGCTAGCTGCTTTAGGATGGTAAGGAACATGGTAAGACCAGTGAATTCCATGAGCTTGGGCCTATTGCCACACTTCATTTGCTGTGAAGTGAGTCCCTTGATCTGAGGCAAGCTGTATTCCAGTAAGAATAAAACACTGCCCTTTCCATGATGGAAATGGTCCAATGTAATTAACCTGTCAACAGGTTGCTGGCTGATCCCCAAATTAGGGATAAGTTGCCTGAAGAATGGTTCCATATTGTGGACTCAGTGTTAGTCTCTGTTGCTGGCAGATTGGGCATTCAGCAGTGGCTGTAGCCAAGTCAGCCTTGGTGAGTGGAAGTCCATGTTGCTGAGCCCATGCATTACCTCTATCCTTGCCACCATGGCCATTTTGTTCATGAGCCCAATGGGCCATGACAAGAGTGGCTGAAAGAGGATGACTGGTTTTCATAGAATGTGTCATCCTATCCACTTGATTGTTTAAATCCTCCTCATGAGTATTCACGTGAGACACAAATACCTTCAATTCTTCAGGCCATTCAGAAAGGTCTATCCACATATCTCTTCCCCATACCTCTTTATCACCAATTTTCCAGTCATGTTCCTTCCAAATTCCTGACTATCCTGCCACACCATTGGCCACAGCCTATGACTCACACCTGGCCATTTCTCCTTCCAAGCAAAGTGAACAACCAGATGAACTCCTTGAAGTTCTGTCCATTGAGAGGATTCCCTTTCAACACTATCCTTCAGGGAGGTTCCAGAAAGGGGCTGCAGCGCCACTGGTGTCCACTTCTGAGTCCCTGCATATTGCACAGAACCATCTGTAAACCAGGCATGAGCTTTCTCTTTCTCAGTCAACGGATCATAAGGAACACCTCATGAAGCCATAGGTGTAGACTGGGAGAGAAAAGGTCATGTGACTGGAGTGGAGACCATAGGCATTTGGACCACTTCCTCATGCAACTTACTTGTGCCTTTATTTCCTGCTTGAGCCTGATCTCTTATATACCACTTCCATTTAATTATGGAGTGCTGCTATGCATCTCCAACTTTATGACTCTGTGGGTCAGACAGCATCCAGTTCATGATGGGTAGATCACGTCACATGGTGACTTTGTGGACCAAGGTGAGGCATTCAGTCTCTACCAAGTCCCACTATCAAGCTAAAAGCTGTTTCTCAAAAGAAAAGTAGTTATCTGCAGAGGATGGCAGGGCTTTATTCCAAAATTCTAAGGGTCTGCACTGTGATTCACCAATAAGGGCCTGTCAAAGACTCCAAACAACATCTCTATCTGCCACTGACACTTGAAGCACCATTGGATCAGCCAGATCATGTGGCCGAAGTGGCAGATCAGCTTGTATAGCAGCCTGAACCTGTTTCAAAACCTTCTGTGTTCTGGGCCTGTCCCACTCAAAACTAGTAGCTTTTCAGATCACTTGATAAATAGGCTGTTGTAGCATACCCAAAGGAGGAATATGCTGCCTCCAAAATCCAAAGAGGCCCACCAGGCATTGCATCTCCTTTCTCATTGTGGGAGGGGCCAGATGCAATAACTTGTCCTTCACTTTAGTAGGAATATTTCAACATGCCCCACACCACTGGACCCCTAGAAATTCCACTGAGGTGGACAGCGCCTGAATTTTTGTCAGGTTAATTTACTACCTTCTAGCACACAAATGTCTCACCAATAATTCTAGTCATTGTTACTTCTTTATTAGGTCTGATCAGCAGAAAACTATTAATGTAATGGACAAGTATCAGATCTTTTGGAAGGGAAAGGTGAAGAGAGGTCCCTGTGGACTAAATTTTGACTTAGTGCTGGAGAGTTATGATACCCCTGAGGTAGGACCATGAAGGTATATTGCTGGTCTTGCCGGCTGAAGGCAAACTCCTTCTGGAACTTGGAACCAGAATGTAGAAAAAGGCATTGGCCAGATCAATAGCTGCATACCAGGTACCAGGAGATGTATTAATTTGCTTAAGCAGTGAAACTCCATCAAGAACAACAGCTTCGATTGGATACACCAGCTGCTTAACTTTACAATAATTTACTGTCATTCTCCAAGATCCATCTGTTTTTTGCACAAGTCAAGTAGATGAGTTAAATGGGGATACAGTGGGAATCACAACTCCTGCATCTTTCAAGTCTTTGATGGTGGATCTAATCTCTGCAATCCCTTCAGGAATGTGATACTGCTTTGGGATTACTATTTTACAAGGTAGGGGCAGTTCTAATAGTTTCCACTTGGCTTTTCCTACCATTAAAGCCCTTACTCCACATGTCAGGGATCAAATGTGGAGGTTCTGCCAGTTGCTGAGTATGTCAATTATGCATTCTGGAACTGGAGAAATCATTACAGGATGGGTTTGGGGACCTACTAGACCCATTATGAGATGAACCTGAGCTATGTTGTTGTTGTTGTTGTTAGGTGCTGTCAAGTCATCTCCAACTCATAGCAACCCTATGCACAGCAGAACAAAACACCACCCGGTCACATGTCAGCTCCGTGATCCTTGCTATACTTCAGCCCATCGCTGCTGCTACTGTCAATCTGTCTCATTGAGGCCCTTCCCCTCTTTTATCGACCCTCCACCTTACCAAGAATGACATCCTTTTCCAGGGAATGGTCTCTTCTGAAAACATGACCAAAAGTATGTAAGACAAAATCTGGCCATTCTCGCTTCCAAGGAGAATTCCAGCTGCACTTCCTCCAGGACAGATTTGTTAGTTCTTTTAGCAGTCCATGGTACTTTCCGCATTCTTCACCAACACCACAACTCAAAAGCATCAACTCTTCTACAGTCTTCCTTATTAATTGTCCAGCTCTCACATCCATATGAGGCAATTGAAAATACCATGGCTTGTGTCAGGTGCACCTTAGTCCTCAAGAAGACATCTCTGTGCTTCAGCACTTGAAAGAGGTCCTTTGCAGCAGATTTGCCTAGTGCTATACGTCATCTGATGTCCCGACTGCTGCTTCCACTGGTGTCAATTGTAGAACCAAGCAATGTGAAGTCTTTGACAACTTCAATCTTTTCTCCATTTATCATGATGCTGCTCATTGGTCCAGTTGTGAGGATTATTGTTTTCTTTATATTGAGGTGTAATCCATACTGCAGCATATATTCTTCAACCTTCATCAGTAAGTACTTAAGTCATCCTCACTTTCAGCAAGCAAAGCTGTGTTGTCAGTGTATCGCAGGTTGTTAATGATTCTTCCTCCAATTCTGATGCCATGTTCTTCTTCATATAGTCCAGCTTCTTGGATTATTTGCTCAGCATATAGATTGAATAATTATGGTGAAATGACACAACCCTGACACACTCCCTTCTTGATTTTAAACCATGCAGTGACCCCTTGTTCTGTTCAAATGACAGCCTCTTGATCTATGTACAGGTTCCTCTTGAGTACAATCAAGTGTTCTGGAATTCCCATTTTCAATGTTATCCACAATTTGTTATGATCCACACAATCAAATGCTTTTTGCATAGCCAATAAAACAAGTAAACATCTTTCTGGCATTCTTTGCTTTAAGCCAAGATCTATCTGACATCAGCAATGATATCCCTTGTTCCACATCCTCTTCTGAATCCAGCTTGCACTTCTGGAAATTCTCTGTCAATATACTGCTGCAA